>NC_138381.1:29311111-29380957 GCF_054177405.1 Leptonychotes weddellii | reverse complement strand
TTTTTTTTTAAAGATTTTATTTATTTATTTGAGAGAGAGAGAATGAGAGAGAGAGAACACATGAGAGGGGATAGGGTCAGAGGACGAAGCAGACTCCCTGCTGAGCAGGGAGCCCGATGCGGGACTCGATCCAGGGACTCCAGGATCATGACCTGAGCCGAAGGCAGTCGCTTAACCAACTGAGCCACCCAGGCGCCCACAAATCTTATCTTCTTGATTTAGAAGTTTAAGTCCTTAAGAGAGGGACATTTTGGCAATGGGATAGAATTTCGTTACCATTGCAGGGATATCCTTAAAGAATTGTTATTTCTTCAACCACTCTTGGATAAAGTAGTTAAGAATAAATTTAAAAATAAGTTCCAGAATATTTCCTAGCAGTTAATGTTAATTAGATCTTGCTCCTTCAGTACATCAACAGTAGAATATTTTACAGGGAACTCTATATTGCTGAGCACACTGAGAGTAACTGCTGGAGGCCACACTTCATCAGAGCTCATGAGGCTGGTTAAGTACAAAATAGAAGAGGTAGAGAGATGTATGAAGCTTCCATGTGACCCTAAAAACTGTGTATGTTCTACCTATAATCCCTTTCTTTAGATTCCTATATCTGTTGCCATGCCTCTCATCATAAATAAAATCCCATAGATATTACATATATGATATATTTTTTCTTTTATTCATTGATTAAGTTTGAAAACTGATCTTGATGTTCACCTTAACTTGAAGTATAAGAACAAATATGGTTGGAAAAGGGAAGGATGCCAAGGGTGAGCCCATTGTGCTATTGGTTCTGGGCCAAATGCTTCAGGTTCATCTTAAGCCTTTTTCCCCTCCAGTGGCAATAAAACTGTTACCAGAGTGGTCTCCTTGGACATAGAGGAAATGAACCTATAACATTTCCTGAAATTAATCCATTCCCAAATTTTGTTGTATTTACTTTACCTAAATTACCAGCATTAACGATTAACCTGTTCTCAAATTCCATTTGGAATCATGTCATCAAGTTTTCTGGACTAATTTTAATTTTATTTTATGTATTTGTTTTTGAAAATATTGCAAACACTGTATATAATGAACTATTAATGTAGAAATTACTTGAGTCCTCTTTGGATTCAATCCTCTATCTCTCTGCTTGGAATGTATCTACTCCTGATCTTTGCATGGCTTTCTCCTTGTCAATCAGGTCCCTACTAAATACTATGCCTTCAGAAATGTTCCCCCGATTATGCCATCTAATGCTGTCCTCCTCATCCCTTTCTTCTACAATAGGTTCTTGTTTTCTTTTTTTTTTAAGTTTTTATTTAAATTCCAGTCAGTTAACATACAGTGTAATATTAGTTTCAGGTGCACAATACACTAATTCAACACTTCCATATGACACCTGGTGCTCATCAAAACAAATGAACTCCTTAATCCCCATCATCTATTTAACCCATCCCCCCACTCACCTCCCTTCTGGTAACCATCAGTTTGTTCTCTCTACAGTTAGGAGTCTGATTCTTAGTTTGCCTCTCTCTCTTTTTTTTTTCCCAAAAATATGGAACGCTTCATGAATTTGCATGTCATCCTTGCACAGGGGCCATGCTAATCTTCTCTGTATCATTCCAATTTTAGCGTATGTGCTGCCAAAATGAGCACAGTTCTTGTTTTCTTAATAGTGCTTACTACTACTTCATCTTGTTTCTTTGATTATGTATCAATCATGGTATTAGACTGGAACTGAGTTCCTAAGACAAAAAACAAGATATCCTAAAATGGGGTGCAAGACTATATACAGCACTTGTAATAGGAGGTTAGAAAAAATTAGTTTGTACCCTGGGAGATTATTTCAGCTCCAGTGTATAAAATAAGATTGAGAGGCCTAGAAAAGGGCTGTGTGATAGAAAGTTTGAATGTGGAGGAGGCTGATGTGTTCTGGGTCTCACCCCTTTTATTAGGTAAGGACAGTCATGTTTTTCTTATCCTCTGGCAGAGGACCCCACAGAATTCTCTTTGAGAGTTACTATGTGTCCCCTGCAGTGTGTGGGACATTGGATTTATGTCTGAGAGAATCTCAAGTGTGAGAGATAGGCTGGTTATCTATTCTCACAGTGAAGTGAAAGGAAGGAAAGGTGGTTGGCAGCCTTGGGCAATCTGTGCTCCTAGACTTTGCAGAGGAAAAGGATGCATGATAAGTACTTCCTTTAGGCCACTTGGTGTTCCCTTAAATCCCACCCAAAAGTTCTATGAGAAAAGGCAAAAGAACTTAGCAGCAAGAACCAAAAGGCCCTTGTGAATGGCCACAGGCTAAGGAAGATGCTTTGAACAACCAGATGTAAGAGAATTTAACCACATAAAGGGAAAAACAGGTCTCCCAAGAGTCCACTTGAGCAAGAGTCAATTTTACCAACCTGCCCAGCCAAGATAGAATGAACTATGTCACATGATTACTCAGACAAGGACTCCACTCACCATTCTGCTTCTCCCTTCCCAGCTCTGATCCTGGAAGGATCAGCATAAGTCAAAGTTAACAAACTGGAAGAAGAAAAAGCTATTTACAAGCCAGGGTCATGCAGACACCAGCAGTAGTACAGATGCTACTCTTCCTCCACTGTGAAGGACTTGGCCTGCAGCCTGCTGGGTTAGTAAAGAGGGGTAACCATAATATTGAATAAAATGTAGCTTTTGATTCTTACTGTATTTGGACTTACTAATTATCATAAGGTTTGTAAATATACATATATATATATATATATATATATATATATATATATATAGTCATGTCATGTTCAAACAGGTATAATTTTAGTTCTTCCTTTCTGATTTGCATGCCTTTTTTTTCTCACCTAGTTCTTCTGGCTAGGACATCCAGTACTGTATTGAATAAAAGTGGCAAGAGTGGCATCTTTGTCTTGTTCCTGAACTTAGAGGAAAGGCTTATAACTTTGCACCACTGAGTCTGATGTTAGCTGTGGGCTTGTCATAAATGGTTTTTATTACATTGAAGTACAATCCTCCTATATGCTGTTGAGAGTTTTTATCATGAAAAGAAGTTGATTTTTCCAATGCTTTTCCTATATCTATTGAAATGATCATATAATTTTTATTCTTCATTCTACTAATGTGGTATATCACATCTATTGATTTGTGTATATTGAATCAGCCTTGCATCCCAGGGATAAATCCCACTTGATCATAGTGTATGATCTTTTTAATGTACTCTTGAATTTAGTCTGCTAGTATCTATGTTCATTAAGGATGTTGGCCTACAATTTTATTTTCTTGTAGTGTCCTTGTCTGACTTCTGAATATATATTGGAAAGAAACAAAAATTAATGTCCTGAAGAGATATTTGTACTCCCATGTCTATTGCAGCATTATTCATGATGTCTGAGATACAGAAATATTCTAAATGGCCTCCCATGATTAAATGGATTAAAAAATGTGAGATACACACACACACACAGGAATGTTATTCAGCCATAAAAAAGAAGAAAATCCTGCCCTTTGCAACAACATGGATGAAACTGGAGGGCATTATGATAAGTTAAGTAAGCCAGACAGAGAGAGGCAAACACAGCATGGCATTACTTATATGTAGAATATTTTATAAAAATTTATAATAATAAAGTCGATTTCATAGAACCAGAGAACAGAATGGTGCTTCCCACCAGCTTGGAGGGTAGGGGGAATGGGGAGATATAGGTCAAAGGGTATAGTTTCAGTTATAAGATGAATATAGCATGATGGCTAGGGATACAGTATTGTATATGTGAACTTTGCTGTGAGTAGACCTTAAGTAGTCTCACCACACACACACAAAAGAGTTAATTATGTAAAATGATGAATGTGTTAATTATCTTTATCTTGGTAATCATTCTACAATGCATATGCATATCAAAATATCATGTTGTACACTGTAAATACATACAATTACATTTGTCAATTATTCCTCAATAAAGTTGGGAAAAAAAACCTAAAAAATTATCTATAAGGGGGATTTTATTATGTAGAAACCACCCCCAAATCATGGAAATTTACCTACATTTCATTCAAGAGTAAAAGACTATATTTAAAGGGACACAAAGAAATACAAATAGTTAATAGGCTTTCCAGTTACATTCTATGAGAGTAGGACTTGTTCAACATATAGGTTGTACTTACTTTCTGCTCAGCCGTATCACCAAGGAACAGGGATCTCATCTATTATTGTTCACTAAAGTATTCTTAGCACAAGATCATGTCAGGTATTAAGGAGAACTTAATAAATATTAGTGAATGAATGAATAAATGAAAGAACAAATTCAAAAAAGAGAATACAACTGGTAGACTGGGGTTAAATTATGACTCTGCCGTTATGTTACTGCGATAATTATTAAGTCTCAGTTAATTTCTTAATAGAAATTAAATAAAAGCACCTTCCCCTGAGGTGATCGTAGGAATGAAATAAAACAAAATAATGTGTATAAAATGTTTAGTACAATTTCTGACCCATAATTATTATGATGATTATAATACTTTATTTTAGGAAATAAGACATCTACGTGTGTAATATTATGTTAAAACATAAAAGTAGTAAATCTCTTAGTGATTAAAAAGTGATGCCAGATTCAAGTTCTGAACATTTCAAAGTAGATAGAATTTGTAGAGTTAAGCAGAGAACAGCGGTGTTAGGAAGGAGACAAGAGAAACACCCCAGGTGTCTAGGAATGCTGTGTATGTAACCATCAGAGTTCATATTTTTAGCATCTCACACCTAATTAACTCATCAGCCTCCTAAGTGATCTTGATGTCAGCCCCTACCATTTTATTTTCTTCAAAATATTTCTTCAATAATGGTACTCCCATAACAACAACAACAAAATTAACCACAAAAAAAGCAAAAACAAAACAAACCAAAGCCAATCAAAAATGCCCCAGAGAAACTCTCTCTGAACAGAATGAAGTCAAAAGCCCTTATGTTGGTGTTCTAGATCCATTGTAACAGGAAGAACGTCCAACTTCAAGTCTTACTATTCTTCACCAAGAACGTTCTGAGTCGTATTTATCTCTTTACTGCCCCTCGAATATATGACACTGATCACTTGAAGTGTCTGTTCATTTTGTATTCTGTCCAGGGAAAGTGCTTCTCCACTCTCAGCCTGTTCAAATTGCCTCCTTCTTCAGAGTTCAGCTCAAGTCATCCCTCCAGGGTTCACACTCTCCTCCCTCTGAAAAGCCATTCCTCTAATTGGTTATAAAGCTCTTTTGTCCATTTATCACATGTATTGGGACACCCTGTTCATTGTGCTCTCATATAATCATTTCATTCTTGTAGTTTAGTTATGTAGAGCTTATTATTAATTTTTTACATACTTACTTTATATCTATTACTAAGAAGAATATAAATGCTTTGATGATAGACATAATATCTTTTACTTCTGTGCATCCTGCCCAGTAACTAATACAATATTGTACACATGATCTGTTTTATAGAATTCTGCTGTGATGTGAATGTTGTGCATCCTGGAGGCTTAGAGTAGTGCCAGTGTTAAAGCTGTCACTATGTCTTATCAAGGAGACCGATACAGCCCTCCCCTTGAAACTTTGGCTCACCTTGAGGAAAACCAGAGGAGATGTATGTTCCACAATCACCCCAGCCACAGTGAGCAGCAGCATCTTAAACCATTGACTTATCCTCAGTCAGTATTGAGAATATTTCTGGCTAGTTGAAAAGGAGTTGAGTACTATTTGAAATTTTCTTTATAATTTAATTGGCTTGCAAGAAAAGATGGGAGTTGGCTGAAAAAAATTTGTATTGGTCACATAACCCCAAATAGGCTCTAAGACAGACAAGGGAGGATAAGGAGGGGCTCAGGTCATTTGTATTACTTAGAATGAAT
This sequence comes from Leptonychotes weddellii, assembly GCF_054177405.1. Classification (NCBI taxonomy): domain Eukaryota; kingdom Metazoa; phylum Chordata; class Mammalia; order Carnivora; family Phocidae; genus Leptonychotes; species Leptonychotes weddellii. The sequence continues at coordinate 29,375,096 of NC_138381.1, read as the reverse complement.
TCTTTAAATATCTTTGATAGAACCAGTTGAAATAAATTTGGAAATAAAGTATAATATTACCACAGAGTTGTATTGTTGGTGACAAGAGAGCTAAAAAAATAAAGAAAAAATAACTGGCTGGTAATATTTTAAAGGGTAACCAATGCTCACCAGCAGCTGCAGTAAGACATTAAGTAATAGAGCACAGTAATGTTAACTGCTCTCCTGGTAAGAGTGGTAAATGAAATAAACCCCAGCATCCAGGGTATCATTAATCTATAGTGAATAATGGCAGTGGTAGTGTAAGGAGATTAAAAAGGGCATTGTAAACATTTGTGGCTGTATAATATACAAATTAAAAATGTGAGAACGCTTGCAGCTGCATAATCTACAAATTAAAAAGTGTAATAGCATGGCATTAATTACTGGCTGATCAATTTCTCCATAATTGCTGGCATGTAGATGAACAATTATAGGTCCGAAATGTTATTTGAGAAAGAGACATTGACCTTGGAACTGTAAGGAATGATACTCTGTTATAAGGTAATACAGGATCCTATCAAACTCAGTTCCAATATTTGTAGCAGCCGCCAGCTCAGCGCAGGGCTATAATCACCACACTATTTCTTTCGATTATGGTGCCAGAGGGGTTACACATTGTTTTCTCTTTTTGAACAGAAACACCCAGTGACCTTCAGCCTTCTGAAAATGGGACCATCAGGCCTCATTTCCAAGTTCAAACAGTTTTAATAAAAATGAAATAGCAGGAGATAATGTACTTTACCCTTCTAGGCCAAAAGAACAGTTTAGAAAGTTGGAAAGACAAACTTCGTTCAGATGCAAACATTCCAACTGGGATTGTGGCTGTAGACCTAAATGTTTCCAGACCAACCATTTTCAAGTTTACCACTGATAGTTAAGTAATCAGGGACTCAAATATTTGGTTGATATTAGAAATCAGAACACTTACCTCTATTCATTTGCCCTCCTTAATAACAGATGATACAACAAAGCCACGCTCTTATTGACGATTTCCTGTTATGGTGACCAAGAAGATAAGTGAATTGAGGTTCAGCAGAGCAGTTGCTATATCAGACACGTGGCTTCAACTGAAGCTAGCTCTGTTAGTGCCGTTTCTGACACTGAATTGCAACTTCAAATCCAGGAGTTACCAACATTCTCAATCCCCTTCATTCATTTACTACATGTGGCAATCTGGATTTTGCTCACTGTCCTTCTATTAAAACTGTCTTCATCCAGATCACAGTAATTGCCAGTTCCAATGGGCATTTTTCACACCTAATCTCATCTGACCTTCTTCTGGAATTGGACTTCACTGACCACTCCCTTTATCTAGAAACTCCTTTTTTTTTTTTGAGCTTTTGTTGACCCTCTTTCATGGCTGCCTCAGTTTCTATACATTATTGGCTTTAGTGATACTAACCTTATCAACTTCATTCTTTTTCTTTCTCTCCATTCTTTCCCAGTGCAGTTCCATCTACTTCTAACATATCTGAGGCTAAATCTCTGGTCCAGACCTCTCTAGGCCTCATAGTCTACAGCCAAAACCTTACCAAGCATGAAGAAATGGAAGGCTCAGCCCCTCAGATCCTGCATGTGCACCCTCACACCAGACATGGAGTTAAAATTACCCCTCCTCCTGTTCCCCTGATTGTGACTGAGAGCCACGGTGACATGCCCACCCCATTTTTTAAGCTCTCATACCCCTCGTGCCAAGTCAGTTGTCATGGCCTGTTTATATCATCCTCTAATTTTTTCTTGAATCTTTCTCTATCATTCTATCATTGTTCTCTTTGTCTTTTTTCCAGTGTTTTTGTCATAGCTTCATAATTTCTTCCTCCTCCACTTTAAGTACGAACTGCCCACTACACACATCTTTCGGCTCATTCCCTATAGGGCCATCCATAGTTACCACTGACCTACTTGTAACTTTTCAACTGCTCTGTATTTTTACTGAGTAAAGCCAAGCCTTTCATCAAGACCTCTGATTCCTTCCATAAACTGGTCCCTGATTAATTCTCCAATTGCACATGCTACTGCTTTCTAATCTTCATGTTTTATCCAACAACTATTAGTTACAATAATAAACTCTTTCAACAAGGCCAGCTTTATTAAACCTTCAGGCTTTTGCACATACTGTTCCCCCAGCTTGGATTCCCACTCCCTCTCTTATCACCTTAAAGAGTTTTCATCGTCATTTTTCAAGAATTAATTTGGAGATAATTTTCCCTCAGAATCCTTTTTTGTCACTCTCGACAGAGCCATCCTTCTCTCATTTCCTTATCCCCAAAGATATTTTCATTACAACACTTCTCAAAATGTGTTGTTTGTCTAAATGGCCATTCCCCCTCTCCTGTGTCTTTGTAAATTTGCTTCCTGTCACAAAGCCTGACATTTGGCAGGCACTCAGTAATTTTTACTTTATGAATTGTACCGAAGTTGGTAAAACTGAAAAAAGTGCTTGAAAATTAGAAATAAAAAGGTAGACAAACCGTTCCTTCCTTGGAAGAACTTTGCTTATATTACCAGTTTCAGTAGAGATAAAAACAATAATAGTCGTATCACAGGCTAACACTAGTAATAGAGTAACTAGTCATAGTAATACAAATGCTAATCACTTCCTATGTACCAGATATTGTGCTGCTTCTTTCTTTTTTCTTTTTTGGCATGAATTATCCCATCTGATCTTGACAACAGATAAGATAACCAAAACTCTAAGTTAGAAAGTTAAAAAAAAAAAAGCCTGTTCAGAATCACACTGTTAGAAAGTAGTGAAGCTAGGAGTCAATCCATAGCTATCTGATTCCAGAGTCTGTTCTATTAACCATTAATTATCCCTCCTCCTTAATCCCCCCTTCCCAACTAGTTAAATTATATTTTCATCGAACAGCTCATTTTTTATTGAAAATACCAAAACAACGTGTTATTTTGGATTTGTTTAGACACAGAACATTTATCTCTGTATAGATACACTCCTAGCCTTTAGATTTTCTTTTTAAAAAATCCTAAATACCTTGAAAAGAGACTGACCTCAATGAAACTTTCATTTGAAGCATTTTAAACAATCACATATCACACATACACACCAAACAAATTTTCAAATAATACCAGCTCTTTCTCCCAAAGTAATATTCATCAATTTCTCCACTTGACTGTTCCATCTATTCAATACAATTATGGAGACTTGAAAAACACAATAGATATTGATTCAGTTTCTCATATAGAGACCATTTAAAAATAAGAACTTGGGAGGACATTTTGAGTGAAACCATTTACATAAAAAATAAAATCCTGGCATATAGCTTGAGGTCAGTCTTAAAAGAAGCCATAAAACATATAAAATTAAAGAAGCATTTTCAGGAACTTTTAATAGACTTTCCCCTGTGTGCTAATCAAAATAATTAGCATTTCTATTATTCCTTTGGAATCTCACTATAGAACTCTTTGCTAAAGAAAGGAATTCAGTGGTTTAAAAAATGATTAGCATTTATATTATTACAGGGGCAACACATTAGAACATTATTTCATACAAATTAGAATTCAGAGTTATGAAGGCTAGCATTTCTACCACCATGCTGGAAGTTTGTGTAAACTTACTCACCATGGAAAGAATCCACTGTGGAGTTCATGACCCTGAACCTACAGAAGAAAAGAAAAATACAAAAGTAAAAGTGAGAAAAGAGTGTTAGAGTGTTTTTAAAGTATCAAAATGAACTTGGTCTAAGGTGGTACTACCTATAGACTAGCCCTCAGTGAGCCCTCAGTATGGCCCCAGAATGTAGCTCTATGGGACCAGCCTCACTATCTTGCTTCTGCTCCAGAGAAACAGAGCATTAGTAAATCTAAAGAGTAGGAGAGGAAGAATGTCAAACTTCCAGTTCTTTATTAGTTTCTCCATGGGAAATATTTTAAAGAGAAAAAAATGTCAAATCTAGAAAAATAATGGGTTGTTTAAAACATCATCAGGTAATCTGATTATTATAATTAAATACTTTTTATAAAAAAAATCTGTTTCTGGGAACAAACTCAGTTTGAGTGATACAGTGGAGACACAATTTCCGTCAAGAAAATGACAGTTCTTCATTTCCATAGCATCATTGCTTTTGGTTTGTTTAGTCTTTTAATACATTAGAAACACTTACAAACATCTCTATAAGGTTCTCTAGTAGCTCCCCATGTTCCTTTACATTCATCAGGTCACTAGAGAAAGGCCCAGACTATTCCTATTTCCCTGCCCTTAACCAACTCAGATGCAAAGAGAAGGTGCATGAATAAGAATGGAGCAGGGTCAAGGTCATTGAATGGAACAAAGTATCAGAGTTATGGTCTGTCTCTCTTTTGGGGTACAATCCTCCAGCTTCCTTTTTCAACTATTCCAAATCAGGGCAACATGGAAGGAGCCTTCACCTTCTTCAGCAATAGGAAACATGAGAAAGATCTGGGAGAAGCTGCCTGTGCTAGGGTCATAAAGAACTCTTCCCACCCCCCCCCCAAAAATTGTTCTCTTACCCTCTTTTGTTTTAAATCACTTTTTGTTTTGAAATAATTTTAGACTCATAAGAAGTTGCAAAAACAGTACAGAGATTTCCCAAACTTCCCCTGATGACAACATCCCACATAACTAGAGTACATTATTGAAACCAGAAAACTGGTTATTGGTATAATACTATTAACTAAACTATAAATCTTATTTGGAGTTCACCAGGACTTACATGCATAAGCATTTTGGGTGGGATGTAATTTCTATGAAATTTTATCACATGATAAATTTGTATAATTACCACTATTATCAGGAAAGTAAAGTATTCCTTTTTTTTTTTAAGATTTATTTATTTGGGGGGAAGGGGTAGAGAGAGAGAGAGAATTTCAAGCAGACTCTGCGCTAAGGGTGGAGCCTGACAGGGGGCTCAATCTCACAACCGTGAGATCAGGACCTGAGCCAAAACCAAGAGTTGGACACTTAACCAACTAAGCCACCCAGGTTCTCCTAAAATGTACCATTTCTATAACAGAAAAGAAACATGCTCTAGTTACCTATTAACAGTCAAATTCCTCCTCAACCCTAACCTTAACAAACACTGATGTAATATAGTATCCCCTTCCTACCTCCCTTCATTTCTTCTTTTTTCCTTTATTCTTTCCAGGCCACCATAATCTTTTCCAGGTTGCTAAAATTGTCTCACCATTGTCTTTTGTTTTGTCTTCCACCAAGCTAATTCCCACACTACAATGTGATAAAACCATCTAAAATACATGTGATCCTGTCATACCACTATTTTATACCCTCTTAGTGACATTTTCAATATTTTCAGGATAAATTCTCAATTCCATATTTCTTTTTCTTAAGGATTTTATTTATTTATTTTAGAGAGAGAGAGAGCATGAGCAGGGGGAGGGGCAGAGGGAGAGAGAGAATCTCAAGCAGACCCTATGCAGAGCCCCATGTGGGGCCCCACCTCACAACTCTGAGATCACTACCTAGACAAAAGCAAGACTCAGATGCTTAACTGACTGAGCCACCCAGGTGCCCACCCCTGAATACCTATTTCTTCTTGATTTGGCCCTTTTCTACCTCTCTTCCATGATCTCTTATTACCGTCTCCCTTTGTATGCTGAATTCTAATCCTACAGAATGTCTTCCATTTTCTCAGTTGGATTACATCCTCTCTGAACCTTCTAGCTCTTGCACATTGCCAACCTCACTTCAAGGAACATGCTTCTTTCTCTCCTTTTATCTGAATGATTCCTAATCTTACTCAACCTCTACCTCTCAAACTTCAGTTTTATTTCCTCAAGAAATTGTTCTCTCATCCTCCAAGTTTGTGTTAGGTACTCCTTCCATCCACCCTCATAACATCTTGTACCCTTCCTGCCATAACATTAATGAAAACCCATATTCCAAGTGCCCATTTAATTGTGTGTATTCTTCACTTTGCTGTAAACCATAAGGGTGGACTGTGGCTAGCCCATTCATTATACTATCCTCAAAGTCTAATTCAGTGACTGAAACATAAAAGGTGTTAATAAATGTTTGTTGAATGCATTAATGAGGGATGTATTTTGTCTAGTCCACAGATGGAATGGGCAAAAACTATGGGAAACTTGTGGGACTAAAGTGCTGATAGGATGGGCAATGGGGAACAAAATTAACATTTTTCCCACCACTACATTTTCCCATGTGCTAATACTAATTATATATGTGGTGATAATCCCTTACAATTATGATCTCTGCTAGGTCACATTTTATATCACCATCTCAAAATGTTGAATAAAAGCATACTGTGTACAGTGAAAAATAATTCTTAAACTGCCTGCACCCCATTTCCTGTTGTGAAAGAACACCTCAATGAAGCTTACCTTCTCAACTGCTGGTAAAATGGCATCACATTTGGGCCAGGTTGGAGCAGAATGAAATCCACATATTACTAAATTTTTGAACCCAGTCCTCATCCTCAATGTGAGTCAATAAAGTTAGAAAGCCTTTCACTTCAGAATACAAAACACCTCATTGCACATTTCATATTCCATATTTCTAGACTAACTTATTAGAGATGCGTACACCATTTGCTGTTGCTTTGTGACACTGGCAAACGCTTTTAAATCTTCTAAATGTTTTTTTAAAAATGTGTGAAATGTGTTCTTTTCAAGGATGTGAAAGTGGCAAAATGAGTTAAGTAAATTTGACACAGAAACTTTGTTCCATTTTCTTTGCTACAATTCCAGGGTCTATCCACAGTAAGTTTATCTCTGTATTAATGACAATATCAAATCCATATTCTTCAACAGCAATGGCATTATTTTACTTTTTCTTAGGCATGGCTTTATTCATTCATACAAAAACAGAAGATTAAAAAAATGTCATTACCATTTTCAAAAGGAGGATCAAAGAACTTATTACAACTGAGGCCAAGTGGCAGTGGGCGTGTTGGCTATAAATCTACTCAATACATAAATATATGTATATTGTATTTTTCATCCCTAGGCCGACTAAGAAATATCTACCTTGTTGAATGTGTTATTTGTAATGTGCAAAGTTCTCTAAGAGAAACATAACTTTTGCATTCTTATTTTGTTCTGTGACATGCAAAAGTGAGTTTATTTTTCCTAAAACATAAAACTAGACTTTTGTGAATATTATACCACATCAGATTAAGAGCTAGATGTATAGAATATTTTGACTATTCAAGAATAGATTTTGGTATATTATTTTATGCTAATTGTAAAGATTAATTTTTTTATTTTTCAGCATGCTTAGAGTATATCAAATTTTACCATTCCTTTAATCTTCTGAATGAATGTAATAGATATGGTAATCATTTTTTAAAAATTTAATGTAAAAATGATCTATTTGCACTTGCTACGCATTACATCTATACTCCCCATTATACATGTCTGTACAAACGCTGAAATTTGTAATATTTAGACATTCAGTAGATGAACTGGTCTACTATGGTTATTTACCACTTGACTCCTTATAAAAACAAAAAAAAAAAAGGCTCTTATTTCAGTTAAACAGGTCTCCAAGAAGTTGTCTCCTCTTAAATAAGTAAAAAGATAAAAAATCAGTGAGGACAGCACTGTCCTTTGGAGAACAGACCTTGCCTTTAGGTTTTTGTAATCTACAACTGATTTAATAAGATTTATTCTTTTTATGATTTATGAAACACTACTTGTAGTTGAGAAATAATTCAGCATTATTCTGGACAGGATATGAAGAATGACTTTTTTTAGCCTTTAAAAGGAGCCTATTCTGCTATTCTTTTAGGCAAAGAAATAAGACTGCTAATCTTAGGCACTATTTCTCTGCAGATGGTACTGGTCAGATCTTGTTCCTTTGGATGAAAATGGGAATTTTATACCTTTATTATAGTAAAAGGATTGAGCTGCAACTTAAAAAGGAGAATATGTTCCTAGGTAAATGGCAAACTGACTTCACTCTGGACTGCAGTACTTGCTGGAAGCAGTTTTTTTCATAGTTGGATATGAAAAATAAGAAAGACTCAAAATGCATAAATTGTAGCAGATGCTTCCTTAACTTACCGTATGAAATAATTTTGATGGGTGGTTATGAATTTGTAAGTAATGTTTACTTCTGAAATGCCATAATTGCTTTTGGAACTATTTGAGGCATTTTGAATTGTATCTATTTTTATTGTAATATGGAATTGTATTGCCATTTTATGAAGTGGCATCTTTTTGATGCATGGAAGTTCTGGATACATTTGTTATCCATCATGAGGAAACCAGATAAGTAAATATTACAACTATAACTGAAATGCTTCTTTTTTACATGAATAAATGAAAACCATTTTGAATCTGAAGGCAGAAACACTCTATCTGCAGACTGACAAATTGCACATTTGTTTGGTTTCAAAAAACTGGTATCTGGCTTCTATTCTGTGACTGAGAGAAATGTCTGTCTCCTGCATGACAGAGCCTCTGAGATGGAGGAGCTCTCTTTGCAGAGGTGGAAGAGGTCAACTGAATGGACCATAAAGAAAAAGGGCCCTTGTCTATATAATTACTTTTGAATGGAATAAGACTACACAGTTCATCTGAAATGTGGTAGTTTATCTATATTGCTACACTCCCAAATCCCTCTCAGTTCTCTAATATTTTCTATAAACATTTATTGAACACATAACTTTGTGTATTTAGTTTGCTGTTAAAATTCTTGGACCACTCGTAACTTATAATTATGTAATCAATCTACCTTTAACATAACCGCCAAACATTGACCATGTAGAGTAATAATATACATGTGTTTTAACCTAAAGATTAAACAGACAGACCTGAATTTCTAAATGGCTAAAAGAGTGCAACTAGTCTTTGGAGAAAGAACTACCTCATGGAAAACGGGTCAAGTGATTCAAAAGAATAAGCAAGTGTTTAACTTCTGATATGTACTAGAAGTTAAAAGAGTTTCTCTGGGAGGCACGCTTCAAATTAATTACAATATAAAGATTATATCCAGTATAATGACATGTTCTTGTTAAGGAATATTTGGACAATATACAAAACAATACAAAACAAGTCTTATAATGCAGACATTTTTGTTGTCAGATAAGATGTGGATCAGGAGATGACTGGCACAGGGATATTTAGAGCAAAGGGAATGGAATACATTTGAAGACAGACAGACCATATATAGCAGTACTTCTCAAACTTCAGTGTGGATATAAATCTCCTGGGGAATTGTGATAAAAATCTAAACTCTGATTAAGGATTTCTTGGGTGGGACCCAAAACTATGTTTTTCTAATAAGCTTCTCAGTGATGCCAATGGCACTGGACTATTGACCACACTTAGAGAAGAAGGTAAAATGTTACAAAGAACCCAGTTAGTAGGGCAAAATGAGTTAAGTAAATTTGACACAGAAACTTTGTTCCATTTTCTTTGTTACAATTCCAGGGTCTATCCACAGTAAGTTTATCTCTGTATTAATGACAGTATCAAATCCATATTCTTCAACTGCAATGGCATTATTTTACTTTTTCTTAGGCATGGCTTTATTCATTCATACAAAAACAGAAGATTAAAAAAATGTCATTACCATTTTCAAAAGGAGGATCAAAGAACTTATTACAAACTATATAGACCCGTAAAAACAATCTAACTTCCAGACACAATACTAGAAAATTATTAAAGAGCTGGCTTGTAAGTGCCTAAGAAAAGGCAGCCACAAAAGCAGGTTCCCCTGAGCATTTACTAAGTACAATCATGTTCCAATAGCCTGCTTTTTTTTGGCAGTAGAAGTGACAGGTCTAGATTTCCACAAGACATTTGACAATTTCTCCATATTGAATTTAAGAACAAAATGCAAAAATATAAATTAAATGCAAGGAAATTTGTTTTTTTACCAATTATTATTTGAAAAACCATATCAAAATGAGGCTGATTAATTGACAGGTATGTTGGGTAGAAGTTTCTAAAATTAGACTAATGGGTAATGTCTGTTCAATTTTATTTAAAGTTTTGTTAATGTATTAGATAATGATTATAATAAAGAAGACATTGACATCAAAAATTTATATGGCACTGAGCTGTGAGAAATAGCAAAGATATCAACAGGCTAAAGTAACAAGTCATGTATTGAACTTTTGTATAAATAACATCAATGAATGCTTTTGTCTAATAGTCCTTAAGGCCAATAACAAAGTTTAAATACATTAACACATAACAAATGCATAATTTTATGAGAAGAAATGACCAGGTTCTCAGGTCTTTGTCTTCTAAAAATTAAGAATCACTCTTTATACAGCCTAAGACATGGAGAGGGGAGAGTCAAGAAGTGTTTTATAGGTGAGCTGAAGCTTGTCCATAAAGTGCAGGTATTGGTTGACAGATGGACAAAAGGGGAAAGTGACAATGCTTGTTTAAATTAGTTAAAATTAAACGGAATATACTAAGGAAGGTTGTAGGATCAAAAATGTACATGGCTTCTGCAGAAACATGCAAGAGACTATTCATGAAGAGGTGCAAAGGTTACACTGGAGTGAAACAAAACAGAGCCTCCTGAAAAGTTATAATATTGCCACATGTTTAATGTCATTTTTTAGATCTTAATTTCTTCCTGTTCATGAATTATTTTCAAAATGCAGCTAATATTTTTTTACAAACTCATAATATAAATCTTTAATAAAAGAATGAGACTCTAAGTGAATAAATGACACACGATTTTTTTTTCTTCTTGAAAAGGTGCTTGTTAGACAGTAGAAGAGGATTCTTTGGTACTTCAGTCTCAGGGTCAAGGGGCAGGGGCTTGCAGTCCAGGAATCTCTAGTCTCACCATCCCGCAGATATGGAGATCTTCATCCCTCTGTTCACACTTGTCTGAGCATTCTAACTTACTTCCAATTTCTCTCCATATCCTCACTGGTCCCATCTTGGCTTTCTTTGTTGAATATAAAGTAACTGGATTAGGAGGACTGATAATGTGTGTGTGTGTGTGTGTGTGTGTGTGTGTGTGTGTGTGTACGCGCGCGCGCGCATGCGCATGTGCGGTCGTCTTCCGAATGAAGTACAGCTTCGAAGTCACAGGTGGCACATTAGAAAAAAGAAATATAGTAAAATGAGTAAAATATATTCTCATTCACAATTTCTTAGAGGCCGCTTGGTTGTTAATTGAAACTTTTGTCTACTTTATTGAACAATAACAGTGGCAACCACTACTCCCAGGTGTCCTTCAATATTAAAAAGAGGATAAAGGGTTCCTGGCAAAGGTGACAGAAATTAATGCGGTGAGCCCAGCTATCAAACATTCCGTTATGTGAATTGCCTGATATTTCTATAATGTTGTCTTATGATTGGAAATGTTATTGCTTCTATTGAATCAATAGAAAATGTTAAAGCTCCACAGAACCCCAATTACAAACTAAAGCTGGAAGGTTAACATCTGGGAGCAGCAGAGATAGAAACAATCTCTATTGTCATACCTTACTGACAAGTAAATGTCAGAAACATAACGCCTTCGCCTGGTCTCAGCACAGAGCACATGTAAAAGAGTGATTGTAAGGCTGCCTTAAGTCAAATCGCCTGTCATCTCAGCTTTGACATGGAATTACTTTTGTTTTATGCATCTATTAACCTTGAACTATCAGCATTTGTTTTAATGTTCCAGGCTGAAGTGACCTAAGTGTTCTTCTCTCATGCAGAGGGGCTCTGTGAGAGGACAGAGCATGTGGCCCAGGTTGGGACTGGTCTTTATGGGAGGGCAGAGTGAATGCATCTGGAAGGACCATTTTTCTCTCAAATGGTAATACCTTTTTTCAAAGTCCACCTTTGGTAGGGCAATTCTTTTGTGTTAAATTTAAACAGTTCCTCTGTCCTCAAGAGTCTCTTGAGGAAATGCAAACTTCACACATTATAGCGAGGATCCCATATGATCAGTGATGATACAGTTATCACATAAGGTATTCAGAAGAGGTCCTTGGTACAGGCAGTAGGGGAAGGGTTGTAGAAGGAAGAGAAGGTCTCAGTTTCTCATGGTGGAAGACAAGGCAGAAAAAGGGATTAAGTAACTTGACTTTGATCTGAATTCTGATGTCTTCACATATCATATCTCTTTTCATTCTTCCTAGACCTTGCATATTAAATGCTTTACATCTCCCACATTACCTGGTTTAGCACCCTTTAAAGAATAGCCATTTCATGTTCCTTTTAACATTATACTAGATAAGTGGGACCATTTTATAACTGGTTCCAGGCATTCTGTTCTAGTGCTTTTTATTGTTGCTATTGTTGTTGTCGTTGAATCCTGAAACAACTTCAGTTTCATCTGATTCATGGTATCAAATTATGAAGTAAGACTTTTTCTTGTATGTTTTATCCATCATGGTGTATCTGATTCTGACTCTGGGTTCTAGAAATCCTACTTTGCCCTTGATTCAATACTTCACATGTTCAAAAGCATATCCTGAGAACATTTTGCTCAAAGCTTATTGTCAGGGATAAGCCTGGGTTTTTTTGTTTTGATGTTTGTTGTTTTTTTTAATTAAAAAAAAATTTTTTTTGAGGTCTAACTTCTTCACCTGGACTTTCAGGCTGGATGCAGCCCAGTATTCCTAGGGAGAGAGTTACTCAGGGGAAGGTTTAATGTGAACTAGATCCTATTTTCAACACATAAACTTTCTGTAACAATCAGAAAAAACTTCTGAGTTTTTAACACACTCCCATCAACCTTTTATTAAGGCCACTTATCCACCTTTTAATATTTGAATTCTCAACTCATTTGCAAAAAGAGATGACTAACATATTTTTGCCTTTCCTGGTTCAGGACCATGTCTCTCTTTAGTTCCTGAAGTTCTCTTTCATCACTCACCATGGCAGCTCTACTGTTCTCATCAACCACAAATTCTGAGCACCAGAGGGCCAGGGCATATAATCATTCTCTTAAATAGCAAGCATTTTTATGGCATATACTATGTGCCAGCCACTGCTATCAGCACTTAACACCTATTATTTCAAGGGCCTTCCATAAGAATATTATAAGAAAGTTTTATGGCCCCCATTTTATAGATGAAAAAGTGAGGCACAAAGATGCGAAGCCCAAAGTCTCACAGTTAATAAGTCATAGAAGCTAGATTGAAACTAGTCTGCTCCAGAACCTGTAACTTTAATACTCTGCTACACAGCTAACCCATTAACCACCTAAGGAGCTTCAGGTTAAAAAAAAAAAAAAAGATAAGTATTTATTGAACACTTATCATAAACTAGGCATTGCAAGAATTTTATATAAATATTTAATGTTCACAAACTTTTATTTTACAAATATACAATGAGATAAAACAATATGCACCTAGACACACAGTTACTAAAACTGATTCCAAAGCCCAAGGTCTTTTGATCTAAGTGAAGAGTCAGTATATTAATATAGATAAAAAAGATAACATTTGTTGGTGTACTCATTAATGATGTTGTGTGGCACAGAGGTTATGTGCTAAAGCAATTTAGGATTTTCACCCCAAAAGCTAGATAAGTAAGCAAAGCCATACCAGCCTTTCCCAAAGAGCCCTGTTCCTGGATACCATGACACAGGTCCCTGCTGACTCTGCAGAATAATTTCCTGTAACCCTTTCCTTTTCCAGAATCATTATCTATACCAGTGCTTTACTTTAATAAGCCTCTATTTCCAGGAATGACTAATTTTATAGGAGAGACAAGCATTTCATGGAAAGATAAGGGACTTTTTTTTTTTAAAAGAGATTGTATTTATTTGAGAGAACAAGAAAGAGAGAGAGAGAGAGCACAGAGGGAGAGTGAGAGGGAGTAGCAGACTCTCTGCCAAGCAAGGAGCCCAATGTGGGGCTCAATCCAAAGACACTGAGATTATGACCTGAGTCGAAGGCAGTCACTTAACCCACTGAGCCACCCAGGCGCCCAAATAGGGTGTTTTTAAGACAGTAGCATTGAAAAATATGGCACCTGAAAGTCAAATTAGAGATGTGTTTAGTAAGCTCAATTTTATAAAAATGAATTTCAGTATTCATGTTGTGACTGTATATTTTAGAGTCTTGATTGCCCTATAATCAGACCCCATATTTATATTTCTTTCTTTCGTTTGTGAGAATACCAGCTTTTGTGAAATGTTTCAGATGAGCTCAATTCTTTTTTTTTTTTTTTTAAGATTTTATTTATTTATTTGAGAGAGAGAGAAAGCATGAGGTGGGGAGGGTCAGAGGGAGAAGCAGACTCCTCGCTGAGCAAGGAGCCCGATGTGGGACTCGATCCCGGGACTCCAGGATCATGACCTGAGCTGAAGGCAGTCGCTTAACCAACTGAGCCACCCAGGTGCCCTCAGATGAGCTCAATTCTAAAAGCAAGGTGGCTGACACCAACCTCTATCGAACCACAGCAACATAAAAATCAAATTGTAGTAAGTGATTTCTTTTTTCTATGAACAACTATAAAAATACTGTCCATCAGTCTAGAAAAGTACTGTCTTGGTGAAATAATGCCTGTAGCCCAGAAATAAATAATTACTGTAGCATTTATTCAGCAAAATTCTCTTTGAAGTTAGTAAAGCTTACACTGAAGCAAACTGGAGAACTAGATCTGATCATGACAATATTTCTCTGTTTCAAGCCAGGGGATATTTAGGAAGATGTGTACTGCAAGAGCGATTGGATGAGTGTATCACCAGATAAGGCAATTTTAGCACATGATGGCTGCTATAAATGTAAAAAGACACAGTGTTACTTATATCACAAAGCTCTAATCCACATTTATGCCAGCAGTTCCAGGCACCAAATTGCTTATTTTCTCCATTACACTGGTGGGCCTTGGAATCAAAGAACTCTAAGTCTTGCAGGCAAGTTTATGAAAACCCAAAATTCCAAACAGTTTGAGGAGAATTGTCTTCCATGGAGGTCACAGTGAAATAAATGCATTGCTCATTTATTTCCTCTCTTCTAATTCAAACAGAGCACTGATGGTGAGGTAAAGTATTGTCAGGTGATTGAGTTAAAATCCATCAAATTTGTGTTCAAGCTGTGTAAAATATATACAAGTATATATGTACACGTGTGTGTGTGTGTATATATATATATATATACACAGATACCATATGGACACATCTCCGTGGGGTAGTAGATGTAGGAAAGTTCATTACTTAGACTCAACTCCCTATAAAACCTGCTTTTTAATTAAGGGACAAATACATATACATCAAACAATCAGAGAAAACTGCAAAATAATACATAGCTGCATTATATATTTAGTGGCATAGATTTCCTGTTTCAAAAATTCGTAAAAAGTATCTGATCCAAAGCCTTGGACAATAAGAGGTGTGGCATAAAAGCCCGGCCGATTATTATCCCTACCTCTGTGCTTCTTAGCCCAGTATATGACACCCTACCAGTATAATAGTTGCTTAGGAAGGGGAAAAAAAGCCCAATTACATAAAAGTAATTGTTCCATTTATTCATTAAACAAATATTTATTAGTAACTGCTTTTAAAGGTGAGGAAGATGTAAAAAATGAATACGACACAATCTTTTCCCTCAAAAAGCTTACATTTTAGTGGTAGAGACAGACAAGGAGCAAGAATCCAGTGTCCAATACATGTACATTGTCATAAGCACAGATTGTTGTATCATTTAAAAGCAAACTTTACACTAGCTACATCTGATCTCCACTAGAACATTATGTTTACAAAAAAAAAAAAAAAAGCAACAACAATGAAAGAATAAAATGAAGACCCAGAAGAATAGGGGCTTTGCAGTGTCGCTTCTACCCTAAGACATCTAGCCTTCATGGAATATTCTCAAGCAAAAGGTTTAGGGAAGACTGAACTTCTGGTGTTACAAGAAACACAACAACAACAACAAAAGAGTTCTTTAAATAATGCCTTGCTTGTCTTGATATGACAAGCTTGGCACAACAGTATAACAGCCCAGAAATGAGACACTGGATAAATGAATAAATGGATGAATGGTGCTATCATGCCTCTCTCCTTGAATATACCACCTTGTAACAGTTAATGTTACTAAGGTTCATTCCTTAATAAGTCATGCATTGCTTTTTTCTCTTTTCCTTTCAGTCTCTAATATTGTAATTTACACTTCACATCTGTTTGTCCTTGTTTTTTTCTAGGTGAGCTCTTTGAGAACAAGTTCTGTTTTATACTATTTGGAATTTTATTCAGACCATAAAATAATACTATGCATACAATAATTACAACCCATCTCCTGAGAAAGCACACACAAAAATATCCTAATATATCAAGGATTAAAAGAGATCTAGGTAAAAAACCCAGTTTCACCAAGCATAAAACTGTGACTGTGGCCAGATGATGTAAACCTCAGTTTTTTTCATGTGTTCAATGAGGGATATAATAGCTACCCAATAAAGACTTCATGAAGATTACACAGAATGACATCTGTAAAAAATCCCAGAAAAATGTTTTGCCCAAGAAATGCTAGACCTCTTTCTTGGGCAACCTACACATTCTTACGCACATATGGAATGGAAGTGGTATTGCAGAAGGGTCACCACCTCCTGATACACATGTTGTGCAGTGCTCAGTCCAGGGGTGTCATACACCAAGAACACGAGGTGAGTGATACCCTCTGGAATTATGAAGCAATAACCCCAAATAGGGTTTGTTGGATTCTGAATTATTGAAATCAGCAATGGTCATCTAAATGGCAGAACTGGGGCTTGGTCCAGTGATATGAATAACAATTTGGCACATTTTCATTTATATAAGGACCACTGATAGTAAATCATACACCATGTGTGTTATCAGTGCCATGCCCTATAGCGGTTTAGAACAAAATATCCATTTTGATGATGCAGCTAGATGGAGTCAATTTTTGTCATAAATTTCTTTATATTCTATCCTTTCAGCAATTACACATAAATAATTTCCTGGCACTTTAAATTTTACTATCTTCTCTTCTTATTCCTAAAACATATTATATACATTCCTTTCTCTTCATCTTTCTTTATGCCACTTTCCTGACTGGTATATTCTTCCACATCTTCCCTGTTTTTCTTAGGTCTTCCAGGCTTTCAAAGACCAGCTCATTTCCAAACTCCAGTCTTATTGGGGTGCCTTCTTCCTTCTACCCTCACAAAGCTTATCTTTCTCTGGCCAGCCTTAGAACTCAAACATTCATATCTTATCCAGTTCTTAAACAACATTTCAAGGCATCTCATTTGTTCTATTTTTTTATGTATCTGGTTATCCAATTTTATAACAGCTATGACATGCTTTACAACATGGAGCACAAATATAGTTAGAGCACTTTAATATTTCCAATTAATATTTTATTTCCCTCAAGAGTTCCTAACAGGAATTTATTCCCTTTTAGAGATTCAGACACCCTGCCTCCCTATAATCCAAGCCAGGCACTAGAGGAAGGAATGAGTCTAAAAAGGCTCCTCCAACATTGCTTCTTGCCCCCATATAAAGAATAATCCTTTAAAGAACTTGGTGTTGCAGCGCTGTCTCCCTGGCTGGTTCATACCTCTGCATAGGCAATGGGATTTCTTAAGGAAAAAGGACCCCATTCCTTCAGGACTAAGTTCCAATAACACTGTACCATGGTTGTATTCCCTGTGTATTATATGCCCATGTGAACCCATATTCTGTTCTGTTACAAGATAATCACAAAATCATGGATCACTCTTAATTATCCTCCTTTAATACATATATTGGAAGGTCTTGTTTGTCAAAGGGACTGGCTAAGAGATAACTTCCAGTCTTAGTCACTTCCTTAACTGGAACCAGCTCTCCTCTAAAAGCCTCCTACACCTTTATCTTAAACATAGATCTAGAATTAATATCTCCATTTTCAGGGCAATTTGTATCCAAGAGTTTCACTGTCTATTCTTTCTCCTGGGCTTTAGGGAAGGTCTCTCTGTTTACTGGCTAGCTCTATTTCAAATCTTGTGCATTAGGAGTCAACATTCTTCACTTATTGAAGATCTTTAGGAAAATGAAACTCTTTAGGCAAAATGATTCACCTTCTTTGCAAGGGTCAGTTTCACTTCCCATGAGTCTTAGAGAGTGTCAACCTTGATGGAGTCACAAAACTTTCTTTTAAAACATAATCATTAAACAATAGAAGCCTACTCATCCTACAGTAAGAAATCTTATTACACACACAACCCTTCCTGGGACAAAAAAAAAAAAAAATCAGCTTCTCAACATTAAAAAAAAAAGCAAAAAGAGAACTGTAAAGTAAAAACAACAAAGGAAAATATATACCCTGTCTACCTAACTAAAGGCAAGTATCATAAGCATCTCCTTTGTATCTCCAAAGACTAGCACAGGAGTTGGCACAAAGTACTCTTTTATTAGGATAAAAAGCATATAATCATCAAAATTAGGTATGGAAGAAAACTTGGAGACAAAAAACTTGAAATTAGACTTGAGTTGTGACTCAAGGTCATCACACTAGTTTGTGTCAATGAGGTAAACATATTTCATTGATAATGATAATATCTAGTTTATGTGCTCTTTGGTTAAACCATAAGATCTTTAAGGATAAGGGCCTTGACATCAGCTTCTCCTAACTTTCCTGTAGTAATTAATCCAAGTATATATACTGTGGACATACAGCGGTCATTTCACAAGTTCATGTTGAAAGAATGAAGGGAAAATGTGATCTTCTTACATGTTGTTTCATTCTTTCCCATAAAATTCTATATGTCATCTTGAAGATATGAACTGAGCTTAATATGAAATGTTACAACTTGATTATAGGTATCAGACTTTGTTAAATTATTTCTTACTCTTGAATATCCAGATAAAGTGAAAATGCTAGTGGCAGGCAGAAAAATTATGACATCCAAAATTCATTTTCTATCTATTGTTGTCATATTTATTGCCATTTTCAATGAATATACTTATTTTTATATAGCTTACACCATTTCCATATGCATCATTGCTGAATTGCAGAAAAAAACAGCTAGCATCATTCAAGGATGGCCCTGGGTATAAATTAAGTAGGAAAAATATGTCATTGGCCATCTTTCAATCCTCCCTTTCAATGCTCCTTTAATCCTTCCAGACACAGCACTTTGTTCACACCTAGCACCTGTTTGGTGCTTATTGGCTGCTTGAAAACCAGTTCAGTACTTAGTAATGCCATTCACCTGAACATGATCTCCACCATTGGGCAACTGAGGTGAGGTTCCATGGGGGCTGTGAGTTAACCTCAAGTCAAAACAGAACCATCTGCTCCACTGTCCTGCCAAACCAGAAACTGGGACATTCACAAGTTTTCCCTATTGAAAACTCTCATTATAAATATTTGTCTTTAGATTCAAACCTATATCAAGATGAGTATAAAGAGTTCTTAGTAGGTAGAAGGCAGCTGAAAATTCTAGAGATCTCATAAACCAGTTTTAAAAAAAGATATTTTTATTATAGAGATTACTACATCTATATCCCAGTGGTTTTAAACTTTAACAGTTACCAAAACTGAGCTCAATAATATTCCTATGATTGAAAGCAACAAGGTTTATAGTAACTTTAAGGGCTATTAAGCAAGTTCCTATTTGAATCCAGAGAGTGAATTGTATAAGCATTTAGAATGTGCTGATGATAAAGGGATTCATAAAAGTTGTTATGCTGATTTTATGTTGATGGATGTTTGAATATAAGGTGAGTTATTAACCAGAGGCAAGTGAAACTAATGTTTAAGTGTTATGATATATGTGTAATTGAAAGTGAATTTTCTTGGCAAAATGGAGAGCACAGTGAAAGAGAAAGAATGAGTGAGTTCAAATAAAGATAATAACAGAGATAAATCCATTTGCAAGGCCAGTACAAGTAGCCAAGTTTTCCATAACGCCAAGAATGTTAACCCCTAAAAGAATCGATAATATCAATCTATAATATCAAAAATATTTGAAGTGTTATACAGATTTGTAATATGTTAGGTGGACGGCACTCAATTCTACTTCTTAATTAGATCTGTGCAGTCTTCCTTCTTCTTCCTCTTCAACATGTGTCTTTTTCCACTCTTTGCAGCCTGTTGCCTCCTTGCTTATCTCCTTTTCCTGCTGCATATTAATAAAACTATTGAGTGGGTCATTTACCTTTTCTTTGGATGCTGTCCTAATTACTAAAAAGACAGAGCTATGCATGTATACTATGGCATAGTTTGTTTGTTTTATTATAGAGATTACTACATCTATATCCCAGTGAAGATGTAGTAATCTCTATTTGTTAAGCGCTTGGACTCTAAAAGCTTAGTCCAATGGCCCCACAATATAACCTTGGACCTAATAATGGTTGAAAAGTGGAGACACAAAGATAATGGACATATTTCTTATTCTCTTCTTCTGTTTCCTTCCTTCATGGTCCTGTTCCCTTTTCTGTAAACTTTCACTTCATCACAATACCAGAAAGAGAGTAGGGAAGAACTGCCCACCTGACAACAGATATCCAAAAAGACATTTTATTTAGACTTTCTCTTCTACACTTTTCATAGTGGTGCTATCCACACTCATTATACACATTTTCTAAGTATTTTTTACATTATTATCCTATTCACCTAATCTGTGCTAGTAGATATACATACTCCCACCCTTGTTTTTATGGATAGAAAAATAAATGTTAAAGCTGCAGAGGGTATTTTTCTCCTTCTTTCATATTTCATGCTCAAGTAATCTAGTATGAAAAAAAGAAGAGTAAGGGAATTATTTTTTAACATTTTGAGCAAGGCTTGATAAAATAAGTGTGGTGATCAATGAACTCACAAAAACTCTCAGGTGGTATCGTTATTATTGGTTGATTAGTTGGTTAAAGTCAAATAGACCTATACTAAGAGAGAAGAAAAAGAAAACCTTAAAGGCACTTACTAACACTTGAAGAAGACAAGGTAACTTCAAAACATGTTAGAGAGAAAGCAGAATCATATGGATCTCTCTCACAAGGGTATATTTACTCACATTTTACACTGTGGGAAAAATGTGAGGTCAGGATATGGAAAGTCTTTCAGTATTTAATCAGTTTAAAACCTCCAAATTAAAAACAACATGTGGAATCTAAAAAAAAAACAAATGAATAAACAAACAAAAAACAAAATCAGACCTATAAATACAGAGAACAAACTGATGATTGCCAGAAGGAAGGAAGGTAGGAAGATGTGTAAAATAGGTGAAGGGGAGTGGGAGACAAGCTTCCAGTTATGGAATGAATAAGCCATGGGAATAAAGGGCACAGCATAGGGAATGTAGTCAATGATATTGTAATAGCACCATATTTTGACAGATGGTAGCTACACTTGTGGGGAGCACAGAGTAAAATATAGAGATACTGAATCACTATGTTGTATACCTGAAACCAATATAACATCGTGTATCAACTATACTTAAATAAAAAAAATAAAGTAATAAAAACAGCAACAACAACAAAGGGGGGAAAGGCAGTTGAAAACTATATCGTAGAAACACTGACCAAATTTTTAAAAATCTTGAGGAAAAAGATCATTTTCCCTATAAACATGATTAACAAATGCCAAACAGAATATGTCAAACAATAAACACATTTATACCATTTTACTTTCACCTCACACCACTTTATCCCCTGCCAAAACTAATATAAACAAATGAAAAAAAAAAAGTGAATACTGGGAATTAGAAGAGCTGTTTTGTTGTTTTATTATATTAAAATTCTATAACATATTATTTAACATAGAATGAATGAGTCAGTTTGGATTTGTCCTTCCAAAACTATCACTGCAAACAATTTACAAATCTCATAGAACAAGTGAATTCCACAGATATGGATTATGTTTTTGTTGGTTTGGTTTTGGGTTTTTTTGTAACTTCTCTCAAAGTTTCACATAACATTCTTATCATTAAATGGTAAAATGTGAGTTAAATGATAGAGCAGATATGTGCAGTCATACTTAGGGGAAACCTCTATGATCCAGCATAAGAAGCTTAGTGATGAATTTGAATTCTATGATGTACAATTTTACATATTCATCCTATTCTAAGTGTCTTACTAGGGGTTTGGCGGTGTTGTAAGACTATCAATACCTTCCGTTTAAAAGGGACTATTTTGGGCTTTTATTAATCCTGGGTGAGTACTTAAAATGCAGCTGGTGTTTGCAAGGGGTTTGGGAGCAAACACTCTAATATTTTGTTGAGGTTGAATGGCAGCATGTTGTGGGACAGGAAGCTGTTTCAGCATCAGAAAAACCAAGTGATGTTCTAGCTTCACCATTTAATATTTGCAAGGCTCTGGAAAAGTCCTTCTATGAATCTCAGTTTCCTCATCTAAAGTCTCCAATTAGCTTTCCTTTTCTTTTCTTCTTTTTTTAAAGATTTTATTTATTTGACAGAGAGAGAGAGATCACATGTAGGCAGACAGGCAGGCAGAGGGAGAGGGAGAAGCAGGCTCCCTGCTGAGCACAGAGCCCGATGTGGGGCTCCATCCCAGGACCCTGGGATCATGACCTGAGCCGAAGGCAGATGCTTAACCATGTGAGCCACCCAGGCGTCCCTAGCTTTCCTTTTCTACCTATCACGCAGAGTTGTTCTGAGGATAAATTAGAAAAAAAAAAAAGTTTTTGTTTTGTTTTGCTTTATTAATCTTTTTTTTTGTCTTATTGAAAAACAAAGTATGGCATTATTACCATCAATGCACATATGCTTTGCTTTATAATATCTTAGATTCATTCATACGTCTTTTGGTCTCTTAAAAATTCAAAACATAACTTCAGGCTCTAGTGGCTCAGAAATTGTTTATTTCAGGAACTCGAAAAGGCATACACTTAGAAGTCATCAAAAAATAGAGATGGGATGATATAGAAAAGAAAGTAGCTGAGGTCTTCTGGTACCTGGAGAAAAACTGTACCTTGTATTTGTACTATATGAATATGGTAAAACAGAACTGCAAAGAGAAATCCCTGTTTCATGCTTAAGGTATCAGTTTGAGTTGATAAGAGAGATAAAAGCTTGCTCCAAATTGACAAACTTTCAAAACCTCATCCTGAGTCTTTTTTAATCAACCCACAACCTCCTGTCCTTAAATAGCTTTATATCTAGAGTTTAACAGTCACTTGGAGCAAAATTATCTGGTCAAGAACAGAAGCTATGAAGACTATGTCTGATCCAGAGTAAATAAGACCTAATGTATACTTTACAAAAACAACTAACAGTGAAGGTAAAAGGGGATCAATAACCCATGACCTTTTGCTCTAAATGACTTTAAGTAGTGACTAGAAGGTTTTACTTTTAGTGAATTGATATTTGTAAAGTAGGTATCATGAGGAGCCCCAGACTTAAGAATACCCGTTGAAAGATACATAACTCTTTAAGCTAACCCAGTTAAGAACTATTTGCTGGTGAAGGAGCTGTGACATAACGGGTAGTAGTCTAATAGAGTGTTGGGGAAAGTATACTGTATTTTTCAACAGACACTGTAAAAAGATTCTGGCTGTTCTGGTATATTTCAGTGAGAAAGTCCTCTCATTTTCCTATATTTCTGGATCCATTGTTAATCATTTTTATTCTACCCAGGGCAGAATGACCTTAAATAGACTAGGGAAAAAAAGTACCATATTTTTGCTAGCAAAACTGAGAGTAAAAAACCCTTTAATTAAGAGAACAGACTGTGCTAGTAATAAATTTAGCTCAGACTAACTGTTGTCCTCCCTGAGAATCACCGGGCTGTCTGTAAGCTTGTACGGTCACATTTGTGGGCTTCAGGATCACGCCAAAGCTGGTATCCATCAGAGACCTTATTCGAAGATCTCTTCAACATGAGACTAAAGCAGTGGCAAATTTAAGGTCAATTGCTATTGTTATAGTTCCAACAAACTCCAATGTTTACCATAATGGCATTGTTTGAAAATAGAATAGAGCCAGTCATGGCTTGAAATAAGTGAGCAGTTGACAGTAGAATTAAATTCTTTTCACTGCAGGTGTTTTATTGCTATTATCTTTATCAGCCTCATCACCATCATTATCATCATAATCATCAAGGTTTTACTATGTACTGATCTAGTGGAGATAAAAAGAACAGTAAGTAACATCCTCTGCCTCTGAAGAGTCTATAATTCATTTTGATGAAATAGCACATATGCATAGAAGACCCAGTAATAATTCTATATAGTATGCTATCAAATAAAATATATAGTTTACAGAAGAAATGTCACTGGAAACTGAAGCTAGGAATGGTCAAGGCTACATTCATCATTTATGCATCCATTCAACAATATTTATTGACAATTTTATCAGTTAGAAATAAATTTGGCTGGGGGCACCTGGGTGGCTCAGTCGTTAAGCGTCTGCCTTCAGCTCAGGTCATGATCCCAGGGTCCTGGGATTGAGCCCCGCATTGGGCTCCCTGCTACGGGGAAGCCTGCTTCTCCCTCTCCCACTCCTCCTGCTTGTGTTCCCTCTCTCGCGGTGTCTCTCTCTCTGTCAAATAAATACAATCTTTAAAAAGAAAGGAAAGGAAAGGAAAGGAAAGGAAAGGAAAGGAAAGGAAAGGAAAGGAAAGGAAGAAAAGGAAAGGAAAGGAAAGGAAAGGAAAGGAAAGGAAAGAAAGAAAGAAAGAAAGAAAGAAAGAAAGAAAGAAAGAAAGAAAGAAAGAAAGAAAAAGAAAGAAAGAAAGAAATTTGGCTGAAATAAACAGAAAACACATGATTGGTTAAAATAAATAGGATTTTTGTTATTCTCCCATAATAAGAACCAATTGTAGGTCTAACTATGCCGTCAAGAACTCAGATTCTATCAGTCACTGTATTTTTTGTGGGTTGGCTTCAGTCCCATGACTGCTACCTCTTGCTCACTAGATACTGCTATAGGTCGAGATGGAACATCTGCAATCAAGGCAGGGTGAAATAGTAGGGGGCATGGAATAGATCTTCAAAAGTGAGGAGAAGAGAATGAAGTAAAGAAGGGACAAAGACAGGTGGAAAAGAGATGAAAAAAAGAAGGAATTCAGAACAGGAGTTAAACGAGAATTATTTCAGCCAGCTGGGCAGTATCAGCAAAAGCTTAGATGGAGAATAATAATGATATATTTTAGATAAGTTAGAAGGAATGTCTACTGCACAACAGGAGTGTCTATTATAGGATATCAACTTACCTAAAATTATTTATATAATAATTTGTAAAAGTGGCACATCTGTGATCTCCAGTTGAAGACTGCTAGGTAAAGATGAAAATAAAATGAATGGGCCAACCATGAGAATGAACCACATCCAGGGAGTTTTTAGAATTTGATTTAAGGATAGAGTCAGGGATAGATAGGCAGGTAGCAGTTAGAAATACATAGGTTTCAAAACAAAAACAAAAACCCAACAAACCACATAGGTTTCAAGATTCAAAGTAAATAATGGGCTGAGAATCTTTTCTTATTGATAAGAAATACTAAAGTGCCAGAGGTCAAACCAAGGCATATGGATGAAGGGTGATCAGGAATCTGATTAGCTTGCCACAATAAAAAGTTTAAGAATAAGTCATTTTTACCTACTTAAAAAATATATATATATATAAAACCCATGGTGAAGATAAGAGCAGCATATTGACCTGACTAGAACTGTCTCAGTAAGTACAGTGTGACACGGACAGATTCTAATATAACCTATAGAATTTAGTCAGCAAAACTATTCTCTAGGTTGGTTGGTTGGCTGATTTAATTCAGAGTCAGACAATATATGATTGATCTAAATTCACTTTCAAATGGGCCTATTCTCCACCCTAGACCTTATTTTATTTTGGACAAATATTTTTGGCTCACTTTATGCATTACATTTATAGAATCTACTAGAAATCCTATGACATAGGAGTATATATTAAGGGTTATATGAAATTGGTTCTACTCAACCATATCTAATAATTTGCCAGAGCCTAGTATTGCTTTTCTCTTTTCTATAGAGATGAAGTGACTTTTCATCCAATCATTTCTTGCAATCTGTTAGAAATTGAGGGTGATAAAAATATGTACTAATTTTGTCCAATGGCTAAGATGTTTTACTTAGTCATCTCAGTCCTTTTCTACCTCCAAAAGACACACACACACACACACACATCTCACTGCTACTCTTATAGTGTAAGCAGGCAATTTTTCATTATGTACTCAAAATCTTAGACTACTTACTTGTCAAAGTCCACTGCAAGTCATCTTCTGAACTTCAGAAGAAAAACACTTCATTGCCTCTATAAAAGGACTTTTCCATACCTTATCAAAATATCCTCTATGGGTTTGCCTGCTTTTGAGATTCAAACCTGTCACTAAACAGCATTTTATACTGACATATCCAATGGAGGTTATAATTTTTCTTTTCTCACATAGAAAAGATCTCCAAGATAGAAAAAATAATCACACAATTTTCTTCTTTATCTTAGAACTCTGTCAGTTTTAGTTTCATATTTGTATTTCTATTAGTTATAGTAGTCTAAGTTTATTTATTTTGTTACAGTATGGTTCCAGACACTCTAAGAAAATCTTTAGGGGAAAAAAAGTTTTAATAAAAGCCATGGGACAGTCAAGTGTGTTTATTTTCTCTTACCTTTGATTACCTACATATGGGTGACATACATTAACTCTCTTACTGAAAATTATCTCCCCTTCACCTGGCAAATTAAACTGGGAAAAAACTTTTATAAGAGAACAAAGAATTAGGTGAAAGTTAAAGATAAGAGCATCCTCCATTCCAGTTCTAAAAAACTGGGGATTAGGAACAGTCCATTCAACCTAACACATTTACCGAAGGCCAACTCCAAGTCTGAAATTTCTAATAAATCTAATTCAGATTACAGAGGAAGAACCTTCCAGGGTTTATAAGCCTATCAGTATTCTGTAAGAGATTCATAATCAGATCTGAGCTTCTCTGTTATTGTTATCTGAGCTTTTGCTATTGTTTTAGGAAAGGAGGAAAGTATTTGTTTTTTAACTTCAGAACAGAAGACCTGAGATCTGGACTCCCTTTTTCCATTACCATGTAACAGCATTGGGAAACTTGTTTAAGGTTATGCATGTGCTTGATGATATTTAAGAGGTAAGATGATTGTACCCAAGCAAACAGATGTCCTTCCACATCCTGTGTTACATGAATGTGTAATACTTCCCCTGCAAAATAGTGGGGAGTTCTTCCCTAAGGCAAGGAAGAAAGATGGGTGCCATCAAGTAGTCAGTTAATTTGTACTGACCAGCTACTATATGGTCAACTGTGTTCCATAGTTCAAGATATATGAGACACAGCTGGGGGGCGGGGATGGGGGTAGATATGTGAAGTAATCAGAGGGAAAAAATAGACAATGTAAAATGAAGTATCACAGTGCCTGAGCATAATTAAATCATATAATCAAGTGGAATGAGCACAACCATTACTTTAGCAGTGATCTTTGGAAATTCTATCATGAAATTTAACTTCCAGTCCTGTCCCATTTAGTCCTCCTATTCAAAACCCACTAAACCCAACTTCAATCAAAGGGTACTGAGGGTAAATACATCAACAGTCAGTCTGAGCTGAAGTTTCATAAAGGAATGAATGTCCTCATGGTTGTTTAATTTGCAGCATGTGCAGCAGACAACAACTATAGATTGTATGTTCCCCTACTATGTATTTTTTATATTACTTATTACTAATAAAATGATCATGTTTTGGAGATAGTTGCTCTGGGATCAGCACTGCATTCAATGTTTTTTATATGTTATTTCACTTACTTTTGATTTCTACAAGGTATTTTATCTATTATTGTAAAAAAAAATAGCATCAGGGGGATAAAGTAACATGTCCAAGTTCATACAGTAAATAAGTGAAGAGAAAGATTCTGAACCCAGACCTGTTTGACTCTAAATCATGTGTAAATAATAATATTCTGCACCATTCTAAAACAACTAAAAGCAGTTCTAATTTTGTAATTTTACTTATGGTAACACAAATTTATATATAACAATAATATTAGAATATTGGTTCTCTTAATTTTATTAGTAGTTAAAGCCTAAGGTCTGAAAATAAAATTTTATCTTCTAATAGAATTTTCTGAATCTAAGGGATTCATCCAGAAAATAACTGCCCATAAATGTAGGTTAAGATAAAGAGTGTAAGATATTACAGTATCTTCCAAACCCAGGCATTTCCTGTCATCTATTTGTCTGTCCATCTATCACCTATATCTATCTATCTATCTATCTATCCATCCATCCATTTATTTCAACATTCAATTTCATTTCTCATTATGACCCCACATCTTAAATTCTGTGCATAAAGTAACACCTAGATTTTTTTCTTAGAAGAATTTTGATCCTAAACAAACAAACAAAAAAATCTTGCCCCTGAAACCAAAATGGCAAAGAAACTGGCAATACAGCTTCACAGAACTTAGGGAATTAACATTTCAGAGTTGTGTCATCTCCCTGTGGTCAATTACTGATAAATACCTGAGGTTAAGATCCACACTCTTCTCATGCAAACCTAAAGTTAGTCCCAAATAAAATTAAATAAGATTTGAGGGGTCTGCTCTATTGTCATCTCAACTTCTAGTTAAAATTTTTAGCCAAAATTTTTTCATGTGTGAGAATCTGCCCAATAAAGTAGTGTAAATATTTTCATTCTTCCTTTTCTTTCACTTAATCCCCTCTCTCTCACTAAAAAGACTTCATCTTTCTGTTGTCCTATCACACTGCAATGCTTCTAAATGGCAAGCAGAGATAACTATCATTATAAAATATGTTCTTACCAATGATTATGACAATAGCTCATGGACTACCTAAGATGACAGCACAGGTTTTCTGAAACCATAAATCATATAAGTTGTTCAGAATAATTTTGATGCTCTACTATTCATTGCCTTTCTACCCAGAGCCAATTGAAACAAATTAAAAAAAAATCTACCTACAATAGAAATAATTAGGTAAAATAAAAAATTCCTCAAGAAATGATGACTAATAGAAATATGTCCTTCTTTCAATCAGCCCAACAAAAATTGCCTCAGTGAGTCATTTTTTTTTTTTAATTTGAAACAAGATCCCTTTTCTTGGTCTATAAAGCCATGTATGCAGATTTGTGTTTCTAATGGTTGCCATGAATCTGGAAGCTGTCACTGCATCTGGGAGGGCCAACTATGACTTTGCAAAGCCATATTTAAAAATGTAACCAAAGCCAAGTACTCCTCTAGAATTAGTGAGGTATATTTTAGGTTCTGAGAGAGAGGTATGCTCAGGGCTTAAACAAGCAATCAAACTTTTCAGGATCCCAGTAGCAAAATTACCTTTATTTATTTGTCTAGAAAAAAACAAGAGAGAGAGGGGGTGCCTGGGTGGCTCAGTCATTAAGCGGCTGCCTTCAGCTTGGGTCATGTTCCCAGGATCGAGCCCCGCAGCAGGCTCCCTGCTATGCAGGAAACCTGCTTCTCCCCCTCCCACTCCCCCTGCTTGTGTTCCTGCTCTCGCTGTCTCTCTCTCTGTCAAATAAATAAAATCTTAAAAAAAAAAAGAACAAGAGATAGAGAAGAGAAAAATGGGGGAACTTGTTACTTATTTCACTATGCTGGGAGGGCTCTGAAGGAAAAAAAAAACAAAAATCAATGTTAAAGATTAAGCATGATTGTAAATAAAAATTATATTTTTCATCTCTCTGAACAGATTATATTTGGACAATGTTTTTGTTCAATCTCCAGCCTTTTCTTCTGTTTCATGTTATCAAAGAACTTGTTTCTCTTGGGAAGTCACTCTTTAGACTATTTTCTGCCTGAAACTAGTCAAATAGGAACAGGCATTTCCCAGAGTAATTGAGAAAGGAGATAATAGAAACATCTTCTATTTACCTCAGACTTCACTCTGGGGCTCTGAGTATATACATGAAATAATTGTTATTCAATGGATTCCAAGTAGTATGTTGGGGTCTGGAGTGCCATAGGAAAGACTGCATTTAAGACCAGGCCTCAATTTATCCAGCATTAATGCACATCCCTGCAAATCACTTAAGTTGGCTTCCACAATTTTCTTATCCTATAGTATCATTTTTATCATTTTATCAGCTTATACCAAGCTCTGATCGTGAAATATCCTATCATACCTCTCTATCTCCATTTTGATGCATTATTTAAATCTCTGTTCAATTCCCATTTTTTCAATGCATAAAGGACAGACGCTTTTTCTTCTAAAAAGGTGGTTGGTTTGCCCAAAATTATTTTTGAGTAAAGTTAGACATACACTGCACAACTTACACCAACATTAAATAAAATAGGTTAAATATCCAAATATAAAATGCAAGCCAAAAGAAAACTAGAAGGAAATGTATATAGCTATGTATTCAGTCAGGATGCAGAATACCTTACTTAAGCAATGACACAAAAATAGGTACTATACAGGCAATGTTGTATAGTACTTACAAATATATTCTCAGACGTCAAACCATTCTAATTTTGTCCCTATTATTGACAAACTATGTAACTTTAGGCAGGCTACTTAACCCCACTGAGCCTTGATTTGCTTCTTGGAAACAGGATAATAGTAGGATTCTCATCATGGAGTTGTTAAGAAAACTAAAGGAGACAATGAATGTAAAGTACGTAGCATAGTGCTTGGCTAATAAGCATTCAGTAAATATTAAAATATTATTACTGTTATGTTTATAAAGAAAAAAATATTGAATAAATTTGACTATATGCCCACATAGAGGAAATTAACATGCAACCCAGTGCATAAATATACATGGCTGCCAGTGAATTAATATTCTTAACTATAGAAAACTCTTAATAGTCAATTAAAATTTTTGAACATCCACTTAAAATGATTAAAAAATAGAAAAGACACAAAAGGAGGAATATAAACTTCCAATATTATTTAAAGATTATTAACTGGTAATCAAAAAATGTAAATTATCTTAAAAAAAAAAAAAATAGGGCGCCTGGATGGCTCAGTTGGTTGGGCGACTGCCTTCGGCTCAGGTCATGGTCCCGGCGTCCTGGGATCGAGTCCCACATCGGGCTCCCGGCTCGGCGGGGAGCCTGCTTCTCCCTCTGACCCTCTCCCCTCTCATGCTGTTTCTCTCTCTCTCTCTCTCTCAAATAAATAAATAAATAAAATCTTTTAAAAAAAATGTAAATTAAATTAGGAGAACAAACCATCTTCACCAATTAACTTGGCAAATATTTATATTTTTAAGTTATAAGAACAATTTGGTAAGTGGGCAAACTGTACTTTTAAAAATGCTATGGATAGACATATAAATTGATACATCTTTTCTGGTGAACAATGATATGTTTTCTTATTTGCACATTTCCTTTTATTAATAGTTTAAATGTTTCTTTAAAAATTTAATGTATTTTATTATTTATTCTTTTAAAAAAGATTTTATTTATTTGTCAGAGAGAGAGAATACAAGCAGGGAGAACAGTAGGCAGAGGGAGAAGTGGGCTCCCCACTCAGCAGGGAGCCCGATGTGGGACTCGATTCCAGGACGCTGGGATGATGACCTAAGCTGAAGGCAGACGGTTAACCAACTGAGCCACCAGGCATCCAAAATTTAATGTATTTTAGAAATTGAAATTATCTCTCTATATATCTGTGTGAAATATATATGTATGCAATATCTATACATAAATAGTATTTCTCAATATAATTGTATATTATTTGAGAGAACATATATTTTTGGGGGGTTAGCTCAGTGATGGGTATTAAGGAGGGCACGTATTGCATAGAACACTGGGTGTTATACACAAACAGTGAATCATGGAACACTACATCAAAAACTAATGAGGTACTGTATGGTGACTAACATAATAAAAAAATAAAAAGAACATATTTTTAAGATGGAACATGATTCTAAACCCTGATGAACTCTTATTTGTGGAAAGCCAGTCAAAGAAGGAGTAAGGAAAGCAAAAAGGTGAAACAAAGGTCAGGAAAACTATTCTCAATGATTATTTTATCAATTTTTATTAAATATGGATTTGTTTATTTATTGGTTTATTATTGTTGCTTTTAAAAGTTTGACATATCCTTAAGCAAGATGCCCTGGGAGAGAAGAGGTGATTATGCCTGAGAAAGAAGATTAAGAGGGAACAGTTAAAGAAATCGAGGAAAAGAAAGGAAGAATTTGGAATGGGAGCAATATGGCAAAAATGGAGCATCCCCAGAGAAAATGACAAAGAAAGAAATCTGGGGTGGTGGAAGGGGTTGAGGCTTTAGAAACAGGATTTTATAATCTTCTGCTACATATTCAGGAATTTAGTTCCCTTTCTCTGAGTGCAAACTTTCAAAGTATTTGGCTGAATATAACTAAATATCTTTTGTAAGTTATGGCTTTGGTTAATCTTAGAAAAGGGTAGAATGAAAGAGAATAAATACACTGCCAAGATAAGTGGTGACTTAACTGAGAGGAGATCATCAAAACAGAGAAGGGAATGAAAGAAGACCATAGAACTAATGATTTTAAAAACCACTGGTATTTCCATAGTTCACAGGATAGGACTGAAAGATTACTGAACACCCAGATAGCTATTACCTAAATTACTCAGGCAGGGTCCAGGCATCTTAAGAAGGCTAATACTGTGCCAGGCATGCAAACAACTAATCAATTAACAAACAACTGCTAACTTTCAGGCGAGGCAGAATATAACAAGTGCTATGTACTTATAGTGTGATGAGGAGAGAGGCAAATACTTATAAGAACACCCCCCATTTTCTAGGTCAATTCTGAAAGCAGAGAGAAATTCTGAGAGAAAAGAAAGCAGATCCAGGAGCTGTTCCAGCTTGAAGATGTTGTCAGCTAGATGGATAAGCTGACAACAGCACTTCAAGGACAGGCTTATGCCTACAGGAACAACTCAGTAGGTCCAAATGGATATGGTTTAAAACAGCATTGTTAGCTTTGGTCTGAAGAGTAATTTAAATACTTGAAAGGTAACCAAGGCAGTATATACAAAGCCCATCCCTGGGGTGCCTGGGTGACTCAGTGGGTTAAGCATTTGCCTTAGGCTCAGGTCATGATCCCAGGGTGCCTTAGGCTCAGGTCGTGATCCCAGGGTCCTGGGATCAAGCCCCGCATTTTCCTGGGATCGAGCCCTGCACTGGGCTCCAGCCCTGCACTGGGCTCCCTGCTCTGCGGGGAGCCTGCTTCTCCCTCTCCCGCTGTCTGCTGCTCCGTCTGCCTGTGTGCTTGCGCTCTCTCTCTGTCAAATAAATAAATAAAATCTTAATAAATAAATAAATAAATAAATAAATAACTCTTAAAAAAAAAAAAGCCCATCCCTGAGGATCTTTCAATATGGGGATGGTTAAGAAACTTCGAGGTTAAAACTTAAAATTCCAACCAACAGAGAGTCTTCTAATACAGAGAGTCTTCTAATTCACAGTATTAAAACACAGGTAGGTAACATGCATAGAGGTAATCACACTATTTATACTCTCCCTCATCCTTGCCAGAGAGGAAAGTAGAATTGAGGAGGATAGGAATGGCAGAATATGAGGGCATAGAAGCTTTAAGGGACCATGAAGATGGCTGGACGACCCTGTGTGGAGTTGATGTGATTAAGTGGAAAACTGGTGCCATTGGATTCAATCTCAGCTCAGCTACAAACCCTAGCTATTTATTTTGCTTTATTAGTTCTCTAACATTAAAAAGGAATATTATACCCATTGCAGGGCAATGGTATAATGGTGAGAATTAAACAATATGCAAGGTGCCTGGTACAAACCAGTTGTTCAATTAATGGATGCTATTACTTACTGTGGAAAGAAAGAGTGAGCATACAGAAAGACAAATTTTGGGGCCTTTCTTGTTGCTTCTGCAGGAGACAGAGTAACCTGTTGAGGTTACTTTCTGTTCTTTGATCCTCAGTTTTTCACAAAGGCAGTACAAAGGGAACCTATTCTTCCCTTTGCAAAGACAAGGAAATAAGTACTTCAAAATAGGACTCTTTTATAGCTTTCAAAACATAAAAAAACAAAGGAAAATATCTTCATCATTTAAGACCCAAAGCTTTATCCACAGAAGTCAGACCAGTGTGCTGTTTCTCCCCATATTAATCTTGGAAGATTCAGACTTTAAAAAAAAGATTAAAAAAAGAAAAAAAACATTAATATATCTCTTTGCTTTGGAGCAGTAATCATTTTGGCCTTTCCCTGAGTTCTCCTCAGCTGCTCCCAGCATTGCTACCTGTTGGCTCTTTCTTGCCTTTTGTTGCAGTTCTTTCTTCTCCATGCCCTGGCGTTTGTCTGAGACCTCCTACACTCTTACTTAGCTTCTTTCTCTTCAACCCCTGATCTCTTTTGGACTGCAGATATTCTATTTTTATTTTACCTTAAATTCCCTTGGCTAATATCACTTGTTCAGCTGCTTAAAGGTACAGGAGCAAACCCACTATTTCAAGAACAGAAATTGTGTGTGTGTGTGTGTGTATAAAATGTTGGAAATTGATGATGTTATATATTATCTACTATCTTTAGATCAATATGAAAATAAAATTTTGGAATGAAATGGTCCTTCAGGTCTTTGGCAAAAAGAAAATATTTTTCTCAGTGTCTGTTGGACAAATATCATTAATGTTTCAATTGTAAAAATTTCCCTTCCATCTACATTATTATAAGTGCCTGGCTTTCAAGACCTGTAATCTGTGTTAGTTTGTCATATGCAACCTCATTCCTTCCTTTATGCATTCCTTCTTTTCTAGTCAGGACAGTTTCTCAATGAATCTTCTAGAAGCAAGGCTAATTTCTGTTTTTTGCCTTTCCTTACCCCACTACTTCGAATTGTCTATATGACTTTCAATTTAGCCACTCTTATGCATTTTAGACAATGTATTTCAGGCCATGCATCCTCCATAAACCTTCTCCAACACAGCCAGCCTACAGTTACTTGTCCTTAACTGACCTCACACAGCACCATATGCTCAAGATGACTTCCTTATACTGGCACATTATACACCTTGGCATAAAGATAGGGTTTTGACCTGGTAAGAACCCAGTGAATGAATCCAATCTTCCACTCACAGCAGCATGAGCATGACACTGGCATCATATAAAATTGGAATTGAAGTCCACCTCAGCCACTGACTGCTTTAACTTTCTGATTCTTCTCACTTATGAAATCATAATAATGCCATAGTACAGGATTGTTCTGAGATATGAAAATGATATATAACTTACGATCAAACAGTTGATCAAGAAATGTTAATGTTTTGTATCAATATACCTGAAATTGAAGACCCCATAGTGCCTGCAATATAACCCTGAGGACAGCCATTGTATTCATAATGCTACCAGTATAAGCTAGCCAAGACAAGAGTAAATCTTTGGGTATATCAAATACTCTGGTGCTTATTTGATTCTTTTTAACTAATATAAAATCATAAATTTAGAAGCCAACTTAAAATATCCTTTTAAGATATACATAATCAAACCAGTGTGAAGATCCCTTTGCCAGAGCACATTACCAATTATTGTTTAGTCTATTCCATTGCTTTTAGGTTGTCCTAACTCTCATAGGTGACCATTTTTTTTAACATTCAGGAAGTCTGGTTTCCTTCTGGAGCTACCTAACATACTCAGTCATTTGCATAATACAATTCAATCATTACAAAATAATCACGTTTCTTTCTCCTCCAACTTATCTCTTTATCTTTGAAATTCTTAACCTTTTTTGTGCCATGAATCCCATTAGCAGTTTGGTGAAGGCTACAATTCCTTCTTAGAACAATAATTCTAAGTGATGAAGTAAACTATAAGTTTATACAAGAAACCAATTATATTAAAATACATCTATAATATATTATAAAAGCTAAATTTGTGATGCAGTACTATGTATGATCGTTGCATATATAATGCAGTTTAGCAGCAGGTCTAATAACTATTATAATTTTGAATGATATTTCAAGGTATTTGTGACAACAGTAATATAATGTGAATATATCTGTGGTGTGTATTGTTGACAGCCTCAAGAACTTTTAGTAATTCTGTGGTTTGTAGCCTACTTCATAATTGAAGGAAGTGATAAAATTTAGTTACAGGTTAATGAAGAGAAATATATACTATTTTCCTATCCAAATTCATAACCCACTGAAATCAACACATGAATCTTTTGGGAGGTTTTTGGACTCCAGGTGAAGAGTCTCACAGGTTTAATGTGTTTAGTTATTATCTCCCCAGCTAAATTGGGGCAGTTCTTCAGAAACCACATGAATATATAGGTGACAGTGGTGTTCCTAGGAGAATAATTAATGAATTATTAAGTTCAGAGGACATTTGGTCATTTGTCCAATACTAGTTATCTGCATTTCTCTAGGATATAATTTTTTATTCATAAATATACTTTAAATTCTAAAACTAGAAGTTGTAATTTTCTTCTATTTATGGTTGGTAGTTGTCAAAACTATTAGTAATGACAAAAATGAAATTAATAAGAAAAAACAATATTTAGCTGAGCATATCTTACCTGTTGGGTCTTTTCCTAAACATTAGGTATGTATGTGCATTTTATTTTTCTCATTAATCCTCAGAAGATAAATACTATTATTATCCCCACTTTAGAGATGAGAAATGGGAAGTTGGTAAAAGTCAAAATTATTGGACCTAGACTGCAAAGGTAGAAGTCCCTAAACTTAGACTCAATCTTTAAGTCTGTCTCACACTGAATTGTGTGTTGTACTGTTAGTCTATCAATCTTTTATCTAAATATTTATCCATTTTTAACAAATATTAATTATATCTTAATCCATGACAAGTATGTATCTATCTAATTATTGATCCACTCACCTTGCTCTCTGTCACCTATGGATATGTTCATACTATTCTGTACACTATACTGCCTGATTTTCAGGCATTTTACTTCTTGACACCAACAGAACACACTTTATCTGAAGCTTGCATCATGTTTCTGGGATATGTTTAGGGAATGCCTTGCCCCTGAATGGAGGCATAAACTCTAGTCTAGTCAGTACTTTTAACTCCCCCTAGCTCTATAAGTACATGTCTTCATATTTTATGTATTTTATTATTATATATTCACTGGATGAAAAATTAAATAGCCTCTCCAAGAAAAGAAAAGGTAAGATCAAGAATGGAAGGTCAACTAAAGCTGAAAAATAAGATATACTGTCTTTGACATGAAAGAAGACACCTGTGATCCCACATTCCCCAGAAAATGCATTGTGTAATCATTCATTCATTCAAGTGCCTACTTCCTACTATTTTCGATAACTGAATGTGATTAAGTGTCTAACATACATGAACGTTCACGGCTGAAAGTGACATTCCAAGCCAATTTGTCTGTGGACAAAATTTTCCTTTGTGTGAAAGCTAAACTTTGCCACATAAAAATACAAGCTATAATCCAAATCTAAGTTAAGTGGTATGACCTACTGAATTTGCCACTAAAATAACAGATCTTCAGACAGACTCTCCCTTTATTTTCAACCCTTAGTTTAGGATTATTCTCAGAATGTCAAAGATATTTGTAAGGTATTTGGCCTTATATATAATCTAATCCACGTATATTGTTTCCTGTAAATTCCCTCTTTAAGCCTCTAGGTAGAAAGAGGGGGAGGAATGCTTAATGACCCTTCTTTAAATATAAAGAAAGACAAATACAAATACCACTTGCTGTTCTTCTTTGAAGAAATAAAATTGATTTTCTCTTTCTGGATGAGTGATGATCTGGCTTGAGTGAACACACAGTGGCTCCTACCACAAATGATTTTGCAAAATTTGCTCTGAAGAAAACAAAATGTGGCTATGGCTGAGATACTTTTTCAAGTATTGAACAAAGTTCAAGCCATGAGAGGGTACAACCTTCTGACAAACAGAAATCATGTTGGAAGGGTGTGCCTTGTGGGCCCAACAAAGTTCTTCCAAAACTCTTGTTTTGAGGTTGCAATAGGCAAGAAAGCCCTATACAATTCTACAATAGCCTAGTCAACATTTAATGTGGTGACTGAAGTCGCTGGTGAAGAAAGTCTAGCTTACTGTTAGCAGGACGATTCATCTGTAGAAAATACAATTCTTTCTTCTATTCTTACTAGTTTTAGGGATCTGGGGCTGAGCATCTTTGTCTCAGGAGTAAAACCATCTTGGGCCAGGGACCTTGGTTTTGTGAAAACCACATTGAAATGGACTAAGAAATGCAGTTCCTATTCCATCAAAAGAGAGTGATAGTCCAAGAGACTTCTAGGATCAATAACATTTCTCTAAGTATCAGTCCTATGTCTCTTCTTTTTATGTTGCAAAGTTCCATAAATTTCTAATTCTAAGTATAGTTAAAAATTGCAGTATGTTGAACATTTGGGCATTTGATGAAAACTTAGGCTGTTCTTTTAATACTTTTCCCTTTTTTCTTTTCTTTTCTTTTTTTAAATTTCACTACCTCAGTTCCATAATAACTGGCAGGTGAAGGGGAATAGCATTTACATTTTTACCTGAAAAGTACAGCCACACACTACTCTGCCGCAGTGCCTCACATTTGGGGAAGGTTTTTATCACTCAGTACAAATATGTTTTAATTGTTTCCTGAACAAAG
Organism: Leptonychotes weddellii; assembly: GCF_054177405.1. NCBI lineage: Eukaryota > Metazoa > Chordata > Mammalia > Carnivora > Phocidae > Leptonychotes > Leptonychotes weddellii. The sequence goes on along the minus strand of NC_138381.1, from coordinate 29,336,658 downwards.
ACATCCCAACCAAGCTCTTTGTCTGGGTGTGCACCGTTGTATTTCTGAAGTATGAATTCCTGGCAAACAGTGCACCCACCTGGCACCGGAGAAAAATTACATAACAATGAGCATGCATTCGGCCTCAGAGCTCTGAGTTGCATTTGCTACCTTAACACTGCATTTTCTGCAGTGCATGATCTGTGGATGACAAATGGTGTCTCTCTCTAACAGACCATGAAGCAAAGGTATCCAAATATTCTTTGTGTCCTCTTTCTCCTTCTTTTTCTCTTTTTTATTTTTCTCTTTTAATATTAGGAATTATACTCAATTATTTCATTTTACAGGTGATAAAATTGAGGCTCAGAAAGGTCAGTAAGTGGCAGAAGAGGGCCAAAATTAGAAACCATGACCTAAAAACAGCTTTGATCCACAAGTATTGAAAAAGGGTCAGAGCAACTTCTTCTGAGGCTCTGTTAGAGTCAATAACATTTCAATGAAAAACCCATTCAGTTAATTCTATAATAGACTATAAAAATGTAGCAGGTAATAGCAAGGAAAGAAAAAGCAACCCTCACAGAAATTTGGAAAGGAGAATCTTTAATCTTCAAACTGGATAATATTATTCTCACGGAATTTTCCTCCATAAAAGGTGATAATGTATTACAGATCTAAGGGACCCCTTCACATTCTTAGTGACTCTGTACATATAAGACTAAAGACATTAAGGGCGCCTGGGTGGCTCAGTTGGTTAAGCAACTGCCTTCGGCTCAGGTCATGATCCTGGAGTCCCTGGATCGAGTCCCGCATCGGGCTCCCTGCTCGGCGGGGAGTCTGCTTCTCCCTCTGACCCTCCCTCCTCTCATGTGCTCGCTCTCATTCTCTCTGTCTCAAATAAATGGATAAAATCTTTAAAAAAAAAAAAAAGACTAAAGACATTAAAATAATTTTTTTCTTGATATATTTTCATTGAAATACAAAAGTTTCCTATGCATATCCTTATACTACAGGTAGACTGACTTTGCAACTTTAGTCAACCTTTATTTCTTACTTATAAGAATGTTTGCACCGGTCAGTGTGTGGTTTTTTTGGACACACATGCACATGCATATATATATATTTCAGAAATTCAGAATGTCTTTAAATATGATTCCAGTTTTAAATTTTTTTCTAAATTATATATTTTCTGTATAGAAACCATCTTAGTAGACCTCTTCACTGTGTCTTCATTTTTGTCACTATCACTAAAAATGGCTTTATTTTAGTCTATCAGTTTCACAGAGAGTTTTCTTGGTCAAGCTTTCTTTTTCAAAACAAGAAGAATAAGGGATTACCTTCCTAAAAATATCCTCGTGGCCAGACTATAGTGGCTAGTGGAGACACCCTCCAGACTTCTTTCATAATGCAGTTCCCCAGCCAGAAAGTTTGGCTAAAAGACAAAACATCCCTTAAACAACCAATCATTGTGGCTACTATGGTATCCTCCAACCTCGAAGGTAATGAGATTGAACCCTGTTTTCACCCCCAAGTTACAGTTAAGATGGGATAGAAACAATTTTCACATATCTCTAGACACACACACACATACACACACACACACAGAGTCAGGAATAATAAACAGAGACTGTAAGCCATGTAACTAGTCAAGCAAAGTCAGGGCTATGAACATGGCTTCCTGTTATTCAGAGAACAATCTGAACATTCATTCATTTTGGTTATACCAATAAGTGATACTTCTACAAGTGCAAGTCAGGTCATTCTGCTTCCAAAAACTTTCCAATACAAGAGAAAAAAATGTCAACAAGTTTGAATAAAATATACAAGAGGGGAAAATGGGGCAAATATTTTAGTACTTTATAAAATAAAACTGCAAGACCTATCAAGAATTGGTATAAATATGATATAGTCTGCTCTATTTTGTCTAGTGTTTATTCTTTCCCTGAAGTCTTGTCCCTATGCTCACTGTTTCAATTTTAATTTAGACTCCCTCTTATCTCCTCAAAATATCCTTTCATCCAAAGATCAAAGTTAATTTTTATTATTAACTCTCCTTTTATTTAGTTGGCATGTGTAGGACAGTGCCAAAAATATTCACTAGTCAAAATTCCCAGTGCATTTTAATTTTTGTAGTGGGTCTTTATGGTTACATGGGTTAGAGATTGGATTCCTTAATCATATTCCTTTTCTGTTTTGGGTTTTTCCTATCCCATACAGCGTTAAAAGCCCACACTGCATGCCAGCCTTAGGGTCATACCCACTGTGGGCATCCAAGTAACTCTCTGGACACCAATAAAGATTAGATGAATAGGCACAAAGCTATTGAAAAGGTCAATCCATATTCATCACCCGTTTTTGTCCAAGTTCTTTCTTTGGTTGATGTTCAAGAATAAAAGGATAAACAAAACAAACAAAAAAAAAAAACAAAAACAGAAAAGGAAAAGCTTTCTTAATATTTTCAACTTTTTCAAGAATAAGTTGTTTTGCTTTACTGTAGTTTGAAAATATGTCATTTTGTGAGATTGATCCAATGCTGGGATAAAGAATATGTTCTGAAAATCTCTTTTAGAAAGATTTATAATATTAACCTCAGGCTATTTTAAGTCCCTGTCGATCTTTATGAAAACAGCCAAGAGATCCATTTGTTTTCCAAATAGTAGAAAGTCTCTGTTACCTTTTGTCAACCATGATTGAACAAATGACTTTGGGTCAAAGTGATTCAGTTGTGAAGTGCCTGGGGTCCTGTCAGCCCCCTGGAATACAGACTCAAAAAGCAGTCACTTTGAACCTGAGCTGCCCATTGCAGCCAGGAGCTAAGTAGTCCTATTCAATTTTTCTGGGACTAACACCATTATGGACCATCTTAAACTCAGGATTAATAGAAACTAGTACAGTAGCTCTATGTCGATATATGGCTAGCATGCCTGGTCAGAAACTGAATGTTCTATCATACTACTCAGTCTGATTTTTCATTATTGTTTTCTGTCTATGAGATCAATTAATTATGTGATAATTTCAGTGAAACACTCAGTTTCTTGATTGTACTTTATTTTCCTAAAGGTTCTAAGATCTGCTCAAGGCATTGAACTAGGATAACAGACATCCTATTTAGCTAGTAGGGAGTTAGAATCTAAACTCTACAGTCTTGTTCAAATCCAAATCACTTATGTCATACCTCTATTCTCAAAGAACTTTTGTTATGTTTCACCACCATTAGGACATTTTTCTTTACTTAAAACAAGTTGGTGAGCTTAAAAATCACTAATGGGCCACATTTATATAATGACAACCTGCTTCTTCCTGATTTGGGTCTAAATCCTTGCCCTCTACATCACCCACCTCCCAATGAGCACTTCTCTGTGTGCGCGCACGCGCACACACACACACACACACACACTCACGTGCACACACACAAACATCCCATTCTAGCTACAGTCCAGCAGCCTAGTCAATTTGGGATTCTTGATGAATCTGAAGTCTCTTTCTGTGCCTGTATTCTATCTTCATTTTGCCCTTGTTGCTAATATGTCTATCTGATTTGGTACCAAGACTACCTAACATATGCCAATGATGAAATTATTTTCTCAAGACGTGATCAGTTTATTAATTTGTTTAATGCACTATATATTTGTACCTGACTTCAGGAAGTTCACAGTCTGGTTTTGGCATTTGTCTTTGGGTGCCCTTGAGTATATTTTTCTTTTAGTATGTTACATCTGGATGTGCTGTGCATTTTTGATTGTCAGCTCCCAGAGGACAAGGAACTTGCCTACTTATCTTGCTCTGCAGAGAATCACACACATATCAGTACTTAGCAAGTCTTTACTCCTGCTGCTACTGATGATGATTAATAGCACTCTTCTCCAGCATTCTCCAAACCCTTACAAAATACGTTGATTATTTCCACATGTACCCAGGGAGGAAAGAAAGTACCATTAATGACATTTAAGGGATAAGGAAAATGAAGGACTGTGTATTTAGGTAAAGTGTCCAAAGCTTTATAATAAATAAGCAACAAAAATCAAATAAAACAAACTTGGTTGTCTCTTCTTCCAGTTCCTAAGATTTCCAATTCAACTCAATTTGATTTAACACTTTAATGAGTCTTTATGCAAAATACTTTGTTAGGTGCTGTAGAGGGAATGAGTAAATACGGTATAATCTCTTACCTCAAAGAAGAAAAGTAAGAAGATATACAAATAAGTAACAATTAGCACTTTATTTCAATTTAGGGTGGATTTAAGCAATACTGCCATATGAAATATATACTGCTAGGATCTGAGGGATGCAAATAGGAATAAAATATACTCTTTATAGGTACTCAAAATGTGGCAAAAATGGGAAAGTAGAAAGTTTTTCAGTTTATGATGTCTTATTTAAATGCTAAAGAGGATACAGAAGATAATAGCTCTGTTTAGCAGGAGACAGGGATCAGAAAAGGCTTAGGTGAGAAGGTGGCAACTGTAGACTTTGAGACACATTAGTCTGGTGACAGACTACAGAATATATTGGAAAAGAAAGAGAAATACAGATAAGTCACTGGGGAAGGGGCATCAAGTCTCAAGTTTGAAGGCATTTTAAGCAGCTATTGTGAAGTCAAGGTGTGAATGATGAGGGCCTACATTACAGAAGTAGTAATGAGATTAGAGAAAAGAATGAATTGGAAAGAAACTCAGAGGTAAATAAATGTGAAGAGAGAGAGCAGAGAGAACCAAAAGTCAACAAAAACTTCCTGCAAATAATAATTAATTGCTAGGTTAATTATGCTACATTAAGGTCAAGAAGAAGGTAGAGATGTTGGGAAAGGTCTGGAATAAAGTCAGATTTAAGCTTAATTCTGAATGATGCCTAAAGGGCAGATGTGTGGGAATGTTCATGGTCGTCCTCAGTATTTCCTTGGCACCACAAGTAAAGTCTGTTCTCTATTTTCATTGAACCACTGTACTGTCTTCTTACGATGTGAAGAGGCTTGTTCAATTTTACCTTGGTTTCTTAAATGTGTTCTACAGACTTCCATTTTTGTGGTTACTTGACTTTTTTTCATCTTTTCTTACTCAAAACTTCTCACAAGATAATAAATAGATTGCATTTTTACTCCCTCCAAAATTCAAAAATCTCTTGAAATTTGGCACCTTTTGTGATGCTTTCCTTAAGTAACTGATAGAAAAAGGTTTTTGATATTTTTTGAATGTTTAATAAGTGTTAAGCACTGTTCCAAGCTCTTTACCAGTAACTCTTTTCATCCTCACAATAGTTCATTGAAGTAAGTAATATTAATTGTCCCAATTAAAAAATAGGAAGTCTATATAACTTCCCCAAGGTTTCACAGGTAGTATGTGACAAAACCTGGCCTTTTTTTTTTTTTCAAGATTTCATTTATTTGAGAGAGAGAGAACCAGAGAACACAAGCAGGGGGACTGGCACAGGGAGAGGGAGAAGCAGACTCTCTGCCAATCAGGGAGCCTGATTCGGGGCTCAATCTCAGGACGCTAGGATCATGACCTGAGCCAAAGGCAGACGCTTAACCCACTGAACCACCAGGCGCCCCAAAACCTAGACTTCTAAACACAAGAATGCACTATATTCCCAGCAGCACGACACTCTAAATAAGAAAATTCCTTTTATCATCACGATCAAGTTTGGTTGTAATAACTATAAACTATTTCCTTCTAAACATGGAGCTTTGGTGGAAGGCTACTAGTGTGGGAATCCAGTTCCACAAAATACGTGGGGAGTTAAGTGTCCATTCTTTGAAACGGTCAAGAAACAGAAAATTCTGAAAGGACATTAAACAAGAATTGGGACCACAAAAAGACTATTAGGACAACTGCTTAACAACTGGAATAGGCTGATGAGAAAGCATCAATAAGGATACTTCAGATGATTTGCTTCCAGCTATTCCCCAATCTCTCCATGAATTTGCTCAGAATTCAAATACTTCAGCAAGATGACTGTAACTTAGTCCCTAAACTGCTCTTTCACTGACCCCATATAAAGAAAATGAAGACCAGATACTGTCTCAACAGGAAAATTGGGCTGCTATTAGGGAAAAGCAGAAGATGTTGAAAAAGAAAAACTGACACAGCCTTCTAGCAATGAAGCCTTCTATACACATTCATAGTTGTGATACAGAAGACTGTCCAAATTATTTATGGTATTTACAGCCAGAACAATCAGGAAGCGCACAAACTATTTTTTATGATTCAATGTCAAAACAAACTATTATTTGTTTTCCTTACAATCTTTACTTATTCTTTACATTGTTCATTTATTTCCTTACTTCAACTGATGACTATGGTTCATATTAGATGCATCAAGAATTTATAGTTTATAATTTTGCTAACTGAATATTGCCTTCCATATTCTGGGCCAGGAAATGAGCCTCAGCATATTTAAAATAATTGGAATTATCTGAGTGGGTCTCCCTACCACAATGAAATCAAACTACAGATGAATAACAGAAAACTAAGAAGAAAATTTCCAAATACTTGGATATTAAATAATACTTCTAAATAATTTGTGGGTCAAATAGGAAGTCTTAAGTGAAATTTTAAAAAATACATTGAACTGAATAAAAATGAAATATAACATGTAGAATCAAAACTTGTAGAATGCAGCTAAAACATTAGAAAAAATTTATAATAAGTGCTCAGTTTATAATAGAGGACAGGTCTCAAATCAGTAATATAAACTCCCACATTAATATTTTTTTTTTAAAAAAGGAAATGAACCCAAAGCAACCCCAGCACAAATCAATGAAATTGAAAATAGAAAAACAATAAAGAAAATAAGTAAAACAAAAAGCTGGTTCTTTGAAAAAAATCAATAAAATTGACAAATCTCTAGCAAGACTGACAAAAAAGAGAGCCAACACAAATCACCAATATCAGGAATTAATTAGTGATATACTGTAGATTATAAAGACATAATGTAAATTTGACAACTTAAATGAAATAGACCAATTACATGAAAAGCATAAACTACCAAAACTATTCTAACAGAAAAGAAAAAAAAAGAGAATAGGTAATCTGGATAATCCTATAACCATTAAAGAAGTAAAATTACAATTAATAAACTCTTAAAAGGGAAATCTCAAAGCCAGGTTGTTTCACTGGAGAATTCTACCACACTTTTAGTGATACACAATCTCTTCCAGAAAAGAGAAGGGGTAGGGGGTGTCAAACTTAATTGTATAAGATGGTATTACCAAAATGATACCAAAATGAGATACCAAAATGAAAGAAAGAAAATTAAAAAAAAAAAAAAGACCACTGCAGTTCAATATCCCCCATGAACAGAGATGCAAAAATTCTCAATAATTTAATTTAATGCCATGATATATTACACCAAGTGGGGTTTGTTTCAGGGAGGCAAGACTGATTCAGTGTTCAAAAGTCAATCAGTCACTTTATTAATAGGCTAAAGCAAAAAATCAGAAGTCCTAGCCAGTGCAGTAAGGCAAGAAAAGGAAACAAAACATATAGATTGTAAAGGGAGAAATAAAGCTGTCCCTTTGGCACTTGACATGATGGTCTGTGTAGAATACCTCTATTAAAACAACAACAACAACAACTCCAGAGCTAATAAATGAGTTTAGCAAGCTCACAGGATACAAGATTAACAGAGGAAAAAAATCAGTTTTATTTCTATAAACTAGAAATGAACATGTGGAAACCCAAAATAAAACAAAATTCAATTTTCAACTATTCAAAATAAAACACTTAGATATAGATTTAACAGAACATGATCAGGACTTGTATACTCAAAATTACAAAACACTGGTGAAAGAAATCAAACAAATGGAGACATACTGTGATTGCAAACTTAAATATTATATATGACAATTCTCTAAAATTAATCTATAAACTTAGTGTAATTCCTATCAAAATCCCAGTAAAATTTTCATGTACATAAGCTTATTCTAAAATTTGTATGGAAATGCAAAAGAATTAGAATAGTTAAAATGATTTTGAAAAAAAAAAAGAATAAGATGAAGGAATCACTCTACTAGATTTTTAAGACTTACAACATAGCTACAGTGTTCAAGACAGGGTGCTATTAGTGGTAGGATGTCACAAAGATCAATAAAACAGGAGATAAAATCCATAACAGCAGATCCACATTAAAAACACCAACTTATGTTTGACAAAGATGCAAAAGCAGTTCAGTAGATAAAGCATACTCTTTTTAATAAATGGAGCTGAGACAATCAGGTATCCACAAGCAAAAATAGAAAAATACAATTGAATCCCAACCTAAATATCACACCTTCTACCAAATATAACTCAAAATGGATAACAGATTTACATGTAAATGTAAAACTATAAACTTTTAGAAGAAAACATAGGAAAAAATCTTTGAGACCTAGGGTTAGGAAGAGTTCTTAGATATTACATAAAAAGGAGAAGCCATAAAAATAGGTTCAGTTGGACTTCATCAAATTAAAAATGTTTGATTTACAAAAGTCCTGGTTAAGAGGATGAAACGTCAAGCTGAATATTGGGGAAAATATTTGCAAACTTTATAATTGACAAATAGTCTATATCTAGACTATATAAAGGACCCTCAAAATTCAACAGTAAAAATAAAGAAACAACAACAAAAAACCCAATTGGAAAATGGGTAAAAGACATGTACAGTCATTTTATCAAAGAAGATATACAATGGCAAACAAGCACATTAAAATATAGTCAACATCGGGGCGCCTGGGTGGCTCAGACAGTTAAGCGTCTGCCTTCAGCTCAAGTCATGATCCCACAGTCCTGGGATCAAGCCCCACATCAGGCTCCCTGCTGAGCGGGGGAGCCTGCTTCTCCTTCTCCCTCTTCCTGCTGCTTCCCCTGCTTGTACACTCTCTCTCTCTCTGTCAAAAATAAATACAATCTTTAAAATATATATATATAGAGAGAGAGAGAGAGAGAGAGTCAACATCACTAGGTGTTAGGGAAATGCAATTTTAAAATCATGAAGAGATATCAATACAAATGTTTTGGAATATTTAAGATTTAAAAAAATATATAATGATAACACTAAATGCTGGTAAGAATGTCAAACATAGGATTTATCATACATTGTGGGAATGAATACAACTTCTGAGGAGGAATACAATTCCTTTGAAAAATAGTTTGGCATCTTCACCTTAAACATATATTTATGCTTATATATACACATAAAAGCCTGTACATGAATGTTCATAATTACTTCATCTATAGTAGCCAAACATTGGAAACTACCCAGATGTCATTCAGTGGGGGAATACTTAAACAAACTGTCACATCCATATCATGGAATAGAACCAAGCAATAAAAGGAACAGACTACTGATATACAGAGCAAATTGAATGTCTTAAGGGAATTATGCTGAATGGGGACAAAAAAAGGGTCTATCTCAAATGTTACACACTGATTCAACTTATATAAATTATCCAAATGACAAAGTTATATAAATGGAGACTAGAATAGTGGTGGCCAGAGGTTAAGGATGTAGAACAGTGGGATATACTTGACAATAAAAGGATAGCACAAGGGAGATCTTTCTAAGGGAGCAGTTTTGTGTCTTAATAGTGGTCATAGTTAAATAAATCTGTATCTGGTAAAACTTCAGAGAAACACATGAACACACACATTCATGTACAACTGGGGAAATCTAAATAAGTTCTGCAGGTTGTGTTAATCAATTTCCTGGTTTGATATTGTACTATGCATGTATAAGATGTTACCATTGGGTGACAGGTACCTCTCTGTACTATCTTTGCAACTTCCTGTGAATCTATATCTATGTATTTATTTATTTATTTTCTAGTACTGGCTAAAACAGCCAATAAAACATTAAATAGAAGTGGAAAAAGTGGAGGCACCTGGATGGCTCAGTTGGTTAAGCATCTGACTCTTTATTTCAGTTAAGGTCATGATCTCAATGTCATGGGATTGAGCCCTGCAGCAGGCACTGTGTTCAACATGGAGTCTGCTTGTCCCTCTCCCTCCCCTCACTTGTGTGCTCTCTCTCTCTCTCTTTCTAAATAAATAAATAAACATTTTTTTTTCAAAAAAGAAGTGGCAATAGTGGACATTCTTACATTGTTTCTGATTCTAGAGTAAAGCATTCATTTTTCACCAGTATGAATAAACTTAGCTATTGGTTTTTCATAGACACCTTTCATCAGTTAACAATATTCCATTTTATTTCCAGTTTTTGAGAATTTTAATTATGTATGGGTGTTGGGGTATTTTTGAAATGACTTTTCTGCATCTACTGAAGTGACAAAATGCTTTTTGAGCTTTGTTTATTAACGTGATTCATCACACTGATTTTCAGATATTAAGCCAACCTTGCATTCCTGGTATATAAATCACATTTGGTCATAGTATATAATCTATTTTATATATTTGCTAATATTTTGTTGAAGACTTTTGTATCTATATTCATTAGGGATATTTATCTACTGTTTTCTTTTGAAGTCTTTATATAGTTTTTTGGGGGGTTTCCTTTTTTTAATTTAAATTCAATTAATTAACAAATAGTGTATTATTAGTTTCAGGGGTAGAGTTCAGTGATTCATCAGTTGCATACAACACCCAGTGCTCATTCCATCACGTGCCCTCCTTCATGCCCATCACCCAGTTACCCCATTCCCCCCTCCCCTCCAACAACCCTCAGTTTCTTTCCGATGCTTAAGAGTCTCTTATGGTTTGTCTCCCTCTCTGGTTTCATCTTGTTTTATCCCTCCCAGGTTTGTTTTTTTTTACTAACCAGAATCATGCTGTATGTATTGTTCTTTGATGTGCTTGTTGGAGATGTTCTCAGCCTAGCACACTCCTTTTATCCATTCTATATTCCATAGAAATAGTTAGATGTTTGGGTTGCTTCATTGTGCTGTTATAATTATGCCCACTTTTGTGCACAAACTTGAGCAAAGGGGCTGGAATTTGAGAGGAAGAGTGTCAATTTGAGCCCTTGGCAATCTGAGGTGAAGGCATGTTGACTTGTCATTGAGTAGGTGGTAGACCGTGCATGCTGACTCGGGCAGGAGGGTGGTTGGACTGTGAATTTGGGACCCACAGGTCGATGGCATCATGTGTGACAGGGATGTGGCTGTTTTGCTTTTAACTTTTGTTTTTCTGGGAAACTCGATCTCTCCTTCTATTCTAAATGAAAGCCTCCCTGGATAGAGTATCCTTGGCTGTAGATTTTTTTCCTTTTAGCAGTTGGAATTTATCATGCCACTTTCTTCTGGCCTGCAAAGTTTCTGCTGAAAAACCCACTGATAGCCGCATGGGGTTTCCATTGTATGTAACTGCTGTCCTTTCTCTTGCTGCTTTTAAAATTCTCTCTTAATCACTACTTTTGGCCATCTTATTTACTTTGGTGCAGACCTCTTTGAGTTGGTTGTGTTGGGGACTCTCTGTGCCTCCTGGATCTGGATTTCTCTTTCCTTCCCCAGATTCAGGAAGTTTTCAGCTATTATTTCTTCAGATAAATCTTCTGCCTTTTCTCACTGTTCTCCTTCTGGGATCCCCATCATGCGACTGTTACGCTTGACAGTGTTGCTGTCTATTCTCATTTTGTGTATTTTTCCCCCTCTCATCTGCTCAGCTTGATTACTTTCCATGACTCTGTCCTCCAGGTGGCTGATCCTTTCTTCTACTTCCTCTTGCTTGCTATTTATTCTATGTGGTCTATTTTTATTTCCACTTAGTGAGTCCAATAACTCTAATTGTTTTTTTTTTTTTTTTACATCTCCTATCTCTTGGTGGAGGGTCTCATGGAGGTTCTGCACTCCTTTCCCAATTCTAGTGAGTATCTTTATGAGCATTAATTTAAATTTGCTCTCAGACATATTACTTATCTCCGTTTTGCTTAGGTGTCCTGCTCTGATTTTGTTCTGTTCTTTCATTTGGGACATATTCCTCTGTCTCCTCATTCTGTCTACTGCTGTGTCTGTTTCTCTGTGTTAGGAAAGTCAGCTACATCTCCCAAACTTCAAAGTAGTGGCTTTATGAAGAAGAGGTCCTCCAGTGCAATGTCTCCTGTTCCCCAGAACCTGGTGCTTCAGGAGGTGTCCCCTATGTGTGTTGCTCCAGGGGTGTCCTACCGTTGTGGCTGGGATGTGTTTGCTTTCAGTCCTGTTGTCTGTGATGGCTCTCTGTGTGTTGTGGGCAGAGTCTGGTGCCCATGGTGTTAGTGGGCCAGTCTGGGGCTGCCTTGGGCTTAAGTTGAGTCAGACCAGGCATTTGCCAGAGATGCAGCAGCACCAAACTGCAGACACTTTCCCTGTGTTGTCCCTGAGAAGCTTTTATTGGTGGGTGGGGCCTGCAGACCAGCTGCCTGCCCCCAACACAATTCTGGGTCACAGTCAGACTGGTGTGTGGTTGTATTCCCCTCTCCCTGGGGCAGGACTCACTTTGGAGTGGTGCTGACCCTTATATGGGCTGCACACACACTGCCAGATTTGTGGCACCACTTTGATGGGATCTTGCCAAGAGTGATCGGAGGGTTGGATCTGCTTCACTGTGGCCTCTTGTCTATGCTGGGCTGCAGAGAGTCTGCTCTGCCAGTTTTCAGGTTGCTTTCTGGGTTATTTATCCCAACGTGGGTGCTCTCTAGGCGGCCATGCAGCAAGAGGTAAGCCCAGGGTCATCCTCTGCCATCTTCCCAGCAGCCTCTCTGAAGTCTCTATATAGTTTCGCTGGGGATAGCACAGACTTTTTAAGATGTGTTTGGAAATTTTCCATCTTTCTCCATTTTCTGAAAGAGTTTACAGGGATTGATATGATTTCTTCTTTCAGATTTGGTAGAATTTATCATGAATTTGGGCCTGGCCTTTTCTCTGTTGGGAAAGTTCTAAATTTTCTTCTAAGAACTGATTTGACTGCACCTCATATAATTTTATTTCATATACATTAATTTCAAAATATTTTCTAATTTCTCCTGTAATTTTTTAATTTCACTCATTGGTTATATAAAAGTACATTGTTTATTTTTTCAAATGTTAAGGTACTTCTCAATTTCTGTTATTTATTTCTAATTTGATTCCATTACAGCAAAATATACTTTGTATGATTTCAATCCTTATACATTTGTTGAGACTTGTTAAATGGTCTAAGATATGGTCTATCCTGGAGAATATTCCATGTGCACTTGAAAAGAATGTGTATTTTGCTCTTGTTGAGTAAGACATTCTATAAAATCATATAGGCCTAGTTGATTGATAATATTGCTCTTTTATGTCCTTGTTAATTTTACCTATTTTTGTTATATCAATTGTTAAAAATAATGTATTTAATTTTCCAACTATTATTGTTTAATGGACTATTTCTCTTCTTGTTTCTGTCAGTTTTTCTTTCATACATTTTGGGGCTCTATTGTTATGTTCATTTATAATTATTACATCTTCCTGATGAATTAACATTTTCATCATTAGGAATATCCCTCTTTGCATAATAATCTTTGAGTCTTTGTCCCATAAAGGCCTTAGCATTGCACCTGGCATTTAGTAGACATTCTATAAAGACTAAATAAATAAATGTAATGATATAGTTATTTAATAAATATTTATTTATCACTTTATTCCAAGAACTATTCTAGGCACTAGACTATTAACTATCATTCAGTATCAGCTTTGTTGCTGATATTTCATGTCTTTATTTATGTACAGGTGTTTTTCTATATTTATTTGTTTATAATGGTGAGTATCTCCACTAACACTCTATAAGACTATAAGTTCTTAGCAAGGAACTTTGCTGTTTGGTTTAAGGCATACTCATTTTTTTTAAATGAATAATGATATGCTGGAAACTGTGATTTGATTAACCAATATCCAATATCCCATGAACCTTTATTTTATTGAGGCAGCTATGAGTTTTGGTAAAAGACTATATTTTCTAGCCTCCCTTATAGCTAAATGTGGACATGTGACAAAATTCTGACTAACTAGATATAATCAGAAGTTGTAGGGTTGAATTCTAACTTAGACATCTTTAAAAAGTACATAAACCTCACTTTCATGTTTTCCTCATTCCCCTGTTGTCTGCCTGGAATACGAATGTGATTAGTTATCTTGTGAGTCTGCAAATGGAAGAATATGAATGCCAAGGAATATGGGGCATAAAGACAAAAGGAGCTTGGATCCATGGTGGCTTAGTGTTAAGACCTAACTTTAGGTTTTCTGTTCAGGTCTCTATTACATGCACCCAAATATAATTTCTAACTGATATACAAATGACGGCCATGATGTTGCTGATGAGGAACAAGTCCCTGTTCAGGTCTGCCCAACTGATATACAATAAAGGAGAAGTAAAGCATATGATATCCTAAATATACTAAATAACCTATATTGCAGGTTCTGGAGCCATCCAAATCTGTGGAACGTTTATTTCTCTCCCAAACATTCTCTCTTGCCAGTGGGCCCCAAACAGATTTTGACATAGCTGCAGAAACTCATCTTCTCTTACATTTAAAGGCTATGTACCTGGAGACCCAGAAGAGAGTGACTAAGGATAGTGGCCCTATACAGGATTGCTACAGGAGGTCACCTTTTCCAAGGCATTATTCATGGAATGCAAATTTACAAAGAAACATATTCACTTAAAAAATTTCCTAGATATACTGACCTTCAGTCTTTGTTGAGCACCGATTTTCACTGAATATTTGCTATTGCCAATGCACTACATTTTGACAGTGATTCCTATGACCTTAAAACAGCCTTTACTGTCCTGGAACTGCTGGCTACTCAGCAGATACTGAGTCTGCCCTCATCTCTAGATGCTCCAATGATGCCACATCTGCACATTCAGCTAGCTCCTGCTGACTTTCTATTCTTATTTTCCTTTTTGGCTAGCTAAAAACACAACCAAGTTAAATTTTTTCTATAAAGGTCTCAAAAATGACTAATTTTTAAAATCTATTTGAACTCTTCCTTAACTGCTAATTGAACTCTGGGTGCAAGGAGGCTAGAGGTGTGCAGTGAGGTATAGTCTCCTCACAATGGCATGCAGAATTAGCCCTTTACCACAGTCACTGCTAACACAGAGAGCATGTAACTATTTCAATTCTTCATAGTTTGGGACATTTGGGCAATCTGTCCTCCCTTATCTTCCTAATTGCCCTCTCAACTTGATCCCCCCAAAATAGGCGGCATCTGAATAAAAGTTAACTACTACCTTGGCAGATGAAAAACTTGGTTAGTTCTAATGGAAGCAGGGGAGTGCTGTTGACATTTCTTACTTCCAGTTCTTGCATGGCAATAAGGCGTAAGGACTGATTTATCAAAGAGAGTGTGCCCATCAAGCATGAGCGAGACAGAGAGAGAAAGTTCACATTGCACAAAATGAGCTGCTAATTTCTTTTCCATTTCACTGACAATGTGCTCTATGAGTTCAGAGCAGCTGGGATGAGAACAATGGATGTTCCCAACCTGTGCTCCATTTAACTTCGGCAACTCTACAAGGTCAAACAGCAAAAAAGACAGAAAAAAAAAAAATCTCTTTCCCTCTCCCTCCCTCTTTTTCTCTCCATCTCCCTATCTCTCTCCCCCTCCACCTCCCTTCCTCTTTCCCCTCCCTCTCTCTGCCTTATAGTGTGGCAAAGCTGGGAGACTGAGGGAGTATCTAAAAGACACATTCGTTTTTGTTTTTGTTTTTAAAGAAATCTGTTTCTAGCCAGAGTTTCTATTGGCAAAAGTTTAAATGCCATTTTACTGTCATTTCTACCATTAAATTCATATGATTCACATAAATTCTGGTTCATTATTGTGAGTGTGTGTATTGGAGTGGGTGAAGGTGAGCATGAGTACTCTCATTTAAAGAGATGTGTGCTATGTCTGTTGCCAAAATCCTCACTGATAAAAAATGAATTCCAAATGATTTACTCTGCATTGGCTTTACTGCCACTAACAGGGAATTTAAAACCTTTTTTTTTCCCAATTAGCAATGTAGCAGATAGCCTTACTATTCAATATGCTTCCCTATAACCCATACCATCAAAATGGTAGAATCCTTTGGGATATAGGCTGCACTTCTCTGGTATGATTCATGTAACTTAGATCTCAATTAACACTGGTTTGTGGCACTCTGATATTAAAGGATGGGAGGGAGAAGAACTAGGAATGTGAGCTAATAATCACCAAGAACATCTTGCCAGGACGGCAGTTTAGGAACCATCTCCCACTATTAGAATTCATATTTCACCATAGTACATATGGCATTAGATTCTGAGAAACTGAATTCTCTTTCTTTTTCTTTATAGATTGACTTTTCTCATGTTGTAATCCCACTTGACTGGAAGCTTAGACTAACCTCTATATTTCAAAGCCCAGACTTATCCCTATTTACCTTCCCTGGTCCATTTGAAAGATACGGACTGGACCCCTCAAGCTCTTTATTTTATTTGAGCATACCTCTACCAATCATAGCCTGTATACACTCAAGTATTTAGGTAGCCCTTTCCTATCCAAGGGCAAAGAACAGGGACCATGTGTGACTTTTCACTATATTCCTAGGGCAATTGCTGACATAGAACATGGTTTCAAAAATGTTTACGAAGTGAGTAAGTATAGACTTTGCATCCAGTTGTCTTTCTCAGGCTAATCATTTGCTCATTATAAAATTTGCTTTCAGGGCATCTGGGTGGCTCAGTTGTTAAGCGTCTGCCTTTGGCTCAGGTCATGATCCCAGGGTCCTGGGATCAAGCCCCACATCGGGCTCCCTGCTCAGCGGGAAGCCTGCTTCTCCCTCTCCCACTCCCGCTGCTTGTGTTCCCTCTCTCGCTGTCTCTCTCTGTCAAATAAATAAACAAAATCTTTAAAAAATAAAATAAAATAAAATAAAATAAAACTTGCTTTCAGAAAGGCATATAGGCCTATTTAGAAGAAGTTATTTATCTTAATCTTAAATTTGTGTTCCATTCCTTTCTGTACCATATTTAAGGTAAGAGACTACCCATTATAGACTTATGTTACCAAATTCTGATTAATATATTTGTTTTCCCCCCTGTGGTAAACATTGGTTGTTGCTCAGTACTTTTAATATTTATAATATTTAATTTAACAAACAGAATAAATTGAGAAATTAAACCAGTATTTCTAAATTTTATGTCAAACTGTAAAATGTATTTAGAATCATTTATTATCCAAGACCAACGATTTGGGAATAAATTAAACTGGAAATACCTTGAAAAGCTAAAGCACTGTCTTCCAAGAAGTATATTCACTATTTTTTTCTCCTTTTTCAAGAAATTGTTTTTGTCTCTGTGTCCTCCTTGAAATGAGGATGAAATGTTCCCTTGAAAACTGTCTACCAGCGTGCAATAGGAATTGCATAGTTAATCTCTTTGTTCTTATCTAATGAAACTTCCTAACCTTGAATGCCATGTCCAAATTAATAATCTAAAATTAAAATGAGAATGATATATATGTACGTGTGCATATATATGGCGCGAGCCAAGCTACTCATGCTGTTTGACAAAGTCCAAGTATGGGGGACGATCCTGAAAACAGGAGACTCCACAGCTGGCTCCTGCTATTCTCTTTCATTTTGTTTATGGCAATCTTTATAATTGTGGGAATATTTCTAGGGTTTCATGATAAAGTGACTACTCATCTTAGTACACCTATCTAAGCAATCATAATGAAACTAATTCCACGAGGCCCCCCAGGCGCCTCAGAAGCAGCAAGATTCTAAGAAAGGAACGGCTCAGGCTGTTCCACAGTTCACTATATTTCCTGCGCTATAGAACAAAATAGCAAGACGGTCACACTCTGTCTAGCACCTTTCTCTTTGCGTATTGTTTTTTAGTTTTAGCGAAAGTCAATAAGTGGAAATCAATAAAGGTCATGTTAATCATTACAAAGGAAAAATAAAAGAAGGCTATGTCTGTAATCAAAAAAATGACCTAAGATTATCTCAATCAATTGTGAAAAAACATAATCACATGTTACGAAAGTATGGAAAAACAAAAAAATCCTAACATATAAATAAACTTCCTCCAAGGCTGTCAGGAGGAGATGCTTGCTACCTGACTCTGTGTCTGTGTCTCCTCATTCGCCGACGCCGTCCTTTCCTACGAGAGACCCACCCCGGCTGGAGCTGGACTCTGGCATATATACATACATATTTCAGTAATAAGTAATATGAATATTACAGATCTCAGCAGTAAGTAAATATAGAGGAATAGAGCTAATTCTGAGAAGATACTGCAAAGAAGAGCAGCTATTCAAAGTAGAAATTCAAGTTCAAATCCTGATAGAGCCTAGACTATGATTAGAGGAAAGTAAAAATGGTAACAGCAATCTAAGAGAAGAAAAAAGAATTCACTGGAGATATTAAACTTGAAAGCTCTAAAGTGTGAATTATATTCATGATCTAATTCTTCTTTATGTACATGACCTCTAATTCCACTTTTGATCATGTAAGTAATAACTCCAGTACCTTCAGAAAGTTTCCCAGTCTATTCCACTCCACCCTAATCTCTTAATTCATCAAGTTATTATAGTACATGGATTTATATTGACCTGGATTGGGCCCATGTCTGTCACTTACTAACTGTATAATTTTTTCTGAGATTCTATTTCTTCATCTACAAATGCAGCCTAGTAATATCTCTCTCTGTCAGTTAGGTTTCTATCAGAGAAGCAGGACCACTATGAGTGATATAGAATAAGGGATTTATTATAGGAATTTAACTTTATACCACTTAGGAGCTGGTTACACAGTCTATGCAGGGCTATTATCTGTGCCTTTGGTTCTGGGGACTACGCTAGCAAGGACAAACAGGGACCCACAGGATATAATGGAACCCATGTGGATGTCTTGCCAGCACCTTTGAGTCTCCTCTTTGTTGATACAGGTTACTCACAGGAGAAGCTGGTACCTTTTTTCATGAAGATATATGAGTCAGAAAAGGTGACACAGGATCTGGCATTAGTTGAAGTGCCTGTGGACCTGGCTGCTACACCAGGCCAGTAGAGTGAGCCAGGAGATAAGCAACATTATGAGCTGAAACAGTACTAGAACTCCTATACCAACCTTATGATTGTTAAAGGAATATGGCCCCTGCTTCACTCCCACCTTTCAACTCTAATGCAAACTGTCTCTCGTGTCCTACATTAACTCAGAACTACACAGGGGAAGGAAATTCTGGAAAATGTAGATTCAGCTTAGCTAACATGATAATGCAAATCCATTAAAACATCCTGTCAACTCAGAGTGATGCTGGGTTGATGAAACAAAATGCATATGAAATCATTTTTAAAACTTTAAAACAAAAATGGTATTATTTCTACAAAGTTTTCTCTTTACAGTGAGCTAGTCGTTGTTTTACTTGTGTGTGATCTCTTCAATATAACTAGCCATAATCATAAATGGTAGATTCCTGTGCAGTGTGATTGGACAGGAATCACTAGCCCTGAGTAATGTAAAATTTCCAACTAAATTGTCAACTACAAAAGGATACAGACAATAGCATGGTCTGATCAGTATTCTCTGATGATATTTAGCACATAGCCTGACCCAAACCAAGGAAGGCGAAAAAAGAAAGGAAAGGAAAGAAAAGAAAAGGAAAAGAGAAAAGAAGGGAGGGAGGGACAGAGGGAGGAAAGAAGGAAGGAAGGAAGGAGAAAGGAAGGGAGGGAGGGAGAAAGAAAGACAAATATGACACATTAGGATGGGAAATTGGGTCAGAAATAAGGAAAAGGTGTTATAAAAATAACAATCACTGTATTTTATCCCATAAATGTTCTGGAGAATAGAACTTCCCCTAATTTCTAACTGCAAATTAAAATCCATAAACAAAAACAACTTCCTAATTTTCTGGAGCTTTTAATTTCAGGTTAAAGCAGGAACTATAAACTTATATAAGAATAAAAATACTATTGCAGTAATAGTACAGTCCATGCAAATGGACTCAAGCACAAGTCACTTTATAAGAAAAAGACCAATTTTAATATCAGCTCCTTGATTTTTTTAATAAAGCACATAGATTTCTAAGTGTATAGGAAAGCCTTAGATCATGATATTTCTTTCCAATTCTTAAATCAAGGAAGTTCTGATCCATTTTTGATAAATGCCAATGTATCAGTAGGATTTTGAGACAATAAGAAAAGGATTTGGGCTCTTTTTACTTTCCCTGAGATTAAAACCAGATAAACTGCTACAGGAAAAGTCACCTTGAAATGCCCAACAATTGAGTCAAACTAAGTTTAAGGAAAATTTGCAGCTCTGAATGTCAAGGTCAAAAAGGATTTCAGTCACCATTTACTTTCTAAGTTATACTTAACTTTTCCTTCCAGACCCTTTCTTTATAGCAGGATTCTCCTGAGCACCAGCAACAATTATGTCCCTTTCTTCACAGACCCCAAGTTCCAGGGTTTGCTAGAGGTCTTAAGTGAAATTCTCTAGTGGAAAGAAATGGAACTACTATCTTAGCCCAGATGCTAGAGGAAGCCTATAGGCAGGAAAGGTATCATGGCAGGTCACTACCAGCCCTCTCCTAGCATACACATTTCTGTCATCACTATTATCTGAAGTTACTCCAGTTTCTCCTTTCTGGAATTCTCAGTTGTAGCACAAGGTAGCTCAAGACATAAAGTATAAATGTATATGATGAAAGGAAAAGTATTATTGAAGGTAAAGGGAAATCCATCCAACTGTATAATTTGACAACATTTAGCAGTCTGCCATATGCTTTTTAAAAAAAATTAGATTTGTGAACAAATGAACAGAGAGTAAAACATTGGAATATAAAACTGAGGTGGACAAAGGAAGAAGGTAATCCAAAAAGCACTATCAGCTACTATGTTCAGAAGCAGGGAGAGGAAGTCTGATTAAATTAGCATATGCAATAACGTATCATACAAGAGAAAAGATTATCAAAGAAAACTAATAAATGTGTATTACTTACAATAATTCTCATTGCATATATTTAAAATCTTCTCCAATCCATCCACTCCAAGTTTCACAAAGGCTGAAACTGTGCCTGTTTTGTTCATTAATGAAAACTAGTGCTACTAAACAGTTTTTAATAAATAAATTCAGAAGAAGAAAAAAATAACTAGACACAATGGAAAGTATAATACTGCCATTAAAATATGAATAATTATTTGGAAAAATAATTTGGGAGAAGACTAAGCACACATAATTATTCATTTTTTATTCCTTCTATAAAGATATATCTAAACATTCATCATGTTATAAGCACTGAACTATGTGTTGGGTGAACAAGAGAACTAGTTCCTGCCACCATGGAACTTTTCAGGAAAATATACAAAACATGAGAACAAACAAAATGAACTTGAAGTTCTAACATATGTAACCAAGTACAATTTTTAAATACTTGTATATCAAGAAGATATAATCTTTATAAAAATCCATGAAACTGTTTATATAAGAATTGCTATTTGACTCTTAATTTTGACTAGAAGGAGAAAGCAGAAATGAGAGTGTATGAGTTAGTTATTACTATGTAGCACATGGCCCCAAAACTCATGGATGTAAAACAATGTGCATTTGTTAGTGTTAACAAATCTATGTGTGGGATGAGTAACTGTCCTGTTATGGGTGTGTTCATTCATTTATGATCACCTGTTTCAGGTAAACACCTCTCAAAATTTTGGTATGTCTGGCAGACGGCTAGCTCTATGCTAACTTAGGATGGCTCACCTGGAAAAACGGGACTCTCCTCTTAGGTCTCTCATCCTCTAGAAAGCTATCTCAGTCTTGTTCAAATGACAGAAACAGGGTATGAGACAGAAAAAGCAAAAGTGCATAAGACCTTTTAGTTCCTTGCTCAGAACTGGAAGATTGTCAATTCAGCTGCCTTCTATTGACCAAAACCACACAAGTTCAACTCAAATTCAAAGCATGGAGAAAGAAGGCCCATATCATGATGGAAGGAACTACAAAGGTACATAGGAAAGAGCAGGTTCAGATAGAAGGAAGAACTGGAGCTATCTTTGCAATAAATCTACCACATATGGAAAGAAGAAAAAAATGACAGAAATACCAGAAGGAAGTAACCATGCCATCAAAATATAATAAAGAGAGAAGCATAATAATGGTCATGACATGGCTTAGGATTTAGTAAATAAATTCAAGTCAGTAAGGAAATATTGCATCCATTTTTTTTTCTATTTAAAAATGTTTATTGCAGTCAGAAAGTGGGAACAACCCAAAGGTCCACCAAGGGATGAGTGGATAACAAGATGTGGTCCACCTACACAGGGGAATATCAGCCACAAACAGGAGTAAGGTGCCAACACAAGCTGCCCCATGGACAGACCCTGAACACACGACGCTCAGTGAGGGAACGAGATACAACAAGCCACGTGATGTGTGACTCCATGTGTGTGACATGCCCAGAACAGGAATATCCATGGAGACAGAAAGTAGATTAATGGTTGCCAGGGGCTGGGAAAGGACTAAGGGGCATGGGGTTTCTTGGGGGTGGAGGAGAGATGATGAAAATGTTCTAAAATTAAACAGTGGTGACAGTTGCACAATCTTGTGAATAAACCAAAAGTCACTGAATTGTACAAAAAATAAATATATAAATAATAAAAATAAATAAAAATGTTTCTTGAGCCAAGCATTGTTTTAAGCACTAGGTATATGAGGGAAAAAAGAGCAGTAAAGTTTTTCCTCTATTTTTCTTTGAGGAAAAAGTTAATAAATATTTATAGATGAGATAATTTTAGATACTGCTAGAAAGAAAATCAAGGAGGACAGTGGAATGGTAGGTGCTCCATTTGTGGTATAATGAGGTTATTTTAGCTAAAGGAATCTAAGCAATTCTCTTTAAGGAAGTGACACACAATCAGAGACTTAGATAACAAGGATGAAGAAGACTTGTGAACACATGAAGGTAACACAGAAATCAGTCAGCACCAAGTTACTTAGAAAAGAAAGAGCCCAGCCCATTCACAAGAGAGAAAATGGCTTGTGAGGCTATAACTTACCAAAGTGAGGTAGTAAAAGAAGGAAAGGTGAAAACAGGCATGGCTGTGGGAACCAGGTAAAGGCTTTTGGCTTTTGCTCTAAGTGTAACAAGAAGCCATTAAAACATTGTCATCAGGGCAGCAATGTGATGTGATGTAGATTTTAAAAGAACACTTGGTTATTATGAGGTTGAATTAATAGAGAGGCAAAAGTGGAAGTAGAAAGACTATTGTAGAAGTACAGGATGGACAAGAATAATAAAAGAAAGGCCAGTAAGGAGCTAGTTCTAATAACCTACGGTGAGAGTTGGTGGTGGCACAGGCTACAATTAGACTTTGTGAGGAGGAGAGAAGTAGCCAGATTCTTGAACTATTTTAGAGTAGAGCCCATTAGGTTTGGTAACTGACTGGGGTGGGGGGAGTGCTGAGAGGAAAAAGAGGTGTTAAGAATGAAGCACTGAGATTAAGTTGAAATGTAGACAGTCAAATGGAGAGGTTAAATCAGAATTGAGTAGATGACTAATTCTCAGGGAAAGACAAAAGAGAGAGAAATAATTTTAGAGTACCTTCACAGAAATGGATCTGGATAAAATAAACTGAGGAAGACACTGTATAGAAAAAGAAGAAGTCTGATGAAAAAAAAGCCTGAAATATTTAGAAAGGGAGACATAGGTAGATAGAGGAAAATATCTTTTTTCCTAAGGGGAGCAATTGTATCAAATGTTTCAGAGAAGTTGGGCAAAAGGAAGCTTAAGATGCTGTGTGAACCTGGGTATCAGGTACGTGTCTCCCGGCGTACAGATGTCCTCTAAAATTAGTGGGCTGTAGGGGTGCCTGGGTGGGTCAGTCGTTAAGCATCTGCCTTCAGCTCAGGTCATGGTCCCAGGGTCCTGGGATTGATCCCCACATCAGGCTCCCTGCTCGGCAGGAAGCCTGTTTCTCCCTCTCCCACTCCTCCTGCTTGTGTTCCCTCTCTCGCTGTGTCTCTCTGTCAAATAAATAAATAAAATCTTTAAAGAAAAAATTAGTGGGCTGTACCATTTAGGGAGAAGGAAAAATCTCACTTGGATAAGGTGATATTTAACTTCTAGTTTTGTTTTAGGCTGAAGGTGAGTTTCCAATGATGAGGGGAAAGAGATAAAAGGAATGATAGATTGTAAGGGATTGTCTTAAAGAGATTAAATTCTGATAAAATACTTGGAAATCTTCCTGATGAAAAAGTCTCTAAAAACATTCATGTCGATCAGGGGATTTTAGCTTCCATTAAAGAAGAAACAGGAACGGGATTTACACTTCCAAATGAAACAGTCAAAGAAGCAAACAAAATATATGAAACACTGGTTTTCAGGACCCTGGTTATCAAGCAACAAGCAACAGTGATGACTAAGAAACAGAAACTGTATGAGTGAAGTGAACCCTATGATTGCCTTAGCTTACTGCTTTGAGAGACTTTTCAGGACATGGAACTTCTCTCCAAAGGATATGGTTATAAGAATAAAAAGATAAGCAATATACATGGAAAAAACTTGCAATCATATATCTGATAATGGACTGTATCCAAAGTAAAAGAGTTCTCAAAACTTAATGAGAAAACAAGACAATTTTTTAAATGTACAAAATAATTAGCACTTACTTTCCCTTTACCAAAGAAGATACATCAATAGCAGATAAGCACATAAAAAAGATAGTCAACATCATTAGTCATTAGGTAAATTCAAATTATATCCACAATGAAATACCACAATACACATAATACAATGGCTTAAATTGAAAATGTTGGCTAGGATGTAGAGGAACTGGAGGTCTTATGTGACAAGCATGTAAAATGGTACAAATTCTACAAGGAAGTGATTGGTTCAATCCTTAACGTCAAAGATGTCATGTTAATGAATAATAAAAAGTAAAACTTGGGGGACGGAGCAAGATGGCGGAGGAGTAGGAGACCTGGATTTCGTCTCCTCTCAGGAATTCAGCTGGATAGGGATCAAACCATTCTGAACACCTACAAACCCAACAGGAGATCGAAGAAAGGAATAGCAACAACTCTCTCATCAGAAAAGCGACCACTTTCTGGAAGGTAGGACGTGCGGAGAAGTGAATCTGAGGCGATATTCGGGAAGATAGACGGCGGGGGAGGGGCCTCCGTCGGCCGCTTCTGGCAAGTGATAGAGCCGCGGAGCACAAAATCGGAACTTTTAAAAGTCTGCTCCGCCGAGGGACGTCACTCTGGTGGCTAACCGGGGGGTGGAACCCTCCGGGACAGTGTGGTCTCAGGACCCTCGGGGTCACAGAAAGACCGGGGGTGCCTGAGTGCGGCAGAGCTCCCAGGTATCAGAGCGCGGAAGCCGGCTGCAGAGACGGAACCAAGGTGCGGGCTCTCAGCTCGGCGTTGCCATAAACCGTGATCCGCGGCACAGTCGGGCCACTGCTCCTCCAGCAGGGACCCAACAAGCGGCAGATCCGGGGAGACTCACCTTCCTCCCCCGGGAGGAGCCGCGCGGGAGTGCACCGCAGGGATCTGCTGGGTTTGGAGACTCCACCCGGGATCGGGTGCGGGAGATAGAAACGCGCGGTCACAGGCCGGGCAAGCACAGAGTGCGGCCGGAGACCGGGGAGACGGGAGTGACTGACGGCTTTTCTCTGGGGG
>NC_138381.1:29290589-29310611 GCF_054177405.1 Leptonychotes weddellii | reverse complement strand
AGGATGGGTTAGCTTGGTGGTGGGTATTGAGGAGGGCACATTCTGCATGGAGCACTGGGTGTTATGCACAAACAATGAATCATGGAACACTTCATCTAAAATTAATGATGTAATGTATGGGGATTAACATAAGAATAAAAAAAAAAAAAGTAAAACTCTTTATGTGATTTGTGACCTCAGATAAATAAAAAGGAAAAAAAAAGTCAGAGACATTGGGAAGAATGAAGTGAATTCCAGAGCTGAAAGGTTTAGTCTTCAATGTTAAAGCATAGGCCTGAGTCAATCCAACAACCATAGGTAAAAATCCTTACTACCATGGCTACCTCATGCAAATCACTAAAACTCAAATCTGCAGCTTCTTCATCTGGGAAGCGTAATAATATATTCTAGGCATTATAAAGCTTAAACAACATGGCACAGAGATCTTAACATTGTATTTGACATGTAGTCTCCATTCAGAGATGTTAACCCCCTTCACTTTCCTGGCTCTCTTAATGTGCTCAGATTGCCCAAATCAAAATATTAGATCCCAGGATCCTGTGTGAAGTTTCTAAACAGTTCTCAAAGCTGGTGAACTTTAAGAAAATCATAAATAATGTCAAATCTTTGGGAAAACAATAGCAGTAAAGGTAAAATCTCCCAACCATAAAGGGGTAAGCAGCACAAAATTAAATTAGATCATCTTCTAAAAGAGCATATTAAAATTATGTCATAAAGAAATACCTTTATAGATAAAATTAAGCCATTTTGAGTTAATAAGTGTCCAATGGATTATCTTCCTAATGGCGTAATTGATTATACCTTAAAGATGTGATTTATGATCAATGCCAAATAGTAGGAAGGTGTGAATCATCATGTTGAAAAGCTCTAGTCCAGATATTGACAAGAACAGCATATTGATAATTTCATTGAGAATATTAGGTGTGATATGATGTAGCAAGTGTTGAAGTTAGGTACCGGTGTACCATTCTGACCCATAGAACCATCTCACCAGTGAGGTATTTCAGAAGCCAAACACTCTGAATTTATATGCAGCGATAACTAATCATTAATTGTAGCTATTTATATTATAAACAAAGTAGAAGAAGGAATATCTTCCTTGTTAATATCATGCAGAAAATCTAATGATTTAAATGACAAAAATGGATGTGAAGTCACTTTTAATCTAAAGTTCAAATGCTTACCAAAATCCTTACGTCAAGACCATTATGAAATCTAAAGATAAATTGAATTTGCAAAAAATAATAATGGTGAAAGCACAGTATCCAACAATCCTCTACAGTAAAAATGCAACAGTTATTGCACTTGGATTGAACTATTGGGTAGAGAAAGATATTCCTGTATCTCCAAATGTGGAAAAAAATGCCAAACATGCTGAAACTCTCTTTTGTTGCCTTCTACCATCTTATACCTCAACCAGTCTTACTTCAGACTTAAACTGAGAAGCAGAAGAAATATAGGAACACTAAGTCACAGAGTGGGAGAAATTTCTGTTTCAGTCTAAAGAAATTTTAACTCAAATAAATAAAAAAAATCTTTAAAAAAAAAAAAAAAAGGGCGCCTGGGTGGCTCAGTTGGTTAAGCGACTGCCTTCGGCTCAGGTCATGATGCTGGAGTCCCAGGATCGAGTCCCGCATCGGGCTCCCTGTTTGGCGGGAAGTCTGCTTCTCCCTCTGACCCTCCTCCCTCTCATGCTCTCTCTCTCTCATTCTCTCTCTCTCAAATAAATAAATAAAATCTTTAAAAAAAAAAAAAAGAAATTTTAAAATAGGCAACCTTTTCTGAAGCCAAATCTAGCCCAATAAACAGGTAGAATAAGCCACTATATATTTGATGTAATATAAAATATCTCCTACTTTCTAAAAATTATTTCCTCTATTAACCTACCACAGTGCCTGGAATTTCTCCAATTAGAATTTATATTCATATATTAATGGTTAGGCTATAGCAATGAATATCTCAAAGATCCCTATTAAAAGGCAAATTACTCGGAAGAGATAATATACTATGCCTTGGATCTGGACATGGATGTGTTTATACAAAGCCAATCCTAGAGAAAATAAGTTGCACTGTAAGAAATTTCTGAGGGAAGAAAACTATCAAGGAGAGAACAGGAATTTTGGAAGTTGCCCCAAGAGAGCAAAGTGTTGTAAAGTACAACAAAAACCAAAAGACTCAGTGGTTAAAATCTAGACTTTTTTTTTTTTTTGATGTAAAAAAAGAGTCAAAGAAGGTGAAAAAAGCATAACACCAGACCTCTGAAAAAGATGTTCTAAAGGGAGAGAGTAGAATTCCTCACAAGAAAGCGGGAAAACTCCAACAAAAAATATGACCTATATCATAATGTAACTGCAGTGCTTCCATTGTTTTCACATAGGTCTTTGACATTTATATGATTTCTGAGTCACCTACAGTACCCTGTTGTTTTACACAACGAGGATTTATTGAACACCTACTGTTTTCTAACTACTTAAATCAGATCCCCTCAAAGTTGACTTCATGACAAGAAATTTGGAGGAAAATAGCAAGGATGAATAATATAAAAAAATACATTAATGAGAAAATTAACTGAGATTCAGTACTTTCAGGGACTCTCTGAGAAACTGTGGATTATGCCTTTGAATCACTGCTCAGAGGCCAGTGAAATTGGGCCATGTTTCTAGGGATGACTTTTGCCCAGTTAAATCCCTATACTTCCAGATTATGCTGGCTAGTTGTGAATCAAGATCTTGTGGTACCAAGTGTCCTGGGATTTATCAAGGCTTGCTACAGATGATCTCAAAGATGGAGTGGGCATCAGCAGTGTCTACTACACTGGAAATGCCACATTTATGGTCTGGGAGAAATAACAGAAAAATAGTCATAATAAAAGCCCAAACAAATAATATATAAACTGTGATTCAAGTCCATAGAGAAGAGGCAGGAACATGTTAATTAAAAGGGTGATCAAATAAACTAAAGAGGGCTTTGTGAAAGAGGTGAGATATGACCAGCTCTTAAAGGTGTTAGTATGAATTAACAGTCTTAATTGAGTAGTAGAGGTGGAGTGATGAGTATCAATATATTGATCTAGTATATTTCTTACTAATTTGGAAATCAAAAGAGAATTTGTTGGATCTTACAACCTTTATAATTGCCCCATCCTGGACTGTGAGGCTCAAACAACACCTTAATACAAATGAATGAGATTATAAAGTTCCAGAAGTGAAAGAAATCACACACACACACACACACAAAGGTCTAAATTTTAAGCACTGAGTCTTTTGGGTTTTGTTGTACTTTACAATATTTTGTATGGGAAACCCAGATGTTACCTAAAGTTTTCACAAATTCAAAATCAGACATTTTTGAGACCACTAGCCTAGAGGCTAGACGTGTTTAATTTCAGCCTAAAAGCAATTAAAGAATACATTAACTATATGTTCTAACCACGTTTCTGAATGACTCAGGGTGAATTTGTCTTTGGAAAGGTTGCTTGCTTCATTAAAATGTGATTTGGGGCTCTGAATATGATATTTTTCTCCTAATAATATTCACACTTTTGTTGATATATATATGTGAATATATATCCATATTTATTAGAGCAGACAATTCTCTGTCAAACCTTTTTTTCTGGCTTTTTTGTAACCTACATGAAAGAAAACATGCAAACTTTCACTTTATGCACTAAATTATGAAATATTTTTATAATTGCATATATTTTAATTTATGTTGTGGTACAACATTCCAGTAGGTATTATCAGGTTTAGATTTAAGGTACTGAGTTTCAGATAATCAATTTTTATATGAAGTACCTTTCTCCAGCACTCCAGACAATATCTTTATTTTTGGTAAGCCTAGTTGTGTTTTAATTACAACTAATGTGCAAAACACTGGAATAGGAATAATATTTTAAAAAATCCAAACTATCCTATACTAGTCCAGCATAATCTATACAATTTATTCATTTACATAACATTAATTGAGACACTATAAATCAGATTCTGGGCAATAGCTCAAAATTCTAATTTTTATCTTAGGATAAAACAAAATAAGACAATATGTAAACAGTTCCAATATATATAGCACATACAATGTGCCACATGTACCATATGTACTGTATGTAGTGTTATGTAGTATATTTAGAAAAATAGAGGGTACTAACCCAGACTAGGTTTTGGTAATGGTAAATGCCTAAAAATTTCTAAGTGTCAAAACAAGTCATAGTGGCATTTTATCTGGATATTGCTGGCAGTTCTTCTGATGATAAATTGAAGGGTGAAAATCTGGAGACAGAGAGCAACATGACATAGACTGAGTAAATGTAAGAAATAATAGGAACAAAGGCAAGAGAATGAATGAAATGGATCATAGAGAGTACTTAAGAGGAAAAATTGGAAGGACTTGATAACTGATTGTGGCAAGAGCAGAGGCATTATTAGAGGCCTGAGTAGATTTAGAATAAAGGTCACAGCCACACATGAGTCTTAAATTATTAGTATGTGTAACAGTGGTGGATGGTGATATATATACAACTAAGATGAAAAACTACATCCCAGGGGCGCCTGGGTGGCTCAGTTGGTTAGGCGACTGCCTTCGGCTCAGGTCATGATCCTGGAGTCCCGGGATCGAGTCCCACATCAGGCTCCCTGCTCAGCAGGGAGTCTGCTTCTCCCTCTGACCCTCCTCCCTCTCATGCTCTCTGTCTCTCATTCTCTCTCTCGCAAATAAATAAAATCTTAAAAAAAAAAAAAAAAAGAAAAACTACATCCCAAAAGAGTTCCTTTAGGAGGCGTTATTATAAGTTTGGCATTAGCTTTGTATTTGAACCTTTACATAAAAATATTCAGCAGATACATACATATCTGAAACTTTGGGATTTAAATCCATGAGTATAGATGAGCTCTCCCAAAGAAAACGTATAGACAAATGTCCTATCTCCAAACTACAGACATTCAGCTTCCAGGCACCATATTATAGGCACAATTTTCTCTATATCATTAAATAATTTTTCTCCCCTAGGGAAGAAAGCCACAGAATTCCTAAATTTATGAATTCATTTGTGATGACTTTTTCTCACATCCCTCTCACCCAATCCATCAACAAATCTAGTTGGTTCTACTTCCAGATATATATGCCATATCTACCTACTTCTCCCCATTTCCACTTTGACACCTTTATACATCCCCATGTATTTTTATCTGTCACAGTAAATACCATATTTCCTTAGAGCCAAGAACAACCCAAATGACTATCAATTGATAAACAAACAACAGCTACACACACACACACACACACAGAGAAATATTAGCCAGCAATAAAAAGAAATGAAGTACTGATACATGCTACAACATGAATAAACATTGAAAACATTATGCTAAATGTAAAAAACTGGTCACAAAGGCCACATACTGTACTATTCCATTTATATAAAATGTCAAAAAAGTCAAATCCATAAAGACAGAAAGTAGATTAGTGAGGGGCTGAGAGATAGGAAAGGGGCAACAGAATGATGAGTGACTATTAATTATTACAGGGTTTCCTTTGAGGGTGACAAAAATATTCTAGAACTAGATAATGATGATGGCTTCACAACATTGTGAATAAATTAAAAACCGTAAGATTTTACACTTTAAAATGATGAATTTTTGGTATATGAATTGTATCTTAAAAGCAATCAACAAGTGTTCTTAATTTGGGAAGGAGGGTGATGAAAACCTCCATCAGGGTGAGAACAGTAAAGAAAGAGGGGTAATTATAATTATATGGCAAAATTTTCAGGAAGAAATGAAACAACTTGGTGACAAACTGAAAATAGAGCAAAGGAAGGAAACCAGCCAATACAATTGCCTTACTGGAACAAAGTAATTTGAAAAAGAATCCAATTGTAGGGAGAAGATTAATTCAGTTTCAAATATGTTGAGATTTGCACAAATATGAGGTTTTTTAAGCAGAGATGTCCTTAGGCAATTGAACATATGGGACAAAAGTTCAAGCTGCTGGAGACACAAAAATGAGAGTCATCAACTTAGAGGAGGCAGGAGGAGCCATGGGGATAATGCAGAAAGAAGAACAGAAAATTAAGGGCTGGAATTCTTACGGGAGTATCCTTCACTTAAGGGATGGTCTTACAAAGGGATCTCAGAAAAAAGAAAGTGAAAAAGATGACAGAAAAGTGCCTTAGCAAGGAAGATAAAAGGGGAGAGTTACAAGAAAGAATAATGGCAAATCCTGAAGAGCTGTCAGAGACTCTGGGTGAGAGAAAACAAAGTAAAGCAAACTGACTATTTCATTAAGTTATATAATTAATGAAAGGTAAGGGCATGTCAAATTTGGATCCAGAGGAGGCAAAGGAGGTCTTAAACTGCTTTGCAATTGGACTTTTGAAATGAATGAGGAGAATTTTACCTAAGAGAGGCACTATGCATGGCCATGGAGAAAGTAAGGGAAAGGGAAAAATCACTGAAACTTAGAACATAAACAGAGTGCACAGAACACCAAGCTGGGGAAGCGATTAGAATGGACAAGGCAGACAAGAGAGAGGCCAAAAATGACATGACTCAATCCATTCTTAAAAACTGAGTTTAAGGAAGATCGTTTTAGCAATTGTGTTAGAAACTCTCTAGTGACTAGAGCTTGAAGAAGGTAACAGGAGTGGGGCAGGGAGATGGAAGTAGCATATCTAAATAGCAAGATAGCCATGGGTACGATATTTGGCAATGCACACCATAAAAACAAAGTCAAGATCTCAGGTGCAGAAGCAGATATGATGTAATTTTCTCTCCATAAACTACACATATTTTTGGCTACACGTTAGCAGAACATTGATCTTACAGAAGACATTTTGTGGATTTCTGCCTCCCTGATGTTAATGATTTGTGAATGCTTCTGACAGTCCATCTTTTTCCTACTTCCCTTCTTCCCTACTGTCCCACATGAAAAGACTGTCAAAAAGTGAAAATGATTTTATATTTACAAGGCAAAGGAACCTTTAAATGACCTTAGAGGTTTACATGAGGTAGTCACAGCTCCAGGATGATCGGTAAGTTTGCTGTTGACAGATACCACTTGATGGACTGGAAATCAATTTGATTAGATGTTTTTATGGATTATAGCGGCCTTGGCTAATTACAAAAGATTGTCTTCCTAGATCCCACAGTTTTCAGAGCTGACTTTGAGCAGATGTACACAGGATTAAGCTGCAGGCTTGACAGTTTTCCCTAATTATCTGTCGCAAGGGCAACTCTTGGATCATCTTGACACTTATGTCAAAAACAGTCTGAACTTCTATTTCTTAGGCCACATGCCTTTTTGTCATAGTCACCTATGTTTAGGAGGCTGATCACATTATTATCAGTTACCTGGACTTGGAAGAGTGAAAGAGACTGCAAATATGAATGAATGGATGTAAAGTTTTAAAAATCTACCTAAAGCAGATAATGTGACCATTGACATGAAGGAAAATAAAATTAATTTGGGTAGATTCAGTCATTCAGATACAACTAACAAATGTAGGTTTATAACATGATTTTTTTTGTAAAAGAGATTGTAAGATGTCTTATTAAAAGACGGGAAAAAGCAAAAAAGAGTGTGTTATATGTCTTGATCAACAACATTCTTTATCAGGCCTAATCCTAGGTAGGTCTTATGAAAATTTACGTTCACCCTTAGGGGACTAAATTGTGTCATCTCTAGGAAAATTTTGACCGATGTATAGTTGAAGTAAATGTTTTGCTTTGCACAAGGTAACTATTTCAAAAGAGAAAGCAATCCTTTGAAATAGAAATTATTATTATACATCTGTTAATTTAAGATGGTATTGCAGCTGAGGTAAATTAAAATTCAGATATGACTGAATATGAGGAAGAAGGGTCCCTGAAGCATGAGTTAATCTGCACATGGGTAAGAGAGCCTGCATGAAGACAATTTTGTGTGGAAACAGTAAGGTAGAGAGAAGAGAGAAAGAATGAAGGGATGGTAGAGGAGGATAGCTAAAAATCCCATCCTTATTTTGGCTGCATTAATGGGATCTGAGGCTTTGGAGAGGAAAGTTTTAGACTGGAACTAAAGAAATTGAAATCACAAAGATTTATGTGACATGGGTCCAAACATTTTTGCTGGAGCCAATGAGTGGCAAGATAGATCAATGAGTGGGGACAAAATTTCTTCTTCCTTGTTCTGTCCAGAACCCAGCAAATGCCTGGCAACATGAAAGGTTTGAGAGGTCTATGTGAATTTCTCGGAGCAACTGCTGAGTAAGGTGGGAAGTAAAGGAGACTGTGATACTGCTTGAGCAAGAAATGCCATTCATAATGACAGACTCTTTATATATGGCTGGTATGGCAGAGTGACTTTGTTGAGGGTTAAAAACTTATGCTATCATTCATTCAACAAATGTGTTTTTGTTTTTTTGTTTTTTTTTACAGTGCATGCTATGTGTACTCTTCATTTAGGTATTAGGGATTAAGAGTGAAATATAAAACAGACAAAAATCCCATAATCCTGTGAAATTTGAATACTGTAATCCTTTTTGCACTAATAATCTTGTGACATTGGTGAATATTAGGTTACATTAACAAAATGTTAGAAAACATAAAATATATTATTATCCCATTGACTAAAAAAATGATTTAATCTGTACTTTATTCCAAAAACTAATCATTAGTTCTGAAGAATTTACTCATTGAAGAAAGGAAACTTATTCACACAATATGTTAGGTTCTTATCTAATGGTAAGGTTTTACAATTTTTGTTCAAATAATTACTTTTAGAATTAGAGACAGAATTACAATGGAGGCCAGTGATAGTAGGAAAAAACAAAACAAAAATATTTAAAAGCTTATGAGTTACAAGATAGGCTTCCTTAGAAGGACAGTGGTTTCATTGAGCCATTGTTCTTTCAGATGCTAGATCATAAAAACAGATAACGTGTAGAGGAAACTACAACCACTGGCCCATAAAATGGCTTTAATCCCATCAAACACCAAGAACAATTATAGTCCAAACTTATATCACTAGGCCTATCAAGTCATAATTTGTATATACCTATTTTAGAAACTGCATCATTTAACCTCACTCACAAAGGTGTTAGGAAGATGAACTAACTAGATAATTTCACAAAGTGCTTAGATAATAAAAGGTAAAGGGATAAATGCCAAGGATTATTGCTTTAGACCCTTTGCCAATGCTAAAAGACCAAAGTTAATGTTTTGTTTCATTTTCCACTGTCTAGGTAGCTCAAGTTCATTAGTTCTAAGAATGGGGGCAGTGGAAGGTAAGAAGTCCTCTCCAGGAAAAAGAGAACATACATTCACATCCCAAGGGGAGTCAAAGTCATGGGATTTTTCAGAGTATTTCTTGACTTAAAAAGTGTCAGAAGATAATTTTCCTTGAGTTTTTCATATTTCTTCATGTCTTAGAAGTAGAGGCCCTTGTTTGAACTGCCTTTATTTTTAATTAGTTTTTCAAGGAGGTTTATATACTCAAGAGCCTTGGAAGAAAGAGATTTTGTGCAGGTTTGCTTGTAGTCTTGGATGATAAAAATAGTCTCCCTCTGGAATAAAGGGTAGGCATTTTTATTGCCCATTTTAAAAGATTTGGATTCTCTATATTCAAGGTTCCTCTCCTTCAGTATAACTCATCTGGACCTCTTTGTGTCATCAGGCTTTCTGTGTCATTCTGTGAGAATTGAGGCTTAGGGAATTGGTATAAGAAAATGCTGATAATCTGGCTCCTACTATGGCTCTAAGTAACAAAGTTTTTTGTCTCTGACCTAGGAGTCTCATGTCTTCTGCTAGCATCCATGAAATTGTAGCAGGCTAGATAAAATCTCAAACCCTTCACAGTTCTTGAATATATATAATACATATATTATTATATATTAATATATAATATATATTTATATGTAATTAACATATAATAATATATAATATATGATGTATTAATTACATATTTTTAATGAATATATATTCATTTAAAATAAGTATCCTGTGTTGGTAAGTCTCTGAAAGGATTTGAGATTTATTCTCAACATTGTCCTTAGGCCCCTATAGAGAAGTAATCATAAGTCAGAGAAAGTAATTTTAGAAGTTGAGCAAAACAACATGTAGCCATGAAGCATTATTCTATTTGATGTGGGGGATTAGCTCATCAAGGTCTGGCTCAGTCATGCTTTCCTCACGCCATTCCATTCATTTTCCTTCTCAACCTTGCACAGTTACTCACTGAATGACTGCTACCGTGACCTGTTCCTCTTTCACCCTAAGGCTGATAGATTGTGCTTCCCAAAGCTCATTCTCTGACTCCTGATTTATGACTCTGATAGCACTTCACTGAGCAAGGATTTGTGGCAATTTATGTCATTATACAAATTACACAAATTGCCATTAATTGATGTAATGTACTATAAAGAACTGGAAGCATGAAGTAAAAACTATTTGAATTTCCCTTCTACATGTTTGCAATACTTTATCACTTAATTTTTCCATTCAATTAATATAAATGTATCCTTTTAGAAGAAATAGCATTCTGTTTACCATATCCACCTTACCCCCTCTTAATTTTAATTATTTACTTACTTTTCTTGTTAAAGTACCTCTTCTTTATTAAGGAATTTTTTTAAAACTAATAAAAATCTCTAAAACATCAAATCTGCTACTCTATCTAAAGCTAGAGAAGGAAAGACTGAAGGTTGAATGTCATATTTAAAAAAAGAAAATTTTATTCAGGGTGATTGGGTATTGAGTGAAAAAAAAAATCAAGGCATTAAGGAAATCAGGCTGTGTGGAACTTTATCTGATGGATGATATAAGTAAAACTGAAGTTCAGTGTCAGATCTCTCCTCATTTCCATTTCCTCTGCTTCTCCTTATATTAGCCCTGACTGTTGACTTCCAGGACAGACATGTGAATCTGGATTCTGTTCTACCTGTTTCATGTTTACTGATGGCAGCAATAATTTGGAGAGGTAATCCAATTACAGTGTCTCAGAATAGTCCAGGATCACCTTATGTAAATGCAGCTGTTCTTTTGTTGCTAGGTAGCCTAATGTTGAAATGGAGGTGAAACAAGAAGACATAACAAGCCAATCAAACAAGCATCAGTGAGTATCTACTTCACAGTACAGGTCTAGAAGTAGAGGGGATTTAAGAGAAGAATGTTGGAAGTGGAAGAAAGGGAGAGAAAGGGCTTTTGGAGAGAATATAGAATACAGTAAGAAAACAGAGACAGAAAGTATCTTAATACATGATTGCTCTGTTTATGATTTCTTCCTTACCCAACTCTACTGGTCATGTCACACTTTATCCAACTTCACAACATGCCGACTTAGTCATGCCCCTCCCACTTACCATCAAAGCTTAATTTCCTCTGTCTAGAATCTACAACCTACAGCCTAGTCTTACCAAATCGATGAAATCTTCTTCTCCAACATTCTCCCAAAACTAACCTGTGACAATGGGGGTTGACTTTGGCTTTGGCTTGACTAAGTCTATAGATAAGATAGACTACCAGCTGTCCTTCAAAAAATTTTCCTTATCTGCTTCATATTCATCGATCAAAACACATATATCATCAGGAAAATTAATAAATCAGACTACATTAACATTAAGAGAGATCCTTTCCTAAGGGCAGAATTGGTTAGAAGGAGAGAATCAAGAACATGAATGCATCTAAAAGGGATAGGGAGAAAAGAAGAAAAGACAAAGAATGAAATTTGGAAGTGATGAAGATCAACCTCACATTGCTTTTATTAAACCGGAGAATCTGAAACCTCATCTTGAATCTTCACTTCCTACATCAAATGTAAATACAGCTACAGGACCTACTAATACCAATATCTTAGAAAAAAAAAAAAACTTGTTTATATTTAATTTGGACCCCAATGTCTACTATCTTAAGGGACCTGTGATTTGATTTTATGAGCCATCAGATACCACCTGATATCCGATTTATTTATTTATTTATTTAGACTCTAGAATTGTTACTTAGTGATAAATGGTATCCTCAACAATCAACAACACTGAGATGCTATGGAGGCTGAATATATAAAGGCTTAGAAAATGGAACAGGTCAGAATGAGGCCTGAGGCAAGCATTCTGATGTTCGCACTTAAGCCCTAGATTTTATTGTTGATTGGTGCTTTATGTTAATAGCAAAATTCCTTAATATTCCCAAAATGTTTCTAAACTGGGTTGACTTATTAATGTATGATTTCTAAGAAAAAAAACAGAGTTATGAACAAGATTTGGGGGTTCTTTGAACTACCCTTAAGTAACAGAATTTGGATACAGTCATGAAGCTCAATCTTGTTCTTCCCAGAAGTAAATCCCATCCTTCCTTATCACTGCTCCCAATTTAGAGTGTGAGAATGAATTGTAGGACAATGGGAGTTGATAGACATGCACATGGCCATAGGTACAGAATAAGGAAGCAAAGAAGTTAGTTTAAGAGAGGGAGATCATATAAATCACACAAGATTTGGGGTTTTTTTCCTTTTTATCAACCATAGGGTTTTTAACTTGGACACTTGATATTCTGGGCCTTATATTTCTTTATTGTAGGGGCCTGTTCTGTGTATTATAGGATGTTTATGAATATCCTTGACTTCTATCAAACTAGTTGCCAGTAAAACTCCCCCCAACTTGTAAAAGCCAAAATTGTCTCTCCATTGTCAAATGACAGCAAAATCACCCCTGGTTGAAAACCACTGTTGTAGGGCTACCCAACAGAATCTACACAATTACTAATAACAACCATGGAGATTTTGAAGGATTGACTGTGTGCCCTTGGTCAAGTCATTTTCCATTTCTGGGCTATCCTTTCCTCTTCTGTAAAATTAAGTACTCCAAAATATTTTCTAGTTCTAAGACCAGATTAATTTCTTTCCTTTTTTTTTATTTTTTAAGATTTCATTTATATATTTGAGAAAGCGAGAGAGAGAGGGAAAGCACAGAGGGAGAGTGACAGGGAGAAGCAGACTCCCCGCTGAGCAGAGAGCCCAATACAGGGCTTGATCCCAAGACCCTCAGATCATGACCTGAGCCAAAGGCAAACACTCAACCAACTGAGCCACCCAGGTGCCCCAAGACCAGATGAATTTCTATTCCATGAAGGTGCTCTGTACATTTTCTGGTTGCAATCAGAAGATTCAGTGACAATTCTGTTATGAGCTACCTGGAAGAAATATAAAACTTGTATTGTGGAGTCATCTCTTTTCTGGTATAACTTGCAGTTATTTGAGAAGAAAATAGTAACTGACAATGGTATTTACAGCTATATGGATAGATTATGAACTACAATAGTAATGACCCCTTAGATGTGGGAACATAAAATTTATTCAGAATATTAAGAATCATACAAATAGGAAGACATCAAGTCAGGGAAGGAGTCTGTGAGCCAGAGAAGGACAGCTCTGCCAAATTCTATCCAACTCCCTTTCATATGTCAAGCCAACCATAAAATCA
Organism: Leptonychotes weddellii; assembly: GCF_054177405.1. Classification (NCBI taxonomy): domain Eukaryota; kingdom Metazoa; phylum Chordata; class Mammalia; order Carnivora; family Phocidae; genus Leptonychotes; species Leptonychotes weddellii. The sequence goes on along the minus strand of NC_138381.1, from coordinate 29,297,170 downwards.
TTCTTTTTGTTTTTTAATACATTTAAGTCTCAATGTGTATTACTTATTAATGGTCTTCCATTCTTTAAAACAGTTAACTCTGTCTTTTGGATTAAAAAGATATAAACAAGATTATGTTATTCAATTCAGAGAAACAGGAGCTCCTCAGGCCCCTACCATATCTCTAAGGCCTCACTTAGTCACTAAGAAGGACACAAAAAGAAGGAAAATAAAGCATAAGATCTGTCTTTAAGAAGCTTAAATCCACAGGCGCCTGGGTGGCTCAGTTGGTTAAGCAACTGCCTTTGGCTCAGGTCATGATCCTGGAGTCCCGGGATCGAGTCCCGCATCAGGCTCCCTGCTCAGTGGGGGGTCTGCTTCTCCCTCTGACCCTCTTCCCTCTTGTGCTCTCTGTCTCTCATTCTCTCTCTCAAATAAATAAATAAATAAATAAAAATATAGCTTTTCTAGATTTCATTGAATTCATTTGAATTGTTCTGGTCCTTTTGGAATCTGTTAATATTTTCTGACAATTTCACTTCATATGGTATGAGTTACACAATGTTTATCATGTGCCATTTTGAATAGGAATGCCTTTTATATTACCCGTATGTGTTTTTGTGTGTGCATGTGATTTTAATTTTTTAATTTTTTAAATTTAATTTAATTTTATTTACATTCAATTAATTAACACATAGTATATTATTAGTTACAGAGGTTCAGTTCAGTGATTCATCAGTTGTATATAACACTCAGTGCTCATTACATCACATGCCCTCCTTAATGCCCATCCCCAGGTACCCCATCCCCCTATCCCCCCCCCAAAAAAAACAACCCTCAGTTTGTCTCCTATGGTTAAGAGTCTCTTTTGGTTTGTCTCCCTTTATGTGTTTTACTGAACTGCATTTTGTCAGGATGTGGTGATATGGCCTAGAGGCCAGAAAGAGGAAGAACTTGCAAATGTAGTAGTTGCTAGGGAAAAAATAAGTTATAATGAAACGTTTCTTCTCAGATCTCTCTGTATTCTACATGATAGCTGCCTACTAGTGACTAAAACTGCTTATTGGAGAAATCTCATTCTTACCTTGTTTTGTCCTTAGTAACACATAGGATTAGCTTTTGTTAACCATAAAAATATAGAAGTTGGCTTCTAATACATCTTAATAATAACTAGGACATCTAATCCATAGATCTAATATTTCTATTTTTCGTTCCTTTTCTAAAAAGATTTAACTGAAGCCACATAACACCAGACTTTGATGTCAAACACTGTGCCCCTCCTAGTCTAAAGTAATTGTCAATTTGAAAGTTCCTCTTGAAACTACTAATAGTATCTTTGAACCTTTGTATTTATGGAATATCCCAGCCAAAGGGGGTGACAACAGTTAATATATCTCATTAGGTAGCTTTAAAGATGGATCATTCTCCCTCATACAACACCCAAAACACATTACCCTCTGTTTGTTCAAATGGTTTTAATGTTCATGTCACAATCAGATGGACTAAGTTTGAAAGTAGTTTTACATGGGCCAAAGGGTTATATTTGTATACTAAAGCAATTAAGAATGAATTAAATGGACTGAGAACATATATTCTTTCACTGAATATAATTTGGTGATGTTACTTCCATAGAGATCCTGCTTCTGCTCTTGCTTCATTTAATTGCTCTGATACTTACTAATGGCATGACTTGGACAAATCACACCATATGTGTGAATCTCTATTTTCGCATTTTAAAATGGGAGGGTTAAAGTAAATAATCACTATGACTGCCACCCCCAACCATATCGAAGAATTTTAAGTACAGTTTTAACCTCTATTTTCATCAACCTTGTATGCATTAATATACATAGTAATCTTACCATTTCAAATGCATTGTTTGAAATGCTAATTAGGTTTTCAGAACATTTTTGTTTAATTATAATTATTATTTCTATGAATATCTTATCTTTTCAGTTCACTTTTAAGTATTTTAGTGATAGGTTTAATATAATGTACACTTTATATATTTTCAGTGTCATGATTCATAGATAGATATATAAATGGCATTTGATTTATTTGGGCACTTGATTCCATAATAGGGCATCTCTAAGGTCCAGAAATGGAAGAAAAGAACCAACATTTATTTAGCACTTACTATGGCAGACACATCTGTAAGGTAACATGTTTGGTTTTTTATAGGCAAGGAAAATAAAGAGAGTAATAAGTAGTACATCCAGAACTTACCACCTAAATGTCTGATTCCAACAACCATACATATTTTCTATTTAACATACTATTAATTTTTTTCAGAAATAACCTTACAATTTTGCTTAAATTACTTCATTTGGCCAGTCTGAGTCTAGTGTCATGGCTAACTATAAAATTAATATGCCACTGCCTTTCTCTTCTTTAACATGCACACATGCATACATACACAAGTGTACACACAGCACACTCACACACTCACTAGAAACACTTAGATAGAATTTACTCCTTAGAGAAAGAAAAAGGAAATGAAAAACAAAGGTCATTTCACCTAATCTGCCTCTTAATCTCTCTTCATTTTATTTATCTTTTTATATTTGTGATATCAGAAACCACTTGAATCATTACTTAGCAAGAAAACTCATAGTGAAAACAAAACTAAACTAAACAATGTTTATTGATGATAACTGACCAGCTTTTGAAATTCTAGAGCATAGAGGACACTTGAAAACTCTTAAGCTGAAGAATGCAGGGAACTAAGTAAAGTTAATTAAGACGTCTTTCCAATTGAAGAAACAATTAAGACCTTGCTGTAATCACTGGAAATGGAATTGTGAACAGGGAGTTTGCAACTTGTTATGATGCCCGCAGGTGCTTGAGTACTGACCAATGCAATCATAAAGGCAACCAACATCATGGGGTAGGGAAAAATAAGAATTTAAGAAGAATTCTCGATCTCTCTCTCTGCTGCTGTGGTCTTTCCATGGTGAAATCCCCTAGGTCCTGACACCATAAGTTATCTTACCATGGCCCTCAAATTGTTCTCATGTTTCACTGATGTGCCAAATTTCTTTCTCATTTCTACCAGCAACTACAGCTGGCCAGAGATTTTCATATCCCATTATGAAAGTAACATTTTGATTCAATTCTTAGATTCCCTAGCCTGTAGTTTATTTAGAGCAATCACAGAGTTATATGATATTTTTGCAAATTTTGCTTTGCAAATAAACAAAGAGGCAGACAGGAATGTAGCAGAATTGTGAAGTCCAAAAGGTTCAGACAAAGTTATGCTTGGTTCCTTGTTTGCACATGAACTTTACCTCATCAGTCATATTGAAACTTTGATTCAAACTCTATTCTTGTTGCTTTACCTACTTTTGATGATGTTGAAATTTAAGTACTAAGCATATATTTAAGAGTTTTCTTCTAAAAAACACATTGGTCTTAGTATCTGGAACTAGTCTCATTTAATGCACTAATAAGCCATGTAATCCTAAGTAATTTATCTTACAGGTGTCAATTATTTTATCTATAAAATAAATGCATTGAAATGCATGTTCCTTCTCCTTTCATCTCTAGAATGCTAAGTATTATCATTCATCCTTAATTATTACTAAATATCACTGGTTTTTTGCTTGTTCTTTATTTGTTTAACATAAACTAAGTATTGTCCTTGATCTTTTAAGACAACTTTGTGAAGAGGGAGGTGCTTATATCATTGAGAAGTCACTGCTTAGTAATGTAGACAAAAAAAAGAAAAAAAAAAAAGGAAGAGAGTAGAATATAAATGGTAAAATAAATATGCCAGAATCAATAAGTATGTTCCTCCAAAAACCTGATTTCAAGATGCCTACTCATGTAGTTCACCTTTAACCTCAAAGACACCCCAAATTCACTTATGTATCCAAATTCTTTGGCCTCTTCATTTCCAATGAGCTTTCCATCCATATGAGTCATTCACTCCCACTGTTACAATCTTGACCTTACCTTCACCAATACCTATGAAATATGAAATCCTAGTATCTTACTTTCTGACCATCACCTCTCTCATTCCAGATCATTTACTATAGTTCTTCACATTCAGCCAGTTGACTTTAACTTTTCCACTCCCTGCCATCCCAATCACATCTTTATCTCCATTCTTAACCTATGCAAGTTTTGTGGTCAAGCAATATAAGCACGCACTTGTAAATACCTTTCACACTTCTGTCCTCTGCCCTATAAACCTTACTTGAAAAGTCTTGTTACAACTAACGAACTGCTCTTCTTAATGTGTAGAGCTAAAAACTGAATATTACAGAAGATCACACAACTCTGCTGACTAATTTTACTTGAATTTATCAACACATCAGGATAATCTTACTATATCTTCTTAGTAATTTCTTTCTCATTGTAGAAAACTACTATATTGTATGTTCTATGTTCCTCTCAAATATCCAAAGCCCTCCATTCAGTCCATCTCTCACAGTTCATGACATCATCTCATTTTTCATTAAGAAAGTAGACAAAAAGAAAAATGACCTTAACTATCAATCAAGTGGTCCATCACTTTACATATATCTCCACCTAGATTACTTTGTCTTCTCCTTCATTATAATGAAATAAACATTGCTGCCTCTATCTAAAGCCAATCCCTCCAGATGGGACACGAATCCCCTTCTTCTAGTACTCAAGGCTTAACATTGACTACAATTCTCCTCTCACTCACTTCTCTTATAGTTCCTCCCTTAAAATGGGATTTTCCCCCCTTAATTATAAAAACATGCCTAAATGTAATGTTTTTAAAAATCCTCCTTTGAGCTCATTTTCTTCTCATCCTCTCTACCTCAGCCTCTGCCTCCTCTAAGAGTAAAATAAATAAAATGTTTTCTCTACTCAGAGTCTCCATTTTCTCACCTCCCATTCTTTCTCTCTTCAGTATTATCTGACTTAAGTATCCACTACTCTGTAAGTAGCTCTTAGCAAAGTCACACATGATTTTGTACATATCCAAGTGATAGTCTTCTATTCTCATCAAAATGAACTTGTTTCAACATTTGACACAGCTGACCACTCCCTCCTTGGAACACATTTTTTTCCATAAGTATATTAGACACTGCACTCTGTTTTATTTGTTTGTTTCTCTTATACTTTTATTCTTTCTCTCTTCTCAATCTACATTTCTGCCTCCTCTTTTGCTTAGCAGCTTAATCTTAGAGTGTTCTAGGCTTAGGCTTTAGCCTTTTTCTCTATTCATAGTCTATGCTTAAATGAGATCATCTAACACCATACATTTAAATACTGTTTCTATAATGCTGAGTCCTTAAAAATAATTTCCAACTCAATTGTTTCTTTGAAAATTAAACTAGCATGTCCAATGAATACACAGCACCTCCTTCTGGATATTGGAGGAACACCTCCAAAATCAATATGTCTAATTCAGAACTCTGGAATTTTACTCCCAAAACTGCTTTTTTCCCCTGTCAATCTTTATTAACTCAGTATGTGCTACTGCCATCCACCCTGCTGCTAAGACTCATTATTAGATACATTCTCTCACCACTCCTACACCATCACCAAGTCTTATCAACCTATTGGTAGACTATATCTAGAATCTGTTCGGTTCTTACCATGTACATTACTATATAACTCTCACCTAATCTACCACCACCTGCCATCTGGACTACTGAAATAGCTTTCTACCCAGTTTACCTGCTCCTCTCCATAGTCAGTTCTCCACTGATTTTTACACAAAAGCCAGAATAATCTTTTGAAGTCATGGAACTGGATATATAAGCCCCTGCCCAACATACTAAACCATCCAGTGGCTTACTATTTCAATTAGAATAAATAAAAAAATTTCATCCATAGACTACACAGCTTATAAAGTCCTAGATGACCTGGAAAATGTCCTCCCATCTGACTTGATCATCTACTATCCTTGTTTTTTATTCTTCGGTTAAGCTTTCTTCTTGCTCCTAAAACAAACATTTTGGGACCATTTCATTTGCCTCCTTTCCCGAAATATTCTTCTCTGGCATTTTGCAGGTCTGCCTCCTACTTACTCTGATACTACTTTAAATGTATTATTCCTGAAAAGGCCCTTTCTGACTAGATGATCAAAGGTAGCTAACCATCACTATTTGAATTTATCTCCTCTATTTTTGCTTGACCATTATCTGTTTTCTCTTACTAGAATGTAAACATTTTGAGGGCATGGAAATTGTCTTTTCTACTACTCTAACTCTAGGCTAGAGTAAATGCGTATGGGCTGGATGAATGAGTGCATAGCTTAATATAAATATGTACAAAATGAAGAAATCAGGAAGTTCACAAAGTCATCTAAGCTGGGAAAGGAGACAATGTGGCAGAATGTTACCATTAAACAGAGGTGACCAGTCAGGAAGATATGAAAGTCTGGCATTCTCTGTGAAAAAGAAAGTTTTCAGTGTGGGGTGCCTGGGTGGCTCAGTTGGTTAAGCGACTGCCTTCGGCTCAGGTCATGATCCTGGAGTCCCAGGATCGAGTCCCGCATCGGGCTCCCTGCTCAGCGGGGAGTCTGCTTCTCCCTCTGACCCTACCCCCTCTCATGCTCTCTCTATCTCATTCTCTCTCTCAAATAAATAAATAAAATCTTTAAAAAAAAAAAAAAAAAA
>NC_138381.1:29210054-29290089 GCF_054177405.1 Leptonychotes weddellii | reverse complement strand
CATGAGAGACCGAGAGAGAGAGAGAGAGGCAGAGGGAGAAGCAGGCTCCCAAGGAGCAGAGAGCCCGATGTGGGACTCGATCCCAGGACCCCGGGACCATGACCCGAGCCGAAGGCAGACGCTTAACCATCTGAGCCACCCAGGCGCCCCATGATATCCTAATTTTGAGATTGTTTTAGGACATCTAAGGCGAAAGCTTCATGGATGTGGTTGGAAAAGAAATCCTAGAAAAAGTGAGAGTTTTGGGATTACTTGTCTTTATAAATGTGGTTGAAATTATGAGGTTGGATGGCATGTGGCCAATTGAAAATTACTCTTCTATCACTTGCAAAAAGTCATTTTTTTTCTCCTTGACCTCAGCTGTATTCACAAAATAATACCTTCCTAATTTAAATTTTAGGATTAAGACATAATTTTTCATAAAAATGGAAGATCCAGGATCCAAACATGAACATATGTAAATAACACAATAGGGAAAAGGGGATAAAGAAAGAACAGAAATGTAAATATATCAGAATATTTCCCTGCCATGAGAGTCCAGAAGAAAATTTATAGAAATAGAAGATGATTGGGAGAGTATATATGCCAGGGACAAAGAAGGAGGAACAAAATCAGGCCATAGGCATTTGGTTACTAAGAAGTTACCAAAGAGCTTTCTGAAACCATCATCAGTTGAGTGGTGGGGCAAAAGCCAGACATCAGGGTGCAACAGAGCATACAGCAGGATGTGAGAGGCCTCATTAATCATTCTGCTTGCCTTGGCATACATCCTTTATCCACCTCTCTGAAACCTTTGAAAGCCATAATATATTTGCTTAGTAAAGACTAAGAAAGATACAGGATTTCACTTAAAATTCAGGACATCTAACTACCTGTCTTAGTAGAGGCTGAGTATGGGGTTCTTAAATTCCAAATAGTATGCTTTCCTTCATTTTGTACCACCACCTTCCTATGATTTTTACATATTTAATACTCAATAACCCCATAGTGATAAATGAAGTGTTTGCATTTGAGTGACACAGGATGGTAACTGCTTTGGAAGTCATTATCCTAAATACAAAAAGATTTTGAATAATCCTTCAATATGTGAAGGCAAGTATCATGTAAGCAACTGTTAATTTTTTATAGAGGAAGAAGTTAATTTAAAGCACTTGTGGTATTTAATGACACTCAGGACAATTGTGACAAAATTCTAACATTGATGAACCTATCAACCCATACTGTCCTTTCTGAAGTCAGAATGAGCCCTAGGCAAAATTATGCTGCCCTGAAGTTCATTTTTGATAGCTCCAGCTCCCAGTTTTCAGTACCTCCTATCCTACCTTTGGTGCCCGTCTTTTCTTTTCTTTTTTTTTTTTTTAGCCTTTAGGTGGCCATTTGCTTCCAGCTCACTCTTAAGCCATTCCAGGGAATTTTTAGCTGATAAGCACTCAAAGTATTAGCTCATTGAGGATATTTGCATTTCAAAAAGGAACTCAGGAAGACCAAACACTTTGAGATCCAAAGTAGAAATGTACAAAGATTTAATCTCAGGTACTGATGACATTGAGGGGGAAAGGGATTTGGGAATAGTGAAGAATTTTGGCACTGCTAAAATCTTAAGTGTTCTAAATCTTCCTGAACAGTCTGTTAACAGACTAGAAATTATTAATAGGGGAACAATATTTCACTTTCACCTGACCTTGAAAACGATTGAGGCCATCTTTCAATAACTAATCCCAAACAGCTCAGCTGAGTTTACATAAAAAGTAATTTTCACTTCTGGAGTTGTCTATTAAAAAAATTAATTTTTTCCTATCTAATAAAAGAAAAATCTATAGCACTACCTCCTCAGTCAAAGATTCAGACTTCTCAGTACATTAGGCATTGGAATATACTCAACAAAGTCAATGGTATCTCTTGTTTTACTTTTCAAGGAGTTTCTGGCTTCTTAGATATCAAGGGAATTAATTTTCATCATGAATTTCCTCCTTCATCGGTAAGAGCCAATCATGTACAAAGTTGATGCAGCATCAACAGAAAGTTTTATAGCTTTAACATAAAATCTTCATGTTGTACTCATATCTTTAGGAAAAAACAAAATTCTTTCCTTAGATTTATTTCATTTTTTAAAGATTTTGTTTATTTATTTGAGAGAGGGACAGTGAGCGAGAGAGAGAGCACAAGCCAAGGGGAGAGGCAGAAGGAGAAGCAGACTCCCCGTTGATCAGGGAGCCCAATGTGGGGATCCATCCAAGGACCCTGGGATCGTGAACTGAGCCGAAGGCAGATGCTTAACTGAGTCGCCCAGGCACTCCTCCTTAGATTTATTTTAGCGGCCGTGTAGCATAGTGGGATATTTGGAAACACTGTTACTAATTTGCTGTCATTTCTTGCAAGTCACTAAGCTTGTGTGGACCTCAGTTTCCACATTTATAAATATAAAATTATCCTCAATATAAAAATAAATGGGGATTTGGGATAAATGCTCTCCAAAATTCTCTTCTGCCCACTTGAATATGTCCCTTCCTTGAACTCTAGCATTTCTAACAATTCTCCCTCTCAAAGAAAGAAAGAAAGAAAGAAAGAAAGAAAGAAAGAAAGAAAGAAAGAAAGAAAGAAAAAAAGAAAGAAAGAAGAAAGAAAGAAAGCTTTTAACTCCAGTGATCATGTGCCAATTTCTCATTTGCTTGTTCATCTTTTGTTCAAGTACTGGCTATGCCTCAGAATAAGTTTATGTCATCTAACACTGCTCTAAACCTAGATCAGAAATAGTGAAATAATTTCTGAATCTCCCAGGCAAGGCTAGAGCTGTGAAGTAAGAACACTGTTCTTAATTTAGTCCTCTTTATAAAGTGGCCTTCTTCTTCTGATGCAGATCTTCTTGTCTACAAGAAAACAGAGCAGAACCTCGATATATTATGACTGGGTAAATTTGTTATGTCTTTTCCAAGGACCTTTTTTTTTTTTAAAGATTTTATTTACTTATTTGAAGGGGAGAGAGAGAGAACATAAGGAGGGGGAAGGGCAGAGAGAGAGACAGAAGCAGGCTCCTCACTAAGCAGAGAGCCTGATGCGGGGCTCAATCCCAGGACCCCAGGATCATGACCCAAGCAGAAAGCAGATGCTTAACTGACTGAGCCACCTGGGTTCCCCTAACAACCTTTATCACCCCTCTCCCAAGTGCCTACATGCCCCCCAGCCCTTACTCCCAATTCCAGGTGCTCACTCACAGATGGCGCTTCATCTAGGCCTGCCAGGACATGAATGATCCCCTTCAGGGGACTGCTTATGTTTTCCATTCTTGCAAGGACCCTCATTAATTATACTAGGTAAATGGAAATATGTTTCTAATATAATATAAATGGTGAATGTTAGAATAAGTCTTATGTCCTCTCCCTCAAATGCTAAAATGGCAGCCGTGGATCACTTCAACTTAAATGATTCAATTGCTGAAAAGACCTAGCAGTGTGCATTTTTTGAGCCAAGTATTTATTTGAATAGGTTTATTGAAGTAGTATAGGTAGCATATAGCCTTCAAGTTCTCTTCCAGAGTTCTCTTAAAACTCTGTACATTGTCTGTACCCTTCAGTCAAACTAGACTAATCACTGCTTTCAAGAATAGCTATTATCCTTTTTAAAAGTCGGTTCTCCCATATACTCAAGTTTAAAAAACAGCTTAAATGTAATTTTTCTAAATCTTTACTTTCATAAAATTTTGTTTGTATCTACCTCATAGGATTGTGAGAATTCAATGAACTAAGTGCATATAAAGCACTTAGCATAGTGAGATGGTAACCATTATTAAATTATTTGTTATATCTTTTCTTTTCATCTCTTTAGCACTGAGAAGTGTTTTACCTATTATTCAAATTAATAATGAATTAAATTAACCTAGATTAACATCTGTTAACTGATTAGCTCAATAATATAGAAAACAGCACTCAAAAGGGGAGATAGAAAAAGAAACAATAGTCCAAATAAATATGGACAAAGTCAAAACAAGTGTAGGGATTTCAGTAGATCTCTGGCAGATGCTATGGAGAAAGCACTCAAAGAAGTGACTGTCTTTCCTATTTCTGGATCAATTTTCTTTTTCAAAGGAATTTTTAATAACTAAAAAAAAGTATCGTAGATATAGCTGCTTTATTTTTGCAATAGTTCTGTGCCTTTACATTTTTACAGAACTCAATCAACTTTTCAGCTTTTCTTTTAAAATCCTTTCCTTTTCCCATTAGTCTGTTAATAATTGTTGCTTTCCTGGCATCCCCACTTTGTCAGGTTATTATGCATTCCTCAGCATTGTGAAAAATGAAAAGTGGAAAAATCACATATTTTTCAGCTGACTTAACACTGCATAAAGTGCTGAAATTATTAATTGAACATCTTGATTATAAATTAAGTGGAAATAATGTTGAAGAAGCAGCCCCTAGTCATATAGGATTATTATTAGGGCTACACACTGAATGATTTGAATTTCATTCTGGTAGTAGTAAATATAGTTAATACCAGTGAATATGAACTCATAGATTTTGGCTGAACATCAACCAAATCAAGCAAGCAATTGCCTCCACAATTTTGAGGTTTATATCCTAAAACCACATGACTACTACATCTTTGACCCTTTAAGTGCTTGAGAACTATAGCAAGAATATAGAGCCAAGCTAATAGCTATCTCCCTTCTGGAAACATTTAATCCAAAATCACAACATTTTTAAAACCTCAGTAAAATTCACTCCGCTAATTTCAAAGAGGTGAGAATCTAAAATGAAGCTTGGTGGACATTCACCTTTAAATAGTGCCATTGAAAATGTGTCCATCTTGGGCAAATTAAAGCATCATCCACATTTTAACAAGCATTTAACTTGTTAAAGATAATAAAACAACTTCAACCTCAGATTAAAATATACTAGCATATCAACATTTAATGTTTAATTACAAGTTTATTTTATCTATTCTTTGAAGTAGTCCTGGAAAGATCTCTATCTAGCAGTATTTTGCATATTATTTGGGGTAGGCTTAGTCAAGGTAACAAATCTCAAAATTTCAGTGTTAAAACAATAAAGTTTCAGGTCTTGTTCACATAACATTTCTATGTGGGCATGCAGATTATCAAGAGAGCCCATTTCCACACAGTGGTAGGAACCTGGTAATAGTTATGTCACGTTAGGCTATAGTACCCAGTTATTCAATCAAACAATCTACGTGCTGTTGTGAAGGTACTCTCTAGATGTGATTAACATCCACAATCAGTTGACTTTAAATAAAGGAGGTCATATTCCATAATGTGGGTGGACTTCATTTAATCAGTGGAGAGGCTTTAAGGACAAACTAGGTTCCCCCAATGGGAGAAGAAATTCTGCCTCAAAACTAGAACATCTGATCCTGCCTAAGTTTCCAGTCTGCAAACCTACCCTACTAATTTCAGACTTGTCAGGCCTCACAATCACATGAACCAATTCCTTGAAATAAATACCTTTATATATTTTTCATTCTTACTTGTTCTGTTTCTCTGGAGAACCCTGACTGATACTACTACTGACCTCCTAACTCCTTCCATCTATGGCTCTGTCATTGTCATCTTTCTCTTTTAACTGGCAGAGGAGAAAGAACACAGAATATGCAAAGAGGAACACACCTAAAAGCTTTTATAGATTTGTAAGTGGCATATAGCATTATCTGTTTATCCTTCTCACGGCCTAAATGCTGGAAAAGCTGGGAAATGCTTCCTAGATGGGGCCCCAAAATAGAGAGCAGATTTTGGTGGACAGCCAGTGTGCTCTATTAAAATTTTCAGTAGCATGATTTGTAACACATATTTTTGAAATTGCATTTTAACTAATTCTTATATTTCTTATTTTATCCTTCAATGGAGCTTTGAAGATGAGTCTCACATTTGGAAGGAGAGTAATAGAGGGAAGATCACTGTAGGTTGCAGGGATAGAGAAAGTTTGAAGAAAAGGAGAAGGGTAGGAGAAAGAGAAAAGAGGAACCTGTTAAGATGTGAAGAAGGGATACACCTTTCTGGAAACTGTGATCTGATCCTCTTTGCCCATCCCCCTCTATTCGTGAATCACTATCTTGGTGAGCCACCATTACAGATGGGAGTTGCATAATCCTCAAGTAGGCTTGAACAACAACTACAAAAAAATTTTATATACTGATCTAGATCTTAGAATAAGTAATGGAATGGAGAGAAATGAGACTAGAAAGGTATAATCACTTCAAATGCATGCTCAAGAATTTGAATTTTTCTCTTTAGATAGTGGGGAGTTAATATAAAGTTTTTATGCAAGGACTGATGTGATCAATGCCAGTATCAGACATTAGATTTATCAGGTTGTTTTATTTAAAATGGATGGGATGGGGGAGAGACATGAATTGGATAGACTAGTAAAAAGAAAATTGCAGTAATGGTATAGGGCAAAGCTAAATGATTGCTTTGTGGCAGGTGGCAGTGAGACTTGAAAGAAAAAACATAGAAGTAGTACATGACGGTAGTATGGACAGAACTTAATGTCTCATTGTATATAGGAATAAGGGAAAAGTATTCAAAAATATTACTTGGCTTCAAATTGTGGTGATAGGAGGCTGGTACAGACTAACTGAAATTAGAGATATTTTACCTATTCTGTGGTATAAATTAACTTTCCCTGAATAGATGATCAAGATACTAGGTCCTACCTGTGGCACACAGTGTCGTGGGAGCCCAGAGGAGGGGGTAACCCTTACAAGAATGCCCAGTTTCCTTTGACATCCTCAGACCTCTTGTATTACTATCCCTTACTTCATTACTCCAGAAAGACATTTAATGTTCATTAAGGAGATATAAATAGGTTGCTCCCTTATCAACCTAGCAACTGGGTCAATTTCACACTGAGTCATTAAATGTCTTAAGAACTGGTAATCTATCATGTTTTAATGACAACTTTAAAATGGTATTTCAAAACCAAAAGATTTATATCCCATTAAGAGATGATTGTAATATACTAATGCAAGACTTCACTTACCCATTGAGAGCTGTATTTTATGAAGGAAGTAGGGGTGGCTGGGTAACTACCTTGCAATATTAAAAACAGCTGACCATTTTGGATATTTAGTTTAGAGCCAGCATTCTACTTAATTTGAGTTTTGGCAGACACATAGGTAGCCAATATGTGATACTTTACTAATATCTGAATGGGATATTTTAACCCATAAATGTGAACCCAAGGAGCTGGACAAAAAAGCAAAGCCAAAAACAAATCAGCAAACAAAAAACCAAGCAATATGCCAGTTGTTAAAAAGGTAAATTAAACCCATATATCAATGATGACAAAATAGTTACATATGCAATTGACGGGAAAATATGTATCATAGGATAAGTTCCCATCTTTTCTCCTAAGGAATTATAATGGATGAAGAGAGACATTCTCATTGCTAGCTGTCCCTAGTCCTCTTGTCTTTGTTCAATCTTGGTAATAGTCATGGGGGTCATTTTAAGAAACAGCTGTCTCTGTATATATTCTGGTAGTAAGAGTTCTCTAGAATTCCACAATCTTTGCATAAATTATTTTTATAATAAATAAATCTCTCTCTGCCTTAACTGTTCTTGCCACTATTGTTATTACTCTATAACTTTTATTTTCTTCTATCAAATCTTTATAATTGCACATCAGTGTAATATATCACATTGATGAGATTTATTCTGAGATTTCAAGAAAATTAGAATTCTTCTTTTATCTTTCCACTTATGTTGATTCACTAAGTTAATTAACAACTGATTTTATTTCTTTATGCTATCCAAATCACTGGGTTATTTTCCCTTGTGCTAATCTTTGCAGTCTCTGGTGTCTCTTCCTATAGGTGCTCTACCTCTTAAAGGCAGAACAAGGCTTTGAGGCTTTTCTTCCTGTGTTCCCAGTCGCCCACCCAACAAGCCTTGATTAATGACTGCAGAGTTTTGGTGCCTTTAATATCATGTTTTCTAAGAGTCTAACTATTAGACCATATGGTCAGGTAGTATGTGATATTCCAGAAGATGGTGCTATCTGTGTTTACCATAGGACCTGTAGTGCTCACAAGAGCTACTGTCATTCCAGTGTACTCCAATGCAGGACTCTCTTGGCCAGCCTTTTAATTCTATGTCTTTCCCTCACAAAGAAGGGCACTGGCTAGGATTTAGGGGGTCTTTGGGCTCCTTCCTAAGGATCTGATTAAATATATAAATATATATTTAATTTTAATTCTCTGTGTCTTGCTTGTTCATCTACAAATAGAAGGAGAAAGTCTGAATACAATTCAACTACCTATGTAAATAATTTCTGGACACACAAATAAATAAAAATAAATTTATTTTCCACTTGGTTTTTCTTCTCAAGAACTTTTCCCTCTTCCCTAGATTCTTGAGTAATGAATAAAATGATCATACTTCATCTGAAAAACATGTGACTTATATTTAAATGATTCATATTCCTGTACAAGGGAAGCTCCAGCAATTTGGCAATCTTTATTATTTTCTTCTGGCTTATATATGAAAACTACAGTAGAAAGTAACAGATTGGTTTCATTAGATGTTCTAGATTGTGGGGACATAGTTGCAATTCAATATTTGTAAGTTTAAATGGAAGAGGGCAAAATTTACATTTCAGAAACTAATTAGCAATAAGACCCTGGACATCTAATTTAATTTAAACTTTAATTTCCTCACCTTTAAAGTAATCTGCTGTTAAAATGTATTCTAGTTGCAGTATTCAGTAAGTCTGTGAATTATTTGACAGATTAAAGATGCCACCTAAAAATTTAATGCCATATTCATTAAAATATGTTTCTATGTTATATTGTCTCATTCTCAAACTATTTACGAAGAGAATTATTATTCCTTTTTTTATACAAAGGCAGTGGGCCAGAGAAGTGAAATGAATGGTTCAGGCACATAACTATCTAGTACTTGCAGTAGATATAATTCCTTTTTCTCCCTCTGCTTTTTGTCGTATTTACTTTTATATATCAGTTCTGTAAATTTAACTTAAGAAAGTGAACAGGAAAAAAAAGTTAATAGCAGTGATTTGTATGTAATTCATATTACTGATTTAGTAATCAACTATTTTTATGCATCAGAGCTAACTAGGATCTCTGGTGTTTAGCATCTAGTAGAGATGCAAATGAATTTAAAAAAAAAAATGATAGGGCCAAAAAAAAAAAAAAAACCCAACCTCTCATCATCATTTTCTATTTGCAAATGTGTGACCAGAAAGAAATCAGAATCATTAAACTGCTGAATAAAAAAACATAAAGGATAAATTTTAATTATGCATACAGGATTAAGCAAAAATCCTTTATCACTAAGGAACGATGCTTCAGGTAAGTTTTAAAATAATAGCTAATGTACTCTGCTAAATTTGGCAGTGCAGAAACTGATGAAAGTCACAGAACTAACACTCTTACTCTTTCTTATAATGCCTCATATTTCTTTACCTCCAGATTAGAAAGTAATGCCAGACATAAAAAAAAAAAAACTTATAAAAATCAATAAAAACAAAAGATAGTCTACTAGAAAAATGGGCAAAAGACTTGAACAGGCAATTAATAAAAGAGGTAAACATAATGGTTTACTTTACTAGACATAAAAGAGAAGGAAAAGGAAAACAAAAACTCACATGCTGCTAGTGGAAATGTAAACTGATATAACTTTGGAAAACTCTTTGGCAATGTCAAGTAAACCAAAACTTGCACATATCTTATAGGCCCCTAAATTTCACTCCTGGGTATATATTCAAAAGAAATCTACACATATATTCACCAAGTGACATATAAAAAGTATTTACAACGGCACTATTGGTAATAGCCCCAAACTAGAAACAACTCAATTCTCAATTACCCATCAAGAACAGAATGAATAAACTATGCTATAATTACACAACAAACACTATACATAACAGGACTACTACACAATCACAAATAATATCATAAATTAATTTCACAAACAAAAAGGAGCCAGACACAAAAAGTATTTATGTAAATTTCAAAAACAAGCAAAACAAATGCATGGTATTAGAAGTCCGAATAGTGGCTATCCTTGAAAAGAAAATAGTGATTAGGAAGGAGCCTGAGGAGGCACCTGGATGAAAGTGACGTTATGTTTTTTATGTAAGTTCTGATTATATGATATCTTCAAATTGAAAACATTCCTCAAGCTCTGATATAATTTGTATCTTTTTCTATGTATGGCATACTTCAACAAAAAGCATACATTAATTTATAGGAATGCATGTGTGTGTGTGTGTCAATATTTTTTCCAGGTATTCAAAAGTACACATTATTGGGTACTTCCATCTTTGACATCAACACAGACATTTTTTTCTTTGGGATGTAACTGAAGCATGAACTGGAACTATAATGCCAACTCAGAGTTACTAGTACCCTTTACAGTTTCATATTTATTTTTTGAGAGTTAGGATTTGAAATATCAAATATTTTCCTCCAGATACTTAATCCATTGTCTCCCTTACCAGTGTTGCTTCTCTATTCTCCATCATTTACATCTCTTTAGTTGTTCCATAAGAGGAAAATTTTAACAGTATAATGTGTTGTGTAATGTTGAAGTTTGTCTTAAGAACTTTTAATGTTAATTGATACAATTTAAGTAATCTAGATATGGAAAAGTCAATAATGGGGAAAAAATACAGTACTAAAAATAAGGACAACCAGGTATTATATACTTCCTGGTATAAGTATTTTATACTCCTAAACAAGTACAACTTTCAAAAAGACCAAACACAAATCTAATTAAATCTCTTGATCAAACCTTGGTTAATTTTTAGAAAATGAAGGAGATATAGAAAATATGAAACTGTGCTAGGAGAAACATAATCATTAAAATTCAGACTGTGGGACAATCTATAGCCCAAAGATTCAGTTTCTTAAATAATTTTCAATGAAAAAAAAAAAACAAAACAAAACATGGGAGTAATCTATATGTTGGAAGAGAACTAAAGATGTATCAACTATCACAGCAAATAGACCTTGAATCCACATTAAATAAATAAAATTTCAAATATTTATTAAGATAATTGACATATATGATAGAAAATACTAATTTTTAGATAACATAAATGTCTGATAATATTTTTTGTATTTTTTAAGATTCCTTATATTATAGATATACATACTAAAATATTTACAGATAAAAAATATATAATATCAGGGATCTGCTTTAAACGAATATGGGATGAGGGAAAGGAGGAAACATAGTATAGATAAAACAGTATCGGATAAAAGTTGAAAACTGAACATAGGTGAAATGTTCATGGTTATTAATTATACTATTCTTTGTACTTTTTATTATGTTTGAAACTTTCCATATTTAAGGAATACAAATAAGTTAAAGCAGAGAGGTAGATCCTTGAGTGCATCTGAATTTACATGAGATGATCTAGAAAGATAATTATAGCAGCAAAATATGAAGACACATATTAGACTATAGAACAAATATAAAGATGTGAATCTTTGATTCAGAAACATCACATTTTAAAAGTGATTACTCATAAAAGCTAAGAGGTGAGACAAGGGCAGATGAACATACACTTGGTTGCAAAAGCCAAGAACAAAACAACACGTTCCTCCTTTCATGCCTTTATGAATTAGTCACAGTATCAAGTTGCTGGAGAGGCACTTTAATTTGATACCTTTTGTGCTTTGGGGATACTTTTACTGGGTTAAAATTGCTGCTGTTAGAAAAATCAGTGTCAACCATAGAGTTATGTTGACCCTCGGGGCAAAGGTGAGATGAAAGGGTCAGGCTGAGAAATGAAGACAAGAGGGGAAACGTGCAAGGAGTGGAGCAAAATGCCAGCGAAAACTTTCTTTTTTTAAATGAGCTGGATTTTTTTCCTTGTGCCCAGGAAGTCATGTTATGCTTTGTCTCAGGAGAGGAGTAGAGAAGCACCTCTTGCTGCCCTCTGCTAGTATCCTGATCATCAGTGTCAACAGAGTAGCCCTGCTATGCCTTTGGTAGCAGCAGAGAAATTGAGAACAGTTCCAGATCTGCCCAATTACAGTTTATGGAGCCTGGCCCCTGAGAAAGCAAAAGATCAGCACTTTCTCCTTTCATAGTCTGCAAAGGTTCACTCTCTCTCAGACACCCTACCCCTTCAAAATTAAAAGATTCTCAATAAAACAAAATCAAAAGATTTTGGTTCTGGTTCGAGCTCTGCCACTTGTCCTCCCAGAATCTGAGTCTCTCATTTGCAAATGAGAGACTTGAAATATATGATCTTAGAGGTTTTGTTGAATTCTATCAGTCTTTAAGTTTACATTCACTGATTACCCCTGGTAAGTGTGGACAAGCTTCTTCACAGCTCTTCTTTTGGAGACTGAGAGCAGAGGGAAGTAGAGGAATAAACCCTAGGATGATTCTCTTATTTGTTTAAGTTGTACAAAATTTATTTTGGTTCTGTTCTGTTTTTGTTTGTTCACTTGTTTGCTTTATTATTTTTTTCTATATAACTACATTATATATTAGATGTTCTTCAGAGAGAGTAGGTGTTTTTTTTAAAAGTAGGGTAATAGACTATTGCAAATCTTACCTTATGACTAGAGAAATAACCCTCCCCTATTTATTTCAATGCTGGGTATTCCCAGATGTCTCACCCCTTGCAAATGCATCCTATGCACAGAATTACATATCTTACATGCATGTCTAATCACAACAAAACCCTGCTCAAGCACATCTCTGGCTCCCCACTTCCTAAAGGAAAAAAAATACTCTCCTGTGGTTCTTTGTAATTTTTTAATAGAGATTTTCACAACTCATACAGCAATATACTTCACTAATTTGAAATACAAAAATACGAAAACCATAATATCATAATTATTTTTTCACATGGTTTTCTTTGTAGGAAGGTCCCTGTCGTTCTCTTAAGACCTCTTATTTCTGAATTACCCATGTACCCCAAGGGTTACTCAGTCCAAAGGAGTAATTACAAAGGCCAGGCTTAAAAGGAGAGACAACTGGGATGTCCAAGTAGTACTCTTACAGCAGGAATTTGGTTGTGCCAGCTGGTATACTTTTTAAACACGGGTCATATACAGAAGGCTATGGTTAAGTTCCTATGGTTCAGGATTCTTTTAGCCCATAAATGAGCTACAAGATTACACTCATGTTGCCCAAAGCCCAGATTTTATAACAAAAGGACTAGGCACACAGAGGCTTCAAGCTTCATGTATACATTATTTCAGAATTAGTTCAGCCTCATGAATTCTGTGTCCAGGTTAACAGCCTAGATCCGTTCCCTCACTTTGAGTTCCCCTTTAAGATCTTTCCCTACCAGTGAACATTAGGCAGGTTCACCCAGTGAACTTTGACAAGTTTCTTGAATTTTTTTAATTCTCATAGAGAGGAAAATGGTATTTAGTCCCATTTCTCCCCCACCAATGTCCTCAGTTCCTTAGGAAAAAAAATTGTTCCATCCCTTCCCCTGAGCTCTGCACACCAAGATCAGGGGTCTTTTTAGACACACACACACACACACACACATACACACACACAGAGTCAAGATCCATTCATACCCTTTATGTAAGGGAGTGCCTGCTGGCATTGGATTTATACATTAATGGGAGGTCATGCAAGTGTGTGTTTTTATTTTTCCTTCTAGTAAAGAACATCTACTCTAAGGTAAGATTATTTGTATAATGTTTAAAAATTACATTTTACCCAGTAGTTATTATAAATAGCTATTTGTGCAATTATTGGTTACAATATGCCTTTTAAGTAGATTAATAGTTGTGCATATAAGAACAGTATTATTCTTTTTTTTAAGATTTTATTTATTTGAGAGAGGGAGAGAGAGAGAACAAGCATGGGGAGGGGCTGAGGGAGAGGGAGAAGCTGACTTCCCACTGAGCAGGGAGCCCAACTCAGGGCTTGATCCCAAGATCCTGAGATCATGATCTGAGCTGAAGGCAGATGCTTAACAAACTGAGCCACCCAGGCACACCATGGACAGTATTATTCTTATTCTTACTTATAAGCACAATGCCCGGGCATTTGATATATGCTCAAAATGTGTTTGTTGAATAAACTAATGAAGAGCATGTAGATCCCAAAGTGTTCTATGACATATAAACTATGCATCAAAAGATGAAGAAGAGTTAGCAAGTAGAAGGAATAGTGTGCACAAAATATTAGAAGTCTCTGGAGTATAGAGTTGGATGAAGATGGGAAGGACAGAGGAAGTGCAGAGAGAGAAGATCATAAAGATACTTATAAACATCATTATGGAGTTGGACTTTATCCTAAGGTCAATGGGAAAATTTTACAGAATAAAAAGCAGAGAAGTGCATTTTGGAAATATTATTCTGGCTTCAATATGGAGAATGTGTTGGAAATGACCAAAACTTGAGTCCACTTTATTAATTTAGGTAAGCAGTCATGGAACCCTGAATTAGAGTAGTAACAGAAGAGTAGTGGAAAGACTATATATTTAAAAGGTAGAACTGACAAGATTTTATAATTGATTATAGGTAGGGATGAGGAGAATAGATAAGCCAAAGTTAATATTGCGATTTTTGCTTGGACACAACTGAAAGGATGGTGGTAGCATTTGTAGTGGCAAGAGAGGAAGCATATGAGGAGAAGGTTGGGGTGAGAGGGGAAAGACTGAAATCTGTTTCAGACATTAATTTGAGACACACATACAGTTGTATCTATGTGTATGAAGCTCAGGAAAGAGATCTAGTGAAGATGCGTATTTGGTGGAATTCAATACATGCCACAGGAATGGCAAAAGGCTTTTCTTGTGTTTCTACTCTGAAATATTATAGCACTTTTCTAGAGTTCTGAGTTGAAAACAGACTTTGAGGCAAAATTCCTTCATAGTGGAAAAAATGTGTCTATTGATTAGTGAGGTTTGGCAAGTACATAGAGAAAAGTGGGAATGGAGGCATATTGGTAGCATTCATTTAACCTCATCTGGATGGTAACTAATGCCATGGGATATATAGGATTATATACAGCATGTATATAGAATAAAAGCAAAATTCTGAAGTACCCTAATATTTTAGAAACAGGGAAGAATTCTGGTTCTGATGATTTAGGCAATGGACTAGAAAGGAGTCTTTTGTTACCAATTTATCATTACTGCAAGCAGAGTGAGATTAGAGTAGGAAAATAACAAAATGCTAAGGAAATGTTTTGGTATTTTTATCTTCAATTGCCCTCTTTTTTGTGACAATCACATCCAAACATCCTAACCCTTAGAGGAATTAAAAAATCACTAACTAAGGCTGCATCAATTCTATATAACATTCTATATTAACTGCCATCAATGTGCTGCCACCTTGGTCCTGTAAGCAGGTGTCTATGAACATGTCAGCCACAATGCCTGGGTCTCTGTCCTCCTACTTGCAAGCTACCTTTGTAGCCTCCTTGATATTCTGGTTCTCCCTCCCTTTGTTGAGCTTTTGTTCCCATCATGGGCACTGTCTTGTCAGCACTGGGCATAAGCCACATTATTAGCTACCACATTTTCCTATATGGAACACTGGCTTATGTATTTTCTTAGACTTTTCTATTAATAAATTAATTCAGTAGGGCACCTGGGTGGCTCAAATGGTTAAGCATCTGCCTTCAGCTCAGGTCATAATCTCCGGGTCCTGGGATTGTGCCCCACATTGGGCTCCCAGCTCAGCAGGGAATCTGCTTCTCCCTCTCCCTCTGCCTCTCCCTACTGCTCATGCTCTCTGTCTCTCTCAAATGAATAAATAAAATCTTTTTAAATTAATTAATTAATTAATTAATTCAGTGTATATTGATTATCTCCTGCATTCCAGGCCCTCTGTAACTTTGTTCTTCGGGTACACCAGTCCTGTACAGTAAGTGAAAGAGAGAGACAAACAATCTAATAATCACAACATTTCTGTAAATGTTGTCAACAGAGGTGATAAGAAAGAACAGATAAATGAGAATGTTACTTGTTTTCTGGAATCAGTGAATAATTTCCAGAATAGAAGTCAGTGGACTGAGGTTGAGAAATAAATAGGGATTATTTCTAGCTTATTCTCTGATCCCACTGATAGAACAATTAGATGCATAGAATAAAATTTGGCTACATTTAACTGAAAACTCAATAGTAGATTAAACAAAGAAGTGTTTATATATCTTTCCCAAATAAAAGGAGTTTGGAAGGGTCAGTCTAGGACTGGTATGATGGCTACATATTCACCAATGACCATTCTTAGTGCTTGGCTTCTATCTTTGAGTTTACTTCACATTACAGTATGGTTGCTGAAGATCCTACTGTCACCCTACTGTAATTCAGGCAACAAAAAAGGAAAAGAATAAAAGGGAAAGATAGGTACACCTCCTGGATGAGACACTGGGGAATATAGGAGAGGAGCCAGTTGATGCGGAGAGAATAAAAGATTGTCAGAGAGGGAAGAAGCATGATAGTGTCCATAATAGTAATGCTGTGATTTTAGAAAGAACAATATACACAAAGCAATATAACCTCTTGCAGTAAAATAACAATAAAACCAACAAGTACACAACAATATATCTTGTTATATATCAATATATAAAAACTGAAGTATGAGTTTTTTTGATTAGAAGGAAAATAATTATATCACTGATGCTGTTTTTAATAGCTCTGTTTTTCCAACCTTCTTTCCCCCAGTTGGAAGAGATCCACGAAATCCTCATTCACTTAGGATTTGGACTGTATTTTGTTTCTGAACTGAAGAAACTGTTTGAAAACTTGGACGGTGTATTTATGGATTGCTTTGCCAACCTGTAGTGGCAATAACTTTTGAGACACTCAGCGGGGTTGACTTTGTCAAGTGTAACAAAGAATATTTCAAATATTGGGGGCTTGGCAAAATCTTCAGTGTGGTTTGCCAGGTGCTGTTCCATCAATTTTTAACATCCATTTTTTTTAAGAGACATTTAATCTATACTTATTTCTTACTGCTTTACTTCTTAACTCATCAAAATGTTATATTTCAAGAGCTCTTTGATGTGTATGATACCTTTGGGCTCCCTCCCTCCCCCTTCTTCTGAACAGGAAGTTATATTAGCCAAGGGGATAAAAGTAGGAAGAAAACCTTTGAATTTTAAAAGGGTGTTGGTTCTGGTTGCAAAAGCCTTAAGGTTTGAATCAGTGCTGAGCATGATTGAAATTGTCATCTTGGAAAGGAGGAAATTGATCATGGATTTTTTTTTTATACAATCATAGATGTGGTGTGAGAAGATATCATGGATTATCTAATCCCATCTTCCACTGAAGGACTGAATTCCTCCCAACACGTTATTGTCATGGCTCGGTTTGAATACCTCTAATAACAAGGAACTCAGTGCCTGCTAAGGTTAACATATCTTTTTTCCCGAAAAATCAATTGGGTATAGCTTTAAACTCTTTTTCATTGTAACTTTTTTTTTCATCCTTCTCTCTGATAGGTGTTCCCGGGGTCCCTCTCTTACCTCGTATTTCCAGCATTCTTCTCTCTGACGACGTGACCCCAGCATGCCTCTCTCAGACAGGTGTTCCCAGCATGTCTCTCTGGTGACCTGTTCCCAGGATCCCTCTGACCCGTGTGGCTGATTCCTTCTCTGAGGATGTTCCCGCAAATCCTCTCTTTGAGGAAGTTCCTGGCATCTCCCCTCTGACGGCGTGTTCGGGAATCCACTTCCGCGCTCCTCCCCACCTATCTCTCTGAACGAGTACTTTTGTCATCCCTCTCTGACGGACTGTTTAGGCATCTTCCTCTCTTTCTGACAGAGGTTCCCAGGATCCCTCTCTGACGGAGTGTTCGGGCATCCCCCGCTCCTTCTGACAGAAGTTCCCAGCATCCCTCTCTCTTGTTTTGCCAGCATTCCGCTCTGGTAGCGTGTTCTCAGCGTGCTTCTCTCGGAAGGGCGTTCCCTGCAATCGTTCCTCTGAGGGTGTTCCCAGCATCCCTCTCTCTCCGCAATAATTTCTATCCCTCGGTTTTCATATGCCGTGCTGAGCCATACAGAATCCATGTATTTCTTCTGCTATACTGACGGTCTTTCAAATGTTTGAAGGCAGCTATGTTGTTTCCCTGATTCTCATGTTCTTGAAGCATAAAAACGCCAAATTCGTTGAAGTACTCATATGGCGAGATTTTATTTTCATCCGATAACTAGAGGAAGCCTCTCCATGCACCAATGTTTGTCAATATTACTCTTGAATTTTATCATCCAGAATTAAATAATATAACCTAAATGTGCCACCTAACTAAAAGAGTTGAAAGAATGCATGCTTTGTCCTGGACATCATATTTCTTTCTATTCATACAGCCTAAATTCTAGCACCTATCTCTGTAATCACACACAAACACACTCTCTCTCTCTACATATATCAGGAAAGGAACAAGAACTATATGCACAACATAGGACATTAGGGACTGCTTCCAGGATTTTATTTAGACATGAAAGGGATATTCAATAATTATAAACTAATGGTGAATGAGAACACACCACACACACACACATTTTTTAAAAGATTTTATTTATTTATTTGAGAGAGAGAGAGAGCATGAGAGGGGGGAGGGTCAGAGGGAGGAAGAAGAGCAGGCAGCCCAATGCAGGACTCGATCCCGGGACTCCAGGATCATGACCTGAGCCGAAGGAAGACGCCCAACGACTGAGCCACCCAGGCGCCCCTCACACACACGTTTTTTTTTTTTTTTCCGAGTCTGTGGACTCAGATTCAAAGCACTTAATGTCTTGAATATACTATATAATTATAGCAAGTTCACTACTTAGTATAACAGCATTTGAAACAAATCAGCTTAGGTGTTTCAGGAATTTATAAGGGAAGGGCAGTGAAGTTTACAGAAACCTATGGTACTTATCAGGCAGGGTTTATTTATCAGATTTTACAAATGCTACAAGGACTTCTCAAACACACCTTATTTTCTTGAGCTAAATGTATGCTAATGAAATTCTAAAGTTATCATGATTAAAAAAGAAGTATTCCAGGATGCCTGGGTGGCTCAGTCAGTTAAGTGTCTGCCTTTGGCTCAGGTCATAATCCCAGGGTTCTGGGGTCAAGTCCCACATCGGGCTCCTTGCTCCACAGGGAGCCTGCTCCTCCTTCTGTCTGCTGCTCCCCCTGCTTGTGCTCTCTCTCTCTCTCTGACAAATAAATAAATAAAATCTTTAAAAAAAAAAAAGAAGTATTCCATAGTTTTGATCCATGATATCCACTGTTGAAATAATTTTTAGCATCCTAAATTGTACACAGTGAGCCTTCTTGAATTTCCTTAGCTGAAATTCTTCCTTTTCTCTTAGATATTACCATAGCACTGTATGCATTCTAGTTATCATAAGTCAAATGTGGTGCAGTGGCAGGATCCTTATCTTACAGTGAAAATGACTATAAATAAAAAGGAAAACTTGGAATCCAAACACCAGTTTAGTAACTTAAGTAACTGTACACAAGTTATTCTGTCTTGTTGGCTGTTTTTTGTAAAAAGAGAATAGTATCTACCTCTCAGGCGTGTGTATGTGTGTGTGTATGAGGGAAGGAATTAATAAAGAAAATACATGTCAACACTTACCTTTCAAATATTTGGTGAGAATTATGTTGTCTACTATAATATCTGGCCCATAGTTAGTTTTTAATATTTATATTCTAGCTTTCCATGCCCAGTGATTAGTTTGTGTAGATTTAGTAAGCATCACTGTCTATCTAACAACCTGTAGAGAGTCACCAACCCAAATACTTGCCAACCTGTAGAGAGTCACCAACCCAAATACTTGCCTTTGGCTGTTTGCTAAAAGTTCTGAAGTGAGAGAAGCACAGTTCTGGTAAGGGCTCCTCTCTTACAAACAAAACAAACAGAGGCTTATACATATATTCCTATCTCCTGCATTTACTTCCCATACTTCCTGCCTTCCCACCCCATCCCCAGGAACTCCCAACGTTTTGGGGAAATTAAAATCAGACATGCCTAGTAATTCAGTAATATGACTAAGAATCACTACTTAGTCTTAACCTTCAATATTACATGCAGTGGTAAATCTCTGGAACCAATTTCATTAAAACTTACGATCAAAATAATCTACTAGCATTATTTTGTCAGATATAATATATCTGACAAAAATATGGCAAAAAATAAATAATCAGAGAGGAAAACATTGTCACATTTTACATGATACAATTATCTTTCAAAAAAGCTAAAATAATCTATGGTAAAGCATGTTAAGGTGGACAAATATGAAAAATATATAAAAACATAATTGCATTTATATGAATTAGGAATAATCAATAAAAAATATAATAAAATCATATTTGAAAGTACACACAAGGGGTGACTGGCTGCCTCAGTAGGTGGAGCATGTGACTTGATTTCGTTGGTTGTGAGTTCAAGCCCCACATAGTTATCAAGATTACTTAAAAAAAATTATTTTTTAAATCTTCAAAAAAAGAAAGTGCACACAAAAAACATAACTAAGAAAAAACTTGGAAATCAAGAAATCAGAGTTTATCTAAACAAAACAAAACTACTGAACTTGACTGAGGGATGTAAGTATATCCTAAATAAATTTAAAATACAATGTTGTAAAGATGTCAACTCTCCCAAATGCCTCTGTATGTACAATGCAATTTTAATAAATATTAAGCAGGATTATCTTGGAAGTTGATAAGGTGATTATAAAATTTGTTTGACAGGATACCCAAGGATAGTGTGGAAAGAAGAAATTTTGACTACTATGCATTAAGTGGTATTATAAAACTACAAGGTTTCACACACTTATGTGTGATGTGGAGAAAAAACTGAAAGACCTGGCATTAGGGTAGCTGGAACAACAAAGATATGGAGTAGAATACTTGACTCTACAGAACATGAAGGGGAGATCAGCCCAAAATACCGTGGAAAGTAGAGCAAAGAGAAAACATTTAAGATTTAGGGTGGGGTTTGGGGAGTGTGTGTAGATACATTCCAAAAGACAGAGGATTTAAAGCAAAGTGACTACCTTTTAAACTTGCCAATGATTGGGATGATATTTGAGTTTTTCAGAAAAAATAAAAAGGATTTCTGGGACAGAATGAATACCCTGAAATGGAACAGAATATGCTGCCTACTGAAAGACAAGATTAATTGCAGACAAAACAAAGAAAAAAATTTGCCCACTTTCATTTATGACATTCCAAATTAAGCCTCTTACATGTGTATACCAAATTCTCTATACTAGGCATATATCTCTTTCATAACAAATGTAATAAATGTTATATAAAGGATAATTCTGACGGTTCCAATCAAAAAAGCAAATCTAATTAGGAATTTTAGACTTTCACAAATAGAGAGATGAAGCAATACCTGTTATGTTCATAAAATAGTATCAAAAAGAGATAAATAAGGACTTGTCAAGCTTTTGCAAAACTGCAGAGTTGTTGCTTTTGGGTAAATGAATTAGAGGAATGAATAAAAGGAAGAATGCTTCTCTGCTACGTGCATTTATTTATTAGACTATCAGAGAGAGCTAATCTCAACGGATTCACTTAGTAGTAGAAATTATTGCAGAGCAGCAAGCTTACATAATCCATTATGAGTCTGAATTTTTATCCAACCACCTAATTAAAAGTTCTTTCCTTCTTAAACTGCTTAATGAGGGTTGCATCATGACTCCTGGAGTGAGTCAGGGGTTTTCAAGGATTTAAGGATGAAGTAAACATATAGCATGAAATATCCTTAACCATCACACAATTTCATAGGAATGAAAATAACACAAACATTGTTATTTATTGCAATAAAACATAGCATTGACTACTACCATCACTGTTGTCTCAGAGGAAGCTGCTCTTTTTCCTGAACTTTTCCTCCCTCAGACATGTATTTTTAAATTTACTTTTCCCTATTATTACCATTTCCTCCTCTTACTCCATCCCCTGTGGACAACCACTCTAATAGCTAAAAGTATACCTTTTTGTTGCTAAGTTTTCTTGCAAAATGTTTATTGTTGATATAAGAACACGAGTGAATATTATATATTCTGCTATAAATACACTCTCAATCTGTTACTTATATCACTAGGCATCCATGTTGCTTTGTGAATATCTAGCCCATTGTATCTAACTGCATGAACCTCCACCACTTAACTAGTCATTCCCTAGGTAATGGATCCTCTCCAGCCTCCCACTACCATGTACAATAATATTGTGGTGAGCATCCACTTGCACCCTCCCCATTTGGAATGTGTGCAAATTCCTTTGGAATATATATCTAGGAGGTAAACTGCTAGCTCACAGAATGTGCAGCCAATGAATTGATGAATTTCTGCCAGCATGCTGTCTGGAACAATTGCACCTGTGTACACTTCTACTCTAATACCACCTCATCCTGTCTTCACTTGATCCCCAAATGGCTGGGAGTGGGGCTCCTTACAATGGGGACTCTGAGATGCCAGCTCCCTGTCTGTCACTGGTTGGGAATATCTCTTCAGACTTCTCTTCCCTTTTAGGAATTGACTTCAGTAGGGCAACAGGGGTGGAAAGGCTCCCAGGGCTCCCAGATCCAGGGGGTGGGAATGACCTATCCCAAAGAGAAAGCCTAGTCAGATGAGCCACCCCCTGAATTTCTTTCAGTCCAAGACAGAGGCAGGAGCAAGTTGTTTCTGGCTATACTATGTCCCTCTATTTGATTGCTAAAAGTAAATGCTTTGCTTGGGACCCAGGCTGCCTGCTGTGGGGCCCTCCCTGAGAAGCTGTGCAGTACCTTAATGAAACCTGAGACCACTAAAAAAATAAATAAAAATTTAAAAATAAAAACAAGTAAAACAATATCTATACAAATATAGTGCAAAGGTGCTATATTGATAGGTGCAAAGTAATAGCCTTTAGCCATTTTGATTGTGCTTCTCTGGTTACTAATGAGCTTGAGCATTTCTTCATATGCTAGTATCTTTTAGGACTTTCTCTTCCCATACTGCATATTGCGTCCTCTGTCCATTTTTCTTTTGTAGTTATTGTATTTTTCTTTTTTTTTTTAAGGTTTTATTTATTTATTTGACAGAGCACACGCAGGGGGAGCAGCAGAAGGAGAGGGAGAAGCAGGCTCTCTGCTGAACAGGGAGCCCGACGCAGGGCTGGATCCCAGGACCCTGGGATCATGACCTGAGCTGAAGGCAGCCGCTTAACCAACTGAGCCACCCAGGCGCCCCAGTAGTTATTGTATTTTTCTTGCTTATTTCCAGGAAATCCTTTATATTCTAGATATTAGTCCCCTGCTATTTTTAGAAGTAGAAAATGTCTTTTCCCATTTGTTATCTTTGCAAACTTGTCCATAGTGTTTTCCATTGAATAAACCCCAATTAAAAATATATATATATATAGTTTATGGTTTGGGAAATTTTAATGTCTTTCCCTACAACAGGATCACAAAGACGTTTTTGTTTAAAAATTTAAAGGTTTTACATTTTGTGTATAAGTCTTTAATCCATCTGGAGTCCATTTGTAAGTCCTCATTAGGTACTAAATTTATCTCCATATAGTGAGGCATAGAAACATCATTTACTTTCCCTATTGATTTAAATAGCAATTTTATTATGTATTAAGTTGCCAAAGTTCCTATACACAAGTGGTCTGTCTCTAAACTTTCTGTTCTGTTCTCTTAGACTATTCCTCTATTTTTGTGCTAATACCGCACTAATTTGTACTGCTATGTCATTGTAGGATGTCATAATTTCCGAGAGGCAATCTCTCTACCCCAATTCATACTTTTTCAAAGTTGCCTTTATTCTTTTATATAAATTTCAGAATGAGTTTATTAACCTCCTAAAAAAAATCCCATTGAAAATTTGATTGAGATTACTTTTAATATATAGATAATTCATTAGAACCAGCATCTTAAAAAGTTAAATCATTTCATCCAAAAGTATGGAACTAATTTTGATTATCTTTTATGCCTTTTACTGGGATATTAAAATTTTCTCCATAGGAATTATATATTTTTTATTAGGATAAATTGTAAGTAACTGATAGTTCATGCTGCTTTTATGAAGAATACTTTTGTACACTGTTTTCTGGCAAGTCCATCATTATAACAGAGGCTACCACCTCCAATATTATGTTAAACAGTGGCAGTAGCATCGTTTGTATATTGTTTCTAATCTTAAAAGAGAGCATCTAATATTTTGTCTTTCCTATTTTGCTAAAAGTTGGTGGTACAGAGCTCTTGCCAAATTAAGGCATCCATTTCTATTCTTCTTTGCAAAAGTCACTTTTTAAATCATAAATAGATATTGAATTTTCTAAGTAAATATTTAATTAAAATATAACATTCATTTAGAAAAATGGACAAAATCACAAGACCATGGCTTAAGAGTTTCATTTCTGTTTTGTTTTTAAATAAAATTTTTATTTGAAATAATTTTAGGTTTACAGAAAAGTTGCAAGGATAGTACAGAGAGTTCCCAAACATTTCTCTAATTTTAAGATCTTAATTATTATGGTACACTTGTCAGAATCAAGGACCAATATTGAATAACTATTATCTAGTCCCTACCTTTATTCAAACATCAGCAGTTTGTCCATCAATGTCCTTTTTCTATTCCAGGATCCAATCCAGGATGCTACATTGCATTTAGTTGTCATGTCTCCTTGGTTTCCTCCAGTTGGTGATAGCTGCATAGTCATTGCTTGTTTTTCATGATCTTGATGGTTTTGAGGAATACCAATCAGGTAGGTATTTTGTAGCATTTTCCTTAATTTGGGTTTGTCTCATTTATTTTCTCATGAGTAGACTTGGGTTATGGTTTTGAGGGAAGAATACTACAGAGGTGAAATGCCTTTCTCATAGCATCATATTGAGGATATATAATAGCCACATGCTGTCATTGGTGATATTAATCTTGATTACTTTGTTAAGGTTCTGTTGCCAGGTTTTTCCACTGTAAAATAACTCCCTCCTTTCTCCCTCATTTCTTTACATACTCTTTCCTATGGAAGGAAATCACAAAGCACATCCTATACTCAAGGCAGAGGCAGGGATTAAGCTCTACAGCCTGGTAGGCAGTATTTACATATATCACCTGGAATTCTTTTGTAAGGAAAATTTGTCTCTTCCTCCATTTATTTATTCAATCATTTAATTATATCAACATGGCCTCATGCACATTTGTTTTATACTCTGGGTTATATACAAAGTTGTTCTTTGTGGTTACTGTTGTTTCAAACTGAGCTTTGGCCATTGGGAGCTCTTTCAGGTTGGCTCCTGGGTCCCTTTGACATGCCTTATCCTTTACTTATTTTTAGTACCTCCTTACTTTCTGGTACTACAAGCTGTTCCTAGTTCATCTAGACAATTAATTCAAATGGCTAAACACACTGTGTTTTTTGTTGTCAGTTTCCCACATCTAAGAAACAATAGATTTTCCCTATGGTTTCTTTTTCTTCATCTTTCAGTTAATTGCATATTTCCTCCATTGAGTACAATGTGGGTTTCAGGCTCACAATAAAATGATTCTCAAATTACATTTTATTCTTTGCTCTCCAGAAAAGTAAAACCCTTAAGACATGTTCATCGTCTTGACTATAGATAGGAGCTCACCCCTAACAGCGGGGCCAAGTTCAGAGACTTGTCGCTCACAGTACTGGCCCATGTGAGGCAAAAACTGTAGACAGGACACTGAAGTGAATCATTTCAGTTGGAGAGTAAGGTGGGCCAATGGGAAAGAGGTGAGATCATCATATTAGATTTTTACTGCCTATGTTTCCTAGTAATGATGACATGATACTCATCTGAGATGTGAAGCATCTCCCATTTCAGTATTTAACGTGCTGCCCCTCTGCACAGGGGCATAGCAGGTGCTCCTGCCAGGGAGAGAGGTGAGAGGAGCGTGGGTGACCTGAATACAAATGTCCCACCAGGACCTTAGCAAAGAGAGGAAAATGGATTTTGGCAGGGCTTTTCATTTTCTTTTCCTTTTTTTCTTTTAATTTGTTACTATTTTTGAGGGGGTTGGTAACAAAGATTAAGTTCTGAAACAAGATAGTTAAAATAGTATAAAAATGGGCATCTAAAGCCTATTGTGACCCACAGATTCCTGGATAAGCAAGAGTAACAGGAGAAAAGGAGGAAAAGCCTTCAATGATAAATGTTCCCCTTCACCTTTTTCTGTTTTATTATAAAAGTTTAAGGAACTCAGGTTTTCCTGGCTTTCCTTGGTTGAATTGGTCCATTCTCTCAATTCCTAAAGCATTTGGTATCTGGCTTATACCACACAGAAAAGTAGAGTTGTTTTCATAATTTATGAGTTGTTTTTAAAAAGTTAAAGGTAAAAAAAAAAAAGTTAAAGGTACTTTAAAATATACTAATTTGTTTAATTATAGCTACAACTGTGCACTGCCCTTTCTGCTACTTCAAAGGGTGAGTCTTCAGTGTAAATCAATGACAAAATCAGTCTTATTTAGATAAAACTAATGATGATTTTATTGAATTTTAATAGCTTGGTTTCTTCTATAATGTAGTCCTATCATTCCAACATTTTTAAATAAAAATGCAATGATTAAAGAAAATGATTACTTTTAAATTTCCAATAAAAATTGTTGACTCTTTCCTATTAATCCACCATTCCCTAATATCTTTAATTATATACTTCTGAAAAAGAGTAACTCAAAATAATTATGGGAAAGATTTTACGTCTTTCCTTTAAGGAGATCCTGAGGATACCACTAGTGCTACAATATCATCTTTTGTAGACCCTCTAAGAGCTTTGCTTGCCCACATGCCTCCCTCTTCTGATTTCTGGAACTTGTTGTGGACTAAAATGGTGATATGTTTGCTACTTAATGATTAATACTTTCCTTACAACATACTTCTAATTTTGTCACCCATGGCTATATAAGGTTTTAATATGCATAACCTTTTTCTCCCCAACAAGAATGTAGACTTTTAGCAGTGAATATCTGTTGGACACGGTGCTTCTTCTTATCACATTAATGGAAGTAGGTTCTGCAGTGAAACCCATAGGGAGGTGGATAAATTTAATTTATTTTTTTTTTATGTGAAGACAAACTTAGAAGTAGGAACAACAATTTTTTATGAAGGCAATATATGAGTTTAAGCAGGAAATTAATCCAATTTATTTGAAATGTATCTGGCATTTAACAGTGACCTAGCATGGAGGGCTTCTCTGGCAATTGCCCTGACTCAGTCAGAGCCAAAACTTAACCCACCCACAGGAGCATGGAAAGCTAAGATCCTGAAGAAAGGGAAGCATCCTCAAATGATTAGAAAAAGAAGGAAGCATTTTGAGGGAGAGTGGTTACAAAGAGAAAATGCAGGATGCCAAGAGGAAAAAAGTGGCTGTAGAAAAGTTGGGAGCTTTCTTTCATGTGGAGCACTCTCTGGAGGCCTAGGGTCTGCAGATCTATATTATGTGGACTTCAAAGTGGGAAAAATACACTGTAGAGAATGCACAAGACATTTAAGCAGTTGTGAGAAAAACTCCTATTTACCTCTTAGATAAAACATCAGGAACGTTTTAATACATTGATTAACACTGGTGCCCTGTCTTAGTATCTATTGAAAAGGTGATTCTGGACCCAATTCAACTGTGTGGGGTAGGAGGGTTCCTCTCACATCAATAATTCTCTGTATACCAGCAGTGTGCCCCACAATTCAATTGAATTCCAATACTATCTACATGGAGATAAGTTCAGATCCCACAGGTTAAGGGTTCAGTCCTCTAAGAGTGCCTCCTCCCAACATCAGAAGCCAGTTGAACATTCAGGTTATCACCTGTGCTTTTGACTGATTGGCCATAGATTGGAGACTCCAACAACCCCTACCTTAGGTTTGATTAATTTGCTAGAGTGGCTCACAGAACTCAGAGAAACATGTAACTTACTACCTCACTAGTTTATTATAAAAGGATGTAACTCAGGAACAGCCAGACAGAAGAGATGCACAGGGCAAGGTATAAGGAAAGAATATGGAGCTTCCATGCCCTTTCTGGGTATATCACTCTGCCCAAATCTACATGCTCATCAACCTTAGAACTCTCCAAAACCCATCCTTTTAGATTTTTTTTTTTTTGGAGGTTTCATTACAGTGGCATGATTGATTAACTCATTAGCCATTGGAATTTGATTCAACTCCCAGCCTTTCTCCCCTATCTGGAGGTCAGGGAATAGGACTAAAAGTTCCAAGCCTCCAATCACATGATTGGTTCTCTTGGCAACCAGCCCCATCCTTAAGTGGCCTAAAAGTAACCTCATTAATGTAAGAAACAACACCTCTGTTACTCTCATCACTTAGAAAATTCAAGGGTTTTAGGAGCTCAGTACCAAAAACAGGGACAAAGACCAAATGTATATTTCTTATTATAAATCACAATATAGTACTATGTAAGAAGTCGTATGTCACATATTGCATGGGAGACAAGTGAGAGAATTAAGAAATCCTAAAAAAGTAGTTCTCAAAGTGTGGTCTCCAGACCAGCTTTGGGGATGGGGCCCAGCAATCTGTATTTTAAGGAGCTTTCCAACTGATTCTGATGTTTATCACCATCAGCATCACCATATCATCATCATGTTATTAAACATATATACTCAGCATTCAAAAAAGAAGAAAAGAATGAATCTGGGCTTACTAGGCTCTTCAAAAAGGGTATTAAGAATTCAGTAAAATTTCTTGACATCTGTAAATTTCCAACATTTATAATTATAATTAAAGGGTTCTCTCTGAGGCAGGGTCAGTCCCTGAGGCATGATCAGCAGCAGGATCAAAATAAGACCTTACTGAAGATATATCTGGGTAACGCATCCCACTGTCAACCAAATTATTGATATTCTTATGTTTATATTCTGCCTTAGTTCTTTAGAAACAGATTGATATAACTTCGAGCATTAGTTATGCCCTCTTTGTAACCATCTAACCCCTTGAAACTGCTTCCTTCTCTTTCTAATCATTTGAGGATGCCTCCCTTTCCTCAGGGTTAATTAGCTTTTCAGGCTCCTGTGGATCTTATAAACTCCATGTTCTACCTTTTCTCACATCTTCAGCTTCGACAAGTTACTTAACTTCTCTGAGTCTCACTCACCTTGCCAAGAAAATGGGAATAATTATATCTATTTCATAAGATTGGTGTGAAGATTAAATAAGATTACTCTTTCAGTAATTTAACATAATGCTATATATAATTATGGTATACACTTAAGAAAAAAATGTTCTCTTACTGCCCTTTCTAGAATCTGAAAAAGTATGAGATTCATTTGGGTATTGCTGAGCTCGAAGTGGTATATAAAATTTAAAAAATATGAAATTTTCATATGGTCTGTGCTGTATAAAGTTGGAATAGCTTCAACACTATGGAGTATTAAAGACAACTGTCTATCGTCTGCAGCAGAATGGCTGCCATAGCTGAGCTGCTAATTAAGCTCATAGTGGCACATCACAAGGAATAGATGATGCTTTTGGCCTTGGGGATACTTCATTTCATGTGGTAGTTGGACATTTTAAAGTGATTTTTCTTAAATAAAAGAAATAGAATATTGCAGATAAAGTTGAAATTCCTTTTATTACATTCTCCTCAGGAGTAATCACTATCATAAATTTGCTATGGATTCTTCAAGTCTGTTTTTACACTTTTAATATATGAATGTATACATAAACTCTATCTTATATTGCTGTGTGTTTTTAAAATTATATAATCTCTATCATACTATATATATTATTTAGTGAATTGAATTTTCACCTAATATTTAGAGATCTCTCCTATCCATGTTAGGTATATATTGCTTATTTTAAAACTTGCCATATGGAATTTTGGTTGCAGAAATGGAAGAAGAGTCACTTTAACCCTTGCAAAAAGAGCCAAACTAACTTCATTCATGCATTTTCTGAACCCTTCAGAGAGCCTGAGTTGGAGAGCTAACAACTGTTCTAAAATTTAAGAAGAGTTGATGTCTATGGAGGCAGAAGTGATACAAGCAGGTTCTCATTCTGGGCAGAAGCAACAGACATGTAGAGTTAAGCTCGAAGAGTTGATAATTTAGTGAAGGCCAAGCATGAGTTGATGGGACAGTGTGAAACCCTGAGAACAGCAGAAATTGCAAGGTCCATACCCTCTTACAGGCTCTTTCTCCACAGTTACCACCAGACAGAAGGTTTAAAAATCCTAAAAAAAATTATCCATTATGGTACAGAGCTTAAAAAAGTGGGGGGAGGGGAATAGCAGCCATTCAGGAGGGATAAGAAATTCTGCCTGGATCCATCTTCATTTCCAGTATGGAACAAACCCTCAAGATGTGAGGGAAAAGATGACAAGTGCTACTGTTGTAAAAACTGTCCCCCAGGGGCGCCTGGGTGGCTCAGTCTTTAAGCGTCTGCCTTCAGCTCAGGTCATGATCCCAGGGTCCTGGGATCGAGCCCCGCATCGGGCTCCCTGCTCGGCGGGAAGCCTGCTTCTCCCTCTCCCACTCCCCCTGCTTGTGTTCCCTCTCTCGCTGTGTTTCTCTCTGCCAAATAAATAAAAATCTTAAAAAAAAAAATTAAGGAAAAAAACTGTCCCCCAAAATCATTGTAGCTGGGAAAAAAGAACAGGAGGGAAAAAAGATAGGAGCAGGATGGTGAGCTGGACCTATAGCTATAGGTGAGGAAGGACAGAACTGAGAAGGCCATACCCCCAAGATCCAGAGACACAATGCTTCCTTGTCAGAAGCTAAATCAGAATAATAGGAAACATACTCCCTCATACCCTCTACCACCAAGCTACCAACCTTCAAAGACAACAGAATACTGCTGGAAGAGAGACAAGAGAGGAAAAAGAATGAACAAAGAGACCCACTCTGAGGCATAGAACAAAAGGAACACCTAATTTGGAAACTATATAGACATTGTTTTGCTAAATCAACACCTACACAAATTGAACCCTGTGGTGTTTCACAATGATGAACTACAGCAACAACGAATCTCAAACCCAGTCCAAATCCTATTTACACTAACTCAAAGCCTGCATCAAAAGACTAACAGAACTTTTGCTGATTTCCAGGCATAAAAACCATTAACCTCAGTCTCTACTATTTTATATAATATGTCCAACTTTCAACAACAAATAACAAGGCATAGAAGAAGAAAAACATGCTCAGAAAAGACAAAATAATTATCAGAACTAAACTCAGATATAATGAAGATGTTGGAGCTACCTGACAAGAAATTTTAAGTAAACGTAAGTTATGTGTTAAAAGCTCTAACAGAAATGCTGGACAACATGCAAATTAGAGGGTTGATTTCAGTAGAAGAGATAGAAATTATGAGAAAGAGACAGAAGGAAGTGCTAAAACCGAAAAACAGAGCACTAGAGATAAAGAATATCTTCTAGGGAATCATCTGGACATTCCACAAACAGAGGAAAGAATCAAAGAAGTTGAAGAGAGAGCAATAGAAATTATCCAAACTGAAATGTAAAAAGAAAAAAGAATGAAAAATTTTTTTTAAAGTATGCAAGTTGTGGGACAATATCAAATACTCTAATATACATATGATTATACTCAGAAGAAAAAGAGAGAAAATAGGTCAGAAGAAAGTATTTGAAAATATAATGTCTAAAAATTTTCCAAAATTCACAGATTTTGGAAACCCAAAGAACAACAATAAGGATAAGATAAATACCACCCTAGCCTCCAAAAAAACTTCCTAGGTACCTTATTGCTGGAAAAAAAAAAAAAAAAAAAAAGACAAAGGGACTATCTTGAAGCAACAGAGGAAAAAAAGGAACATTATATTTAGATAGACAAGGCAAAATTTAGAGCCAACTTCCTGTCAGAAACCTTGCAAATCAGAAGACAATGGAATAATTTTCTATTATCACTTTATTCTCTCTCAGTTCCAAAATGACCACTAATTTCTTGATAGATGAAAATAGAACGAGGCCCTTTATTTTCCTTTTGCTAGCTGCTGTGATGTTAAGTTTTGTCAGTAAAAGGCACCACAGAGATGTTACAGGAGGAAGTAATTCTGGAACTCCAGTGAGTTCTTAGCAGGTTCTTGCAGTGTCCTGTGCTCATGTCCTGAAGGGTAGGGGGCTTCTCCAGCATGTAGCTACTGATGTGAATAGTGATAAGCAACACCCAGCAGCCTGGAGCTTCCCCAGAAACTTCCTGGGGTGGTTGAACAGCAAAGTGCCTTCAGTGAGATACATTAGTATGAATAGCCTTTCTTGGCACCCTGGAGGTCATATTTCTGGCAAGGTCCACATGGTGGATTTCCATCACATTCTGCCAGGGCAGCACCATAGCTACTTCTCTAACATTCAGTAAAATAAAGTCATAACCTTTCTAATAATTCTATATCTTAGTCCTAGGAAGAAGGCTCTTTGGGTGTTCTATCTCAGCCCAAGAGATAGAAGCTATTCCTTATACTTCCTATTCCTATATTCTTTATAATTCTTTTAATTCTTTCTAGCCAAACTTGTTTCTCTGATTCTCCAAGTTAAGAATTCTTTATCTCTAAGTTAATAAGTCTTTATAATAAATGTTACTTGTTCATATTACTGTGTGGTTTCTGTCTTTGTTAACAATTCTGACTACTATAATACTGCATAGACTCAAGTGGCCCTCCTAGATAGCTCTCCTCCACAAAGGACCCCTTCCATAGTTTGTCCCTTCATTATTAAGCCTTTCACTTCCATGTGCTCAGAGAGACACAAAGAAACAGAGAGACAAATAGAGGTAGCTCAGAAGTGGTTCACATGACTTTTTCTCACATTTTATGGTCCCAATCTAGACGCCAAGGAGACTGAATAATAGAGTATTTCCATATTCCTAGAAAGAAGGGATGGGCTTTGTGAGCATTTAGCCAGTCTTTGCAACAACATATGAAACGTCCTATGCTCTAAACTGGATGATATAATACCTCTCTCCACCACCCACAGATCTTCCCCATCCTTCATCTCATTCCCAGGAAGGGTTACGACCATGCACCTGTTTATCAAGCAAAACCTCTGTGGTTATCTATAATGTCTGGCTCTGTTACATTTCAAATCAGTGAATTCTGTTACAAAACTAACTATCCTCATCTTATCCAAGCCCCATGAATCTCTGCCTGGACTATTGCAATGAGCTAATTCCTAGCTGGCCTCCCTGCTGCCAGTCTTTTCTCTGCAGTATATTCTCCTCAGGAAAGCCAGAGACATCATCTAAAACCTAAAAAGATCACGTAATGATTCCACTCTCAACCCATCAGTGGTTTCCCATCTCATTTAAGACTAAATTTATAATCCTTTCATGGCCTATCAGTTCCTACATGGTCTGATCCCCAGTTACCCTCCCTAGCCCCTCTTCCCCTCTGACCATGTAGGAGTTCTTGCAGTTTTCAGCTCCAGGTTTCTTTTCTTGTTGTTCCCTATTTCAGCAACGCTCATTTCTCTGTTATTTTAATTGACACATTTTCTACATTCAGACTCAAGTTTTACCATCTCAGAAAATCCATCTTAGTCATTGGTCTAAAATATCACCTTCTATTTTGATTGATTTAGATTTGTCATACCACTAATCATTGCCAGACATTATTGTATTAATTTTCTTATTATATTAATCTCTTAATCACTAGAATATAAGCTCCATGAAACAAGGACTTTGCTTTCTGTTTCCTCACTATAAAATCAGTATGTCTAACAGTTCTGCAAAATGAAGGGTTTAATTAATATTAGTTGAGTGAATGCATTCATGTTAGACTTGAAGAGAAAGCATCTGTCAGCCACATTTGGAGGGTGGATATATGTTGGAAAAAGAAAACAACACTGAAAAAACCTTGAATCTTTTGTGAACTAGGAAACAGTGTATGGCACAATTTGGAAATTGTACAAGTTTCAGTGAAGTGGGAAAATCAAATGCGGAAGTACTAACGATAAAACATGAGGACAGGAAGTAGACAGGGATTACTTATAGAACTGGGGAGTTTGGATTTTATTACAAGCAGAGTAGGAAGCCATTGGAAGTTTGGCTTTAGTAGGGAAGCCGCCAGGCCAGATTTATGGCTTAGTACTCTCATATTGGCTGCAATGTAAGAATAACTTAAAGAGAAGGGAAACTGAAGGAAAAAGATACCAATTTTAAACAATAGTCTAGGTTAGATATGACTGGCTTGGACTAGGATGATGGCAGTTGGGATAAAGAGAAATGGAGGGGCACCTGAGTGGCTCAGTCAGTTAAGCGACAGCTCTTGATTTCAGCTCAGGTCATGATCTCAGGGTCCTGGGATTGAGCCCCATGTTGGGCTCCACATTCCTCACAGAGTCTGCTTGAGGATTCTCTCTTTTCTTCTACCTCTGCCTTTCCCCCAGCTCGTGCTCACTCACTCTCTCTCTAAAATAAATTTTAAAAAGAGAGAGA
Organism: Leptonychotes weddellii; assembly: GCF_054177405.1. Classification (NCBI taxonomy): domain Eukaryota; kingdom Metazoa; phylum Chordata; class Mammalia; order Carnivora; family Phocidae; genus Leptonychotes; species Leptonychotes weddellii. The sequence continues at coordinate 29,255,773 of NC_138381.1, read as the reverse complement.
AATGGAAAGTTCAAAAGATGCTTCAGAAATAAAATCAACAGAATATGGTTTTGCCATTGTTTTTATTTATTTATTTATTTATTTATTTATTTATTTATTGTTTTTGCCATTGTTTTTAATGTGGATATGAGAAAAATGTTCTGTTGATCTTCAGATAAAGAAAAGGTAAATTTCATCTCCCTACTTAAAAAAAAAAACACACAAAAAACTCAGTTTCTAGTTCTTGCCTTCAATCATAGAAAAAATATTAATAATTAGTCTCTTTAAATTTAATAAAAACACAGTCTAGGTTGAAAATAAAAGTTGTTTTCTTGGGGAACCTGGGTGGCTCAGTCAGTTAAGCGTCTGTTTCTTGATTTTGGCTCAGGTCATGATCTCAGGGTCCTGAGACTAAGCTCCATGGTGGGCTGGGTGTGGAGCCTGCTTAAGGTTCTCTCCCTTTTCCTCTGCCCCTCCCCCGGTCATCTCTCTCTCTCTCTCCCTCCCTCTCTTAAAAAAAAAGTTGTTTTCTTAAGAGTCATGAAAATGAAGACTGTCTTCCATTTGTTAATTTAAATGAATGATGTGTGGTATGTGTAGTAGGTCAAGGAACCACCCTTCCTAAAGATTGCCCAATACTGCATATTTTGCTACCTAAAGTGTTCTAAAGCAGAACAACATTCACAAACCCTTGAGAGTAAAACAGGTAAATGCCTGCCAAACACTAGGAGCTATTTAAATATTATTATAACACGCAATGTAATTGTAACAATTCAATCTCCTGGAAAATGCAACAACCTGTTTCCCTGCTTGGTACAAGGAAAGTGAACGTGAACTGCCCAGTATATACAACTTTTATCTCTGGTATTCTGCCAAACAAAGAACTGCTACTATATAAAATGTAAGGGAGATATTTTAATGCAATTTTACATTCATATTTTGTTTTTTCTCAAACATGACGAGAAGACCATATAATTTACCTTTATAAGTATAGAAGATATCTTTATCTTTGTAAGTATAGATAGGTGGTTAGGGCTGGGAGGCCGTGGTATAGATGTTGAGGCCAATTCCATCATTAGAGACTGTAATTTGAAATCAAGCATGGCTTCAATATCAAGATCCTCTTTTCCTATACTTCCATCAGCTCCCCTGCAAAACTAGCTATGAAAGTTGTGAAACCCATTGCAAAATTAAAATGTGAGGTCCCTTGTTCAAAAATTATTAAGAATTTCAAGACAGCAACAGCAGAACATTAAACCCAGTGTGAGGCTCTTCTGAGCACGGGGCCATGCAAGCCCTCAAAACCAGTCCTAATACCATTTTTGAACAAAAATGTTTCTAATTTTGATCATTATTTGTAAATGACAGCGCAGATGATTTTTTTTCTTTCAATCTAGATAGTTCATCCTATAATTCTGTTTCTCCAGCTAGGCAGACTGTGTCCCTACCAACACAAACTGATCTAATGTGACTGACCAGAAACCTGGACATTTCTTCATCTCACTCACTATAAAAGCAAACTTTAATAGATTCTTATGAATTGTGTCATGTAAAAATACTCTCATCTCTTTAATAAAACTCAAGTGTAGTACAGATTTGTCATACTGAGTTATCCACAACCTCTTTCAAATCACTGGAAAGAAATGCACCATCACTGCTGGTTCAGCAATTTTAAAGGGCATGACCAGTCACTCCGCCTAAAACATTGGTTGATTAAGGGGGGTAGGTCTTAAAAGTCAGATAAGCCAGTGTTGTATTGAATTTGCTGATCAATGCAACCAAATGGCTAATCTAAAAATCCTTTGTTATGCCACAGTTGGTGATGTCATTGGCTGCAGCAGCTGTTTGGCAAGGGCCTGGTGAAGGTGCCCTTGGTGGTGACACCATTTCCTACTACTGCCCTTCCCACCAGCTTGAGCTCCTCCTTTTCTCTTCCCTCAGGGCTGCTTGTAATTTCAAGCAAGTAGATTCTGCTTCTACCTATAGCCTAAGCTCTACAGCCTCAATCCCCCCCCGCTTTTTTTTTCTTTTCCTACCTTATTACACCTCTCCACTCAACCCTCATATTAGTGCCATGCATACCACCCCTTTCAGGGCATGTGTATACACATGCACACATACACACACACCAGTCCTGCACTAAATTCTCCAGTCTAACCAGAATTATGAATGTGGGTAGTTGAAAAGCAAGGACTCATGATGAAATTCAGATACAATTTCCACATACTCACAAAGGACAGCTGGTGGGTATAGCTTTTATTCAGCATGAGATAAAGTAGAGAAAATCAGCCTATGGAATTATCCTTCCGCTACTTTATTGTTGAAACCCCAAACAGCAGTTTTGAGCACTATTATTTTCCTATAACAAGCTTCATTTAACTAGTGTAATATTGCCTTTGAAGCCAGGCCTATTCAATGTGAGATGAGGTGGAGATGCGTCAGTTACTTAGTGTCTTGAGTATCATTGATAAGGTCTTATTTTAAGTAAAATTATTCAGCAGTTTCTACTATGCAAATCTAACCACACTTTTCTAGTTTCTTTTTTTAAATAAAATTTTGTTAATTTCGCCCTATCTCTGAGCCTTTCTGTCCTTCACTTGCAAAAGTCAATCTCTGTGGTTTATAAGGGAAATTTCTTCTTTTTCAAACTATTAACCATTCTAAAATAATCATTTTCAATCTATGTTTGTTCCTTTCTTATTAATAAATAGGCAAAAACATCATTCTGACTTTAAATCAATCCTTAATAATTCATATGAGAGTTATGATCCCTGATAGTATGCAGACCAATTCCTTATAAGTAAATCATTTGTTTAATCTTAATTTGTATCCTAATTGCTTAAATAGATTTGCTTGACTCCATTACTGTGATTTTTTTTACCCTTATTTACACAAAATATCTTTTGTATATATTTATGGTTTCTATCAAATGAAAGCCTTTGAAAATGCTAAACCATAAATCTAATTATGTCATTATTTCCATAGTCATGCATATATACACATACACCCTCAAAATAAAATGGAGAATTAGTTCAATCTTATGTTTGTTTGGTTAAATCTGAGGATGAAATGTAACATTTTTCATATCTCAAGTTCTGCTAAGTTCCTCAGTTTTGACATCAAACGGACCAGTTCTGTTTCTTTATTTCTAGAACCAAAATACAGAGGGTGCGGGGTTGGCAGATGAGGTGGAATTTATCATGACCTTGGTTTCTCAGAATTACTAGACTGATAAAAATATTTGAGAAAATAAATAAGAAAGGACTGGAAATTCTCATATTACTTTCTTTAGGATCAAGATCATGTTTTTAATTGAAACTCCTGTGGGTTCTGTAAGAGGTACTGTCATAGATGAAGATTATTGTACAATAGATGCTAATTTGTCTTGTCAGCTAAAAAGGTATGCACAAAAATTTTGTGTTGCTTGCCTATCAAACATTTACGGAAGTTGTCTTCTGCTTATATTTTGATAGCCAGTACTGAAGATTTTGCTGGTGATATTCCAAAGTTTATTTATTTATTTTTTTAGCAATCTCTACACCCAACATGGCGTTCAAACTCACAACCCCAAGATCAGGAATCCCATGCTCCTCTGACTGAGCCAGTCAAGTACCCCTCGCTGGTAATATTCTTAGTAAAATTTTCTTTGCTCAGTCCTATCAACTATTTCTGCCACATCATTATAATTGGATTCAATAAGTCAAATGAAATTAATTCATATTCCAATTTATTATTGTATCAAACTTCCTTTGTAGAAACAAACAAACTCATGGTCATATTTATGGCTAAATATTTGGGGCTGAGCTAAGTAAAAGAGTTAAATTTTCTCTATAACATTTGCCCCACATTTAATTATTATTTCTGTCTTCTACTAGATTTTTAATTAGGATATTTCCCAGATTTTATGGCAGAAAAAACCTGCCTTAGTCCATTTGGGCTAATCTAACAAAATACCATAGACTGGGTGACTTACAAACAACACAAATTAATTGCTTTAATTAATTTGCAGGCTAGAAAGTCCAAGATCAAGGTGTAGGTAGATTTGGTATCCGGTGAGAGCCCACTACCTAGATAGCTTTTTTTTGTTTTGTTTTGTTTTGTTTTTGCCATAACTTCATGTGATGGAAGGGGTGAAAGAGCTCTTTCCTTTATATAGGCACTAATTCCATTTATGAGGCTCTACCATGGCCAATCACCTCCCAAAATCCCCACCTCCAAATTCTATGACCTTGAGGGTTAGGATTTCAACATTTGAATTGGGGAGGGGGGGTGTAATAAAAATTCAGATAATAGCAGAGCCCAAGAATTAAAAAAAAAAAAAAAAAATGTGATCCATTCTGGACTATAGCCCAGAATCTGTGCTGTGACCAAGGGTATCATGTAAACCTTCTAATATTTAGGCCCCATCTCTGACAAAAAGGCATATGACACCCACCTCATTAGTTGTTGGTGAAGAGGATCCAACTGAAGAAACTGCATTAAGGTGCTCTTACCAACTTTGAACCTAATATAAATGTCTCCAGAGGCCATTATTAAAATATGAAGCAAGGAGAAATGGTTGTTCAGGAGAAGGGGACTGGCCATCTAAAGATTCTCCATCGAATACATTAGCACAGTATCAATCCAACCAACTGCATGTGCTCTTAGAATAGGAATGAGAATGATCCTAAGGCCAACTGGTGCATTAATAAGGAAATTAATTTAATCATAAAGTATTTTCAAAGCCACAAAACTTGGTTTGAATTCTGGCTCTCTTATTAGCTGTGCAACTGTATGTAAATTATTTAGGCTCTCTTTGTCTCATTTACTCCATCTGTAAAATGGTAGTAATAAACCTGCATCATAGGGTTACTGGTGAAATTTAATGAGTTAATGTATTACAAATGCTCATAACAGAACTTGACACACAAGTCTCTGTGCTGGTCATTGATGTTATTATCAGTTAGCACATGTTACAGAATATATGCCATTTGGTTGAGACCATGACTGTTGAGAATCAGGCCACAGCTAATGGGACAGTCAAATACAGAGTTTGTATAATCCAACTACTTGTCTTCAAAGCAATGGGTAATTTACTTAATAATTGTGACAAACCTCAGTGATAATTAATATCATGCACTAGACTGGGTGTTTTAAGCCTGTGAGTAAAGATAAGAATTCAAGAGTTGAAATCAAAATGGTAGGTCTTCAAATTTTAAAATCCCTGACTCTCCAGGGATGGTAGATGAGATACCGTGGGGATACAGAAGACTCACTCTCTCTAACTCTGTTCTGTAAACATTTCAATTGGATTGACAGAACCTTAAAGACAATACAGACATTAATGAGAATTACCATACATAACATATTAAATGAAATAATGACTATAAAGAGCTAAGAACTTTAACAAGACTTTGTCATTATAGATATGTGGGTGGTCCTTATCATTTGTGCCTCAAATTCCATAAAGTCGGGAATTCTATCTCTTCTGCTCAATGCTACCAGACCTGAATGATGATGTAGTAATAAAACACAAAATACAACTTCCAAAAATACTGGAATATAATGAAATCTTTGTGGAAATGTCTTAAAGGCATATTAAGAAAGCAGTTAAATTCCTTAACACATGACAAATGCCCTAAAGACCCTTTCTACCTTTTTTCCTTACATGCTCTCATAATCTGCTCCCTCCAAATGTCTTATTTCTCTTTTTCAACTTCAGGCCAAGTTGGCTCTTCCTCCCTCCTACTCTTTCTAATCTGAACCAACATAGCTTTTCTCAGCATTTTATATTTTCTCTTCCAGAATTCTCTTTAGAAGATAGAAGAGGAAAAGCTGTGAAAACACAGGCCTACATGGAATGAAATGTAGAATGAATGAAGGTTTAGAAGCATAATTTCCATTCAGCAAAGACATATTTTGGTAGTTTGGCCTGGATGTTTGGAAATGAATTAAAACGCAATGCCTATCCCAGATAAGAACAGAATGCACAATGGATTAAGCAGGAACTCAGGAGATTATTTCATATTGCAAAAAATCTGAAGTAAAGAACCACAGCCTTATTAGCAGGATTTAGTATTTTAACTCCGGTTCAGAATCCAGTGATTCTTCAAGAGCTCCTTTCAGTCTCCTGGCCTCTGTTCTCCAGATCATTCATCTCTTTCTCTCAGATATTTACTAAGTACCCACCTCTTCCTTTGACATGCTCAAAATGCAAAATTTCTCTTTTCTTTTTTTTTTTAAAGATTTTATTTATTTATTTGACACACACAGAGAGAGCGAGAGAGCACAAGCAGGGGGAGTGGCAGAGGGAGAGGGAGAAGCAGGCTCCCCGCGACCAGGTAGCCCCATGTGGGCTCGATCCCAGGACCTTGGGATCAGGACCTGAGCCAAAGGCAGATGCTTAACAACTGAGCCACCCAGGCACCCCTGCTCTTTAATTTTTCAACTATGATTACTTTTCTTTTCCTTTTGAATGTATTACTATCAAGGAATCATTCTAAAGTTCTCCATCTCATGGATGCTTTTCTTTTCAAATACAATAGCCACAGATTACTTATTATTGCAGCTTTTAGATGCACCTGAAATCATGCTTCTCTCCCAAGACTCCACAAAAAAGTACATCTTATGTCAAATGACTAAATTTTTATATAGTATAGAAATTAATTCAGGTTTTAATTTTTCTCTTTATAAGCCATTATAAGTCCTCTCCCTAGAACAATATATTCTATCAGGAAGAGTCCTTTAATAACCTTAACCCAAATTCTAAAGGAAGGAGGGAGAGAGAAGTTTTATAAAGAGAGAATTTTAAGACATCACAAAATGACCAATAGGCAGAGAAATTATATTCCATGTTTTAGGAAAATAAGATCTCTCACCTCATGCACAAAACGTTAGGGCCAGAATTGAAAAGGCAGAGTAGCTCAGCTTTCTAATTACTAGCCCTTGGGCCTTTACAAACGGAGAAAAATGGATTCCCTGAGGTTCCTCACATTTGTCCTTTGATCGAGTTTAGTTACAGGAACCTGAATGCTTAGTGCATCCTGAATGTTTGTTTTCATTTAATTTTCAGGCAAGACACTGGACATTGATTTCCTCTTGCATTTTATTTAAAGTGAATTCACGATTGTGGATGGAAAAACCAGAGCCAAAATCTTTGCCCTGAGCATAAACCAAAGTAAAATCAAAGCATTTCTGAGAGTGTGAGTTGTTCTGTTAAATTTGCTTTTAAAAAAAATCATCAAGCAATTGCACTGCTGGAATGGATCAGACATGGAGGCAGAAATCAGACGAGAAATTCGCTGTGTGCCAACTTGTGAGGTATAATTTTCACATCAAAGAACTTCAAAATAGGATTTTTGCAAGTATTTTAACTTTTAGCTCGCTGACTCATATCCTTTCTGGAAGTAAGCAGGTTATAAATTATAACTACATAAATAAATAAATTTCATGGTAGTATACAGATATCACCCAGTTCAAGGTTTTGCCCACCCCATCCTCATCCCATCCTGTGCGGTTCGGGTCAGAGCTTTCTTCATGTCATAGCTCTTTTCCTTCACAAAACTGGGTGGGTATGCGAAAGGACAGGCATGTGCTTGAAGGTTTTGAAAAGAGGACTGGAGGGCTAAGTAACATTGATAGTTCAGTGTGAGGGGAGGGTCAAGTGTGTTGAGGAGATGAGGCCAGAAATGTAAATTCAGATGAGTTTGAGAAGAGCTTCTGTGCTATTGTAAGGATGTTTTCCTGTGCACAATGCCATCCTAGAAGCTGGATCATTTACAGTTGGTTTATAGCTTATTTCTGTTTTGAGATATCTGTGTGAGCTGCTTAATTATTCTGACATCAGTTTATTCAATGATGGAATTTGGATCAAAGCTCTATGCTTCATGTGCATTTATATATAATATATATAATACATTATATGTATTATGCACCTCCATGCGTGTGCACGTGCACACACACACACACTCTCACATTCTGAAGGAAAAAGTCAGTAAATGCTAATACAATTACAGATAACAGTTATTCATAATTATTTGTAATGTAAACATCTCTGCAGTGTCTAAGCTTTTCAGCTGCATCTTTTACCATACAGTCCCATTTATTCTATTTATGAAATATGTCCTAGGTTTTCTAGATCCCTTGTTCTTCCTCACTTTGTGCCCTCTCTCTGCAACAATTCTGATCTCATAACATCTATACAGCTATGCCTCAGATGCCAGTATAAACTCTCCCTCCTCCAAGAAATCTTCCAGGTATCCTCACAATAAATTTAGAGTCATCTTCCCTCAAATTTCCAGGGTATATTTACACTCTTTGTACCTATCCTGTCTTCACTTAGAGCTCCTTGCAAGTCATCGTTCCTTACTAGATTATCAGCTACTACAGGAAGGAATAGTTCCATGCTCGTATTTGTTACTTTCCCATACACTTTCCCTAGTGACTCCAAATTATTTTGTGGATAGAAGTTATTCAATAATACTCTGTGAAACAGTACTGAATGCCTAATTTGGGTCATTCAATAGAGAAAGCTACAGTGTTACTTATCAGTGCTTACATACATAAAGGACTTCACTGAAATTAATTTTTATGCAATAAATAAGAAAATATAAATAAACAGTGTTTACAGGAGCAAGAAAGAAATTCTTAACAGATTGCGTTAGGGAGAGTGGGTGCATATTCTTCTCTGGAAATTTCTCAAAAGTCTGTTCCCATTTTATGAACTAATCATCCTGCATTTTTCTATCACAGTGCATCTTCCTCATGAACTATGAATTCGTGCAGGGTAGTAACTAAAGAGAAACAGAGTAACTAAAAGAGAAATCTGAAGGCCAGTCTTCTAGAACCAGATCTTCCTCTCCATTATACTTTAAATTGGGCATGTAACTTAACCTCTTGAACTACCATGTCCTCTTCTATAAAATGGGAAAAGGAATGCCTATGCTTTCTATTTGATAGGGTTCTTTTAAAAATCAAGAGATGAATATTCAAAAACAAATCACAGATTTTATTCCATCCATTTTTTTTAGCTCCTGAATATGTAGTGGAGATCAATCCTCCATAACTATGTACATGTTGTTTTCTGTGTGTAAAAATCCATTCTCCTCTTTTATGTGATTAATTCTAATTTTCCTTATAAAATGCAGCACAATGATTATCTTCTCAGGAAGACTTCACAGAAGCCCCCACTTGCTATATGCTCTATCACAGTTCTTCTTGTGCTGAATCATAATCCATGATTTAATTTTCAGTCTCCCTCATGATGATGCAAAATCCTTGACTACAGGAGCTAAAACCTGATTAACCATGAAATCTTTAACACATTGGTGTTCAGTAAATGTTTATTGGCTGAATAAACTTTGAATGACATCTCAGATTTGATCCAATCTCCTACGAGCTGGGTACAGTGATCTAGCTTTTAAATGTTGTGAAAGTTGTGATCTGGTTTCATAACATTGCCTGTGGTGGACCTTGAACCTGAGATCCGGTAGAGAGCCCAATTCATATTTATTTATAAGGGTATCTAACCTCCAGAAGGTTTGCCTTTCTCTATTTTGTTCTACAGACACTTCACAAAATATTTCTTAGGAATAATAGTGAAAAAAAAGAAAAAGAAAGAAGAAGCTTGGGCATAGGGCCTGCTTTGTAAAAAGGCATGCTTCACTTGGTAATTTATTTTTCTTAAATTTCTCCCTAATCCTGTTTCAGTATGTTAATGTCCCTTGTTTCTTGATCAAACCTCCTTTCAAATTATTTTATATACAAGAGCCTCCCACTCTGGAGAGGTGACTAAACTTTAATGGCTGCCTAAGGTCCCCCTGCATCAAAGTACTTAAAGACAGAAATATGGGAACAGAATAGACCATAAAGATAAAATACATTATTAAATGGCATTATTGTCATTGCTATTATTCTCCCATCGAACAAGGAGATGAAGAGCTGAATTGCACACCATATGGTAATTGCTTGGAAGATAACCACAACTTACGGTCACACCTTCAGCATCCAATGACATTGTTTGCTGCATTTCAGGTGCCAGTGTGGCAGAAGGCCAGCCCAGGAAAGATGAACTGGCAGAGAGAGAATGACAGACATTAGGCATAAGTACTTTTCATGTCAAGCCTTTGGCATGTTCATTGTCGAAAAAATCTGTTCTCAGAAATGCCTTCCAAAATATGCAAGTTATGCTATGAAGGCATATGACAACTTCTGCCATCCAGGGATATGTTAATATGGACCAACCTGGGAGATGCCAACTCACAGCCAAGATAATGGGTGATTCCAGATGTCTGTCCAATCCCATTCCTAGTGCCCAAGGGAAGTTTGGAAATTTAAAAATGAACATTTATATGGAAGTTTTAGTGTGCAATGATATTCCCTATCAGTGGTCAATTTTGAAAGAGAAAAAGAGGGGCGCCTGGGTGGCTCAGTCGTTAAGCATCTGCCTTCGGCTCAGGTCATGATCTCAGGGTCCTGGGATCGAGCCCCACATCGGGCTCCCTGCTCGGCGGGAAGCCTGCTTCTCCCTCTCCCACTCCCCCTGCTTGTGTTCCCTCTCTCGCTGTGCCTCTCTCTGTCAAATAAATAAATAAAATCTTTAAAAAAAAAAAAGAAAGAGAAAAAGAGCAACTTGAACCTTTACATTTTTGTACAACCTTCCATTGTTAGGATCTGATTTAAATCATAGATTTGAATTATCCCCCTTCCCAACAGTAAGAAGGTGAACTTTTTCAAAAAGGGGAGTCCTACTTTAGACGATTTTTAAAAATACCTTAGTTTGAACTGTGTTGTTCAGCTTACTAAATTTTATTTTCACACATGACACTATTTTATTGAATCTTCCCAAGAATACCATCATATAAACATTTTCCATTTTCCCAGATGAACCACCTCAAGGAAACTGAGAAATGACTTGCCAAAAGTCACTCAACTGGATTTTACTGGGGGTAAAACCCAAATCTATTTCCCATTTTCAAGTCAAATGATCTTGAGCAATCTGGCTTATGTCAGTGAGCTATCACTTACTATAATTTTCTTCTGGGAACCAATTTGGTAGCTCCAATATTGTTAGACTTGAGAATCTAACAAATGGTATGCTCTTTATAAATTATATTTATATGGGCTTACATCATATTTGCTTGATTATTAGAAAAATAAATAAGAATGAGTATCCCATATTTCAAAAGGTAAAAAGAAGTGCTCAAAGACATCAAACATGCCCTCACACAACTATTACTCCAGCTGATCTCTTTGACTTAGTTCATATGCCTGTCTTAAAAGAAATCAGCAAATCAAACTCTCTTCTCTACAGTGAGCTAGCCTTTCAAGATGTAATAGGACCTTAAATGTAGAAATACTTTTGGAATTTATTCAGAACAGTAGAAATCTCAGTCCAAAAGCACAGCTGAATATTCATGGAGCGTTTCTATTTATCCAAATTTATCCTTGGAAAACACAATTTTGGAACGATAACCGTAATATCTTGGGCAGCAAAATTATCTTATATATAATTGTTTGCTGCTGTCATAGCTGTTGTTGTGTAATATATACACACAAATACACACGTGAATATGCATATATGAGATTAAAAACACATTTAGAGCTCTAATTGTATTTTGTATGAGTCTTTCACTCTTTCCTGGCTATGAAAACTCTCCTAATGAAGAAAGAAAAAAAAATAAAATGTCTCTGTATGAAGGAATTTATTGACTTGCCACTGTGAACTCAGTCCTGGTCAGGGCACTAAGGTTGTTAGGGGAAAAAAAAATAAAAGATGCTTCTTAAGGATGGTACAACTGTCGCAGGGAGAATCAAGGCATACTTGTAAGAAATACAACAAATACAATACATGAGTACATGCTCAATAGGGCACTACAGTTATTTTAATAAATAATAAAGAGTAGCAGATTCATTAGTGAACATGCACATGCAGGGCTAGTTTCTGACAAATCACCGAGGCCAGACAAATTGCCCTCTGGCTGCCTGGCCTTTGGGGTTGCAGAAGCCACTCAGTAGCTATTTGCCCAAGTGCACAGAGAAATCCAGGGGAGTACTGCTCCAGGGTCTCAGAATGGCTTTACTCCTTTGCGCTTTGCTGTGGGCTCAGTTGTATCCCACCCAAATTGAACCCCCAATGTGACTGTATTTAGAGATCGGGCCTACAGGGAGGTAATTACAGTTATATGAAGTCATAAAAGGGAGGCCCCAATATAATAGGGTTGGTGGCCTTACAAGAAGAGATACCAGAGAGCTCGCCCTCTTTGCCATGTTAGGAAACACAGTGAGAAGGCCTCTGCCTGCAAACCAGGAAGAGTGCTCTCACCAGGATGCAAAACAGTCATTACCTTGTTTTTGATTTGCCAGCTTCCAAAACTATGAGAAAATAAATCTCGGCTGTTTAAGCCACCCATTCCATGGTATTTTGTTGCAGCAGCTTAAGCGGACTATAACAGACTTTGTCACTGAGGGCACTGTAAGGGCCTGACTGACTCATTGACTTAAGTCCCGTTTGCTTACTTCACTCCAGCCATATCGACTCCTTTCTTTTTTCTCATATATGTCAAGCAGACTGATGCCAATTGGCCACTGTGTATGCTGTATCCCCCATGACCAGCACAGCTTACTCCCTCACCTCTCCCAAGCCTTTCTGTAAATGGCACCTTCTTAGGAAGACTTCACCGACTACCTTAAATTGCAACCCCCTTCAATACTTCCTATCCATTTTCTCTGCCTTTCTCCTTTGCATTTATCCAACTTACATTCTATATACTTTACTTATTAATTGTGTTTTTCTCTTTTCTCCCTGGAATGAAAGTATCAAAATAGCAAAGATTATCAATTGTTTTGTTCATTGCAAAGGCCTCAATATCTGGCGCATTGTACATGCCTAATAAATATGAATCATGTTGAATATAATGTTATCATAGAGCTTGTAAAATTCAGAAGGGATAAGAAAAAGTTAATAGGGGTTAGAAACCAGTGGCAAAGGAACAGACGTGGTGTTGTAGTATGTAGTTAATTCCTTGATTCAACAAGCAGGTCTTGAGCACATACTGTATACCTGGTCCTAGAATTAGTGACCTCTGAAAAAAAATAAAATAAAATAAAATAAAAAATAAAAATAGAATTAGTGACCTCTGGAAGCTCACAGTCACAAAGGAGAGAGAGGAAACGAGGATGAGAAAAAGACTAGAAGAGAGAATGAACAGAAAAGTAATGAAATGAGAATAAATGTAAGATAGTATTATTCCTTCTTCTCATCACAAATCAATTAAAAGACCATCCCTTGCTATTACTATTTTTTTATAATTGTATTAAAGAATATACATTGTGTATGAACAGAATGGCAAAGAGAAGAGAAAAGGGGAAAGGATGAAACAATAAAATTATCTTTGGCTCACCTCCCAAGTTTAGATTTATTTCTTGATACATATGCAAAACCATAGTTAAAATAACAGTAAAAGATACTGGAGGAAAGGGGAAGGAAAGAGGAAACCATATATTATATAGATTAAGAAACCATCAAAATGACTGGTCAAAATTAACATAAAAAGACTAAAAGCAAGAAAAATGGAACATCTGGTATACTGAGTCAGTAACTGTGGTCTCCTCCAAATGCATCTCAAGAAAGATAACTTCCAGAGTGGGAACTAAGGTTATAAAGGAGAAGTGGATGCTCTTAGAATTTCATTTTATTCATTTTGGAGGGGATAAATTAGGATTAACATAAACATATCTAACACACCATATACTCTCCTTCTCCTTGATATATATTTGTTGTTATTCTTTCAATCCTTGTCCTTCTGGGAATAGAAAGCTTTATGGAGATATAGCAGAAAGAAAAGCTGCTTAATGGGGCACACTACAGCAAACATTATTGATCAATTTTGTTTTATTTGTAAGAATGATTGAATGTGCAAGTAATTCAGATGTCATTTTGTAGCCTGAACATTTTATTTTCTAGAACGTGTGTTTTCTCTGAGAGAATTTATTTGAGAGAAAATAAAGAACCAGAGATGATGTATTGAAAATGAAAAACATACCATTTGACAAGAAGATTTGTCTAGGTCACTCTCTTGATTTCATGGCACCATTTTGTATTATCAGTGGTGAAATTTTGCCAGCTCAAGGCTAAAGCAAAGATTCTCTTCCAGCGTCTTCCATTTTCCCTTCCTTTCTAAGCTCTTTATTCTATTCCATCAAACCACTTCTTTCTGTCTCTTCTGGTGCTTTGAACTTCTTCCTCAAAACTTGCTGTAATAAAAAGATCTGATAAACTCATTTATATTAGGTTGTAAATAATTGATAAGCTTTACTTAAAGTGTGGACACACTCTGCCTATACCTTATCCATCTGCAAATACACATGCAACCATCCCCAAACAGCTATGTATTGTAAGAGAGGAAGACTTCCCTGGAGATTTAGGAATTACCTGGTCTTAAGCAATAGAAATGACTTCAATTTACAGTAAGAAGGAATTGAGAAAATTTTGATAAAAAGTAAAAGCACCTGGATTTCTTTGGGGTTGGAACAGAGAGTGTGGGACACTGCACCTTAGAAAGTTTTGAATTCAGTTTATGTGCTTTAATTTCATCCTATAAGCAAGAGAATCCTCTTAAACAAGAGTAATGACATAAGGTACACAAGATGGTTTGAAATAGATCGAGGCTAGAGAGAAACAGGGAATACAGTGTGGAAGCTCCTGTAATTGCCCAAGTAAGGCCTAGTAACAGCTTCAATTTTAATGGGGGTAGGATCATGAGGAGCCAAAGTCACAGGCAGAGAATAGCAATGAGAATGGAAAAGAGACTTGATTAGATAGAAATTGAACTGACAGAACTGAGAGGGCTGAATGAGGGGGATGAAGGAGCAGTAATTGCAGAATCAGAAATGTAACACTCTAAGTAGCCATGGTACCATTCTTCTATTTCAACTCTTCACTATGTAGATGGTAATAGTGAGGTTCAGAAAGTCTAACCAATCTGCCTGCTTAGCAGGACAACAATTTTAGGTACGTTTTCTGCCTTACAGTTTATGATTTTTCTGCACTTCAACAACAACAAATTCCATCCTAGAACAGCAGGAATAAAGAACCATGTTTAACTGAATTAGGGTCATACAAGGACACTGTGAATGAGTTTACATAACACAGACCTATTTTGATGGTAAAAGAATATTTAGGTAGAAATTGCCCACAAGCAGATAGAAATGAGAGATTAAAACTCAGATGAGAGATTAGCAATAAGAATATGTCAATGAGCTTAATTTAAATAGGCTTTGGATTCCAACCCTCAAAAGAGTCTCACCGGCATTTTAGAACAATATGAACTTGATCGTGGCAATGTAAAAGGAGGGTGGAGCACAATTGGCTGGAATATTTCTGAACTTGCTTAAAACCACTGAGTGTCTTCCTACTATTCACAAGATAGAGTTCAAATTTGTTAAAATGAATTAAAAGGCTATCCGTTATCTAGCCCCCTATCATCCTAGGCTTATCTGTTACCACTCTCTCATCCCCACTCCATGACCCAAACATAGGAAACTATTATATATGTGCCCAGTATGGATGGATAAAGGAAAAATTCCTGAAGGAATTTTTGAGTCTTAGTCTGAGTTTTGACTGATTTATGAAGTGAGCTGAGAAATGAGACTGGAGTTGGTTGAAGGTGAGAAGAGGTTCCATTAAAAAAAAAAAAAAAAGGAGCAGAGGAAAAATCATGGGACATGAGAGAGAACATCCTACTCAAAGAATTTCTCAAGAATCAACAGGACTACTTTTCTAAAGTGAAAGTGATTGGTGAAAATAGGCAGAAGTAAGATCATGAAAGGCTTGGTATACTGTGAACCATTTTCAAATGATTATCTGTGTTTCTTTCAAAGAATAATAAACTCACAGAGATTTATGTCTTATTATTTTGGGGGGTTGTGTTCCAAACCTAATCGAATTTTTTTGCCCACAAAATATTTCTTTTTAAACGCTTAGTGTCAATTTTGAGAAAAGAGATTATTTCAATTTCACAATTTTTAATCTTTTAGAATCACTTCTTCAAATACCATGATGATTTGATTTTTTGATGATTTATTCTATTTGGGATCTGGTATGGACACCATGTTTTTATCACTTTTGTATTCCATTTTCTAGGTTTTATGTTCTGTCTCTGGGAGAACCACCTTTCATTGATTTTTACTGTATTTTAATGGGTATTTTTGTAATCATTTCACTCAAGGGAATTCAAAATTCTATTCCTAGGTGATATGTTTTATCACTTCACTAGACTATGAGTTCCTTGAAGTATTTCTCTTTTATGTTTTCTACATCCAGATAATTGCACAGTATCTGGAATATAGCAGGAATTCAATAAATGTGTGTTGAATAAGGGAATTTAAGAAACTATGGGATCTCATTCTGCAATAAACTGTAGAGACAATAAGGTATAGAAGAGAACCAAAGGATCACCTCATTAAAAATTAAAGAGGGACGCCTGGGTGGCTCAGTCGTTAAGCGTCTGCCTTCGGCTCAGGTCATGATCCCAGGCTCCTGGGATCGAGTCCCACATCAGGCTCCCTGCTCAGTGGGGAGTCTGCTTCTCCATCTCCCTCTGCTGCTCCCCCTGCTTGTGCTCGCTCTCTCTCTCTCTGACAAATAAATAAATAAAAATCTTTAAAAAAAAAAAATTAAAGAAACAGGGGCGCCTGGGTGGCTAAGTCGTTAAGCATCTGCCTTCGGCTCAGGTCATGATCCTGGGGTCCTGGGATTGAGCCCTGCATTGGGATCCCTGCTCAGTGGGGAGCCTGCTTCTCCCTCTCCCACTCCCCCTGCTTGTGTTCCCTCTCTTGCTGTGTCTCTCTCTGTCAAATAAATAAATAAAATCTTTAAAAAAAATTAAAAATTAAAGAAACATTTGTTGATGTTGTATTCATTGTAGAAGCTGCTTTTAAACAACAGGCTTGAGCAATGGAAATTTGAGCAAGGCAGGGCGTCTGGGTGGCTCAGTTGGTTAAGCGACTGCCTTCGGCTCAGGTCATGATCCTGGAGTCCCTGGATTGAGTCCCGCATCGGGCTCCCTGCTCGGCAGGGAGCCTGCTTCTCCCTCTGACCCCCCCCCCCTCATGTGCTCTCTGTCTCTCTCATTCTCTCTGTCTCAGATAAATAAATAAAATTAAAAAAAAAAAAAAATTTTGAGCAAGGCAAAGGGCCCACAGTGACTATGGAGCTGAATGCAAATAGACTCATTAAGCGACCCACCCGAAATAACTATAGGCCCATTAAATGACCAATTAAAACCAAGCACAGTTCCTAAGATTACCAAGAAAGAGAAAATTCCATACACCCCCATACTCTCATTGTGCCCTGTAACTATAGCCTCTCATCTCCACCCCATGGTAGACAGTCTCTCCTTTTGCAGTCCTGCCTGTTGCCCCCTTACCAGTGTATTCAGTAAACTTTTATATCTCCTTTGTTCTGCCTTGAGTGAATTCTTTCACCCCCTGCACTGCTGGCCCCTACTAAATCCGAACACCCCACATTCAGGCTTGTACAAGTTACCAGGCCCATTAAGAAACAATACAATACCACAGGCTTCCATTAGCTTAACATTTAGTAAAAATTAACAAAGAAATTTAAGAATATTGTGAGGGCACTGGGCTAGATATCAGTTTAGTATAAATTACAGCAAAAAGTGAAAAAATTAATAATCAGAGTAAAAACATTCAAAATAGGGCTGTTCAACCCAGAAAGGGGTTGTACCCCTGGGAATTCATATGGGCATGTTTTGTTGTATTTTTTAAAATTTATTTATTTGTCAGAGAGAGAGAGAGAGAGCACAAGCAGGGGGAGCGGCAGAGGGAGAAGCAGGCTCCCCGCTGAGCAAGGAGCCCCATGAGGGACTCCATCCCAAGACCCTCGGATCATGACCTGAGCCAAAGGCAGCCTCTTGACCAACTCTTGACTGACTGAGCTACCCGGGCGTCCCAGTAGTGGTTTATTTAATAGAGGATTAAATAAGCGGAAACTATCTGAAACTCAGTAACTTCACATATTTTCAATCCAACTGAAAGAAAAATAAATAAATAAATGAATAAATATCAGAAAGTGTGATAGATTATTTCCCAAAATAACTACTTAGGAGTCCCTGAACTTCAATTTTTGTCCCCACAGCCTGCAGAAAATACTGTTCAGCTTCCTTGGCCACTCAGCTATAGCCTTAGAAATAAGAAAATGACTGGAGAGAAAAAGCAATGTCAAAAGCTGCGTTCACCGGGGCGCCTGGGTGGCTCAGTTGGTTAAGCGACTGCCTTCGGCTCAGGTCATGATCCTGGAGTCCCAGGATCGAGTCCCATATTGGGCTCGCTGCTCAGCAGGGGGTCTGCTTCTCCCTCTGCCCTCTTCCCTCTCGTGCTCTCTGTCTCTCATTCTCTCTCTCTCAAATAAAAAAAAAAAAAAAAGCTGCATTCACCTTTCTGGGTTTTATTTTTCTCCAAGATATTGGCTCCCAAAATTGTCACTAACTTGGAAGTTCCTTAATGTTTTCCTACAGATTTACTCTTAATATTTTGTTTCACATTTTTAGTTGTTCTCAGCAGGAATTGTAGTCCAAAATATCTAGTCTGCAATCGCTGGAAGAGTTACTCCCCAGATGATGTTTTTAAGCCCTTGAATTTCATAGAATTCTGGTGCCAAGAGTTCCAGGGATCAGACTCCCTGCCTTAGGATAAGAATATCCTACCTTTGGGATAAAATAATTAGTTAGTAGCACTGAATGAAAACTAATTATCTGCAGGCAGAAACTTCCCCAAGAGTCTATCCAGAATCAGAATTTACTTTCACAGCCATTGTCAATAAGTAGTAATTCTACTTAGATCTCACACATTCTCTAACTTCAATTCTGTTTTTGGCAGAAAAACCTTTTGAAATCTAAACTCTTTACGCCCTTCCTCCATTCCAGGAAGCAAAACCAGCCCTGGGGCAAATGTTTCGTGCTCAGTGCCCTTCTGGTTCAGTGTTTTCTCCCATGCCTTTTGTTTCATCTTTGTATCTCCTGAGTATTCGAGACATTTCAGTGCCTACACTTTCCCCCCATAGATTCCATGTTCTGGAATTTCTTCCTTTTTTTCTTTCAAAGACCTTGTTTTGCCCCTAGTATTTTGGGAGTTTGTTTGATTTTTTTTTTTTTTCTTGTGAGTGACTATTATACACATTGTGGGTGACTAGCATCTTTGATGTCTGGGCATCAAATACCAGTGGCAACCCTCATTCTTCATAGTAGATATTTTGAAATTGTCAACCTTTCCAACCTAAACTGTAGGCATGTTTTAAGATGATGCTTAGGGGTTGGAAGTGGAGATTAGATATTTAATTAGACTTTAAAAAATGCATAGCTTTTTAACTGGGATTGTAGATTCGCTTGTTTCTCAAAATAATAGCATTTCTAAATCAACAAAATGGAAGAGGAAAATAAAAATTTTCAAGGGTCTTTTTCAAAGTATTAGAGTGATATTACACCCTATTATTCCCAGTACTTCTGCAACAGTTTTTATACAATCCCAAGTACAAAATGGCCTTTCTTAATAGGAAGAAAAGGTGACACACCATTGCCAAGGCCAACTTCTTAAAGCATGGATGACTAGTGGTCTATGCTAGCAAAATATGCTGGGCTTGCAAATATTATTCTTGCCTTTCTTTTTTCTTTCACATTTCCATTTATAAATGTATATAATTTGCTTGGTAGAGCAGACCAAAGAGTGTTTCTTGGCCAAATTCCCATCTGTTTAGAAATACATCCAGTTCCCCAGGAGTTTAGTTGAGGTCAGATAAGGCACTAGATTGCTTTGGTTTAGTGGTCAAAATAAATAAACAAATTTAGTAAGTAAGTACATACATTCGGCTTGATGTCCAATTTGTTATACATCATGGTTATATGAACAGAAAAGTAATAATTTAAAGGTTCCAATATGTACCACTGGCCAAAAATGGATAAAAGATTCAGCAGAAAAAGAGATTTGCTGTATCAGCAATATTGTTTCCTCTCCCTATACTGAAAACAGTTCAGTGCTAGCTAGTATAAAGTGAGAAATGGCCTTGAAAAATGTATTCCAACCTCAAGAGGAGTTAAAGATTAAAAATACAGCAACACTGTAAATAGAAAATAAATTATTTTATTACAACCAATAAAGAAACATGGATTTAAAAGGATTAGTTACTATTGGCAATGTAAGAAGGTAATTGGGGGAAGAAAAAGAAATTCTTTTTTTCAATGGCAATCATAAAAGGTGTTGCTCACAGAGGCGAATACAATTGAAATTTGCCAATCTGAACGTAGAAATTAATAATGAAATTTATACTAAATTCATCATAAACCTCACTACCTTTTTAAGGTAAAGCTCACAAGCAACATTTGATATTTTAATGTAAACATTATATATTTATTATTGCACTTTAATGCTCTTAGATGGTATTGAGATAGGAGGGACTATTCTTCCTTTCTCTGCTATATTATCCTGAATTTTGACTAACTCTTCATTGATAACCATTAATTCAAGTTGTAGTTAGTATGTTTACCTCTGGCAAAGTCATTCTACTTCTCATTGTGCCACTGAATTTGTTGTTCTAATGTTTCATAGACCAAAAACCTAGATTGCAAATTTGTTTGTTATATATGTGTGTAATTTTAGGGTAAATAATCTTTGAATCACATCATGGTCTGAGGTTAATCTACTATGAATAGAAGAAATGAGTGTAGACGCTTCATGATACTTACTTTGGATGCTTATAGACTTTAGATTGAGTCTTTGATTTCTAGAGAATGAAATTTATTAGATAAGAAAGGTTTGGGAAAGTGGAGAAGGAAGATTTTCCTTTCTAGCAATAATAGACTAGGTAATTCAAACCAATATTCCAGCTGACTACAACTAGAAATATTGGACAAAATTTAAATGTCTATGAAGTGTGCATGTGTGTGTGTAAAAAGCAAAAAGCACCAGATACCTAACAAAATTGTGAGAAATTCTCAACTTGGTACCAGTGGAAGCAGACAAGGAATTTGATTCCTGCATTTGGGTATGCTTTTCCTTTAGGGGAGTGTAGGTTCCAGAGATGAACCTGGGAAGTAAGGAACACTTCTGACAGCCCAGAGAAGCCACGGATATAAATATTGATATCCACAGCATTCCAAGGAAAGTGTGATGATCCCTCTTTTGATTGGGATCCCACAAAATAGCAGCATCAAAAAAAAAATAAGTGTGAACCCCAAAATAGTAAGGTCCTTTCAAAGGCTGCAGCTCAGGTTCATATACCTTATTTTCTCAAATTAGACAATGATGGTCCTGGATTTCTAGTACCCCCTGGTGTCTAGCAGGAGCAAAGGTAAATCATCTTTGGAAAAAAGCATCACTTTAGGTATCAACTATAACTGTAAATGTTTTTCCTAATGTCATCTCCAGCATACAATTAATAACAGCAAGACTCATTTGGAGATTTAAAAATAAATTGTGAACTTTCTATTCAGAAAAAAGGCTATAATAGGGGCGCCTGGGTGGCTCAATCAGTTAAGCACCCAACTCTCGATTTTGGCTCAGGTCATGACCTCAGGGTTGTGAGATCGAGCCCTACATTGGGCTCTGCACTGGACGTGCAGCATGCTTAAGATTCTCTCTCTCCCTCTGCCCCTCTGCCCCTATTAAAAAAAAAAGAAGAAGAAGAAGAAGAAAGAAAGAAAAACTACAATAAACTGTTTTCAAATGCCCTATATATTAGAATTATTAGTCATACCTTTACAATCTCTGTCCCTGAAATGATGGAGAATTTTTCCAGAGTACTGGAAATTTAACAAAAAAAGTGAAATCCTATAACTAAAAAATGCAGTAACTGAAAAGAGAAACAGGGAATGAGTTTTATGAAAGATTGGACACAGCTAAAGAGATAATTAATGAACTAGAAGATAATATCTAAAATAAAGAATAGAGAGAAAAATAGATTAAAAATACAATATAAAATGCATGGAGAATGTAGCAAGAAAGTCTTACGCATCTGTACTTGGAGTCCCAGAAAAGGAGGAGAGCACATGGGGCAAAAGTAATATAATGATATATAAAGGTAATATAAAGATAGGATATAATGGATAATGACTTCCCAAAGCGATAAAAGATGACGAGCCACACATACAAGAAGTCCTAAAAAGCTTAACCAAGATATAAATCGACATCAAAGCTCATCAGATTTTAATTGTTAAAAAATAAAAACAAAGAGAAAATCTTAAAATCAGCAGATTACAAAAGCCTTTCCAAACAGCATCAATTAAGCTGGCATCTGACTTCAACATAAACAATAGAAGCCAAAATATAATGAAATACCTTTAAAGCAATAAAGAAAAATAATGTCCAAACTAAAATTCTAAATCTAGCAAAGCTTATTCTTCCAGAGTGAAGGACATTATAAAACACGGGGGTTAAAAAAAAAAAAAAAAACCTGAAAAAAAAAATTATCATCAGAATTGAACTTAAGGAAATAGAAGACTTTTGTTTTGTTTGTTTTTTGTTTTTCAGATAAAAAATCATTCCAAGTGGATGGTAGGCATGCAAGAAGAGCAAGGAAACTGGTAAATTATATTAAATACTGACCTAATAAAACAGCAATAAAAATTACTGAGTTTAAAATATAGTAAGAATTTATATTCATGATCTACAACTGTAGAATATACAGTTTTATGCACACATGGAATTATTCTAGAATTAACACATATGCTGGCCTATAAAGTCAGTTCCATTAAAATTAAAATGATTGAGGATCAGGGGTGGCTGGGTGGCACAGACTTAACCGTCCAACTCTTGGTTCCAGCTCAGGTTGTGATTTTAGGGTCATGAGACTGAGCCTCACATCAGGCTCTGCTCTCAGCACGGAATCTGCTTAGGATTCTCTCCTCCTTCTGCCCCTCCTGTTCACGCTCTCTCTCTAAAATAAATAAATAAACCTTAAAAAAAATGATAGAGGATCATGCAGAGTTCATTTTGTGACTGCAATGTGGTTTAGCTATAAGTCAATAATAAAAAATAACTACAGAATCACTTGATTTTTGGAAATTAAGGTATGTACTTCTCAGTAATCACAGTTTTGTTGAAGAAATTAAATAAAAATTAGAATACATGTATATCCGAATGAGTGAAAATTATACACCTCAAAAAATGTGGGATATAGCTAAAAATGTGCTTAGAGGGAAATTTATAGTCATAAACATATGGCCATAATCAATAATCTACAAGACCTTTTTAACTCTCGGCTTCCCTGTAGTTAACAAGAGCCTGAACATAATTTTCCAAAGTTAAAAATATGGCTCCAATACAAATACAGAATGAATATATGTCAAAGATTTCTTAAATCACTCATAAGGAAACAAGTAAGCAAATAAAACTTGTCCCAAGAGCATTTGGGTTGGTTATTTTAGGTAATTTTTTAAATGAATATTAGAAATAAAATTACTACATTAAATATAAAACTGGCAATGTCCTACAAGAAAATAATCTTTAAAGCTCTCTTTTATAGCAGAAAGAACCTACAGGTAAATATATAGCTTAAAACATTTGGGCTTTAATTAAATGGTAAAAAAAAAAAAAAGTCAAACACAGGTACATTTTCTTAGAGAATTAAATAATCCTTATGTGAACATGTTAAATGATGCCCCCCAAAATGACCCTGAAAGTACAAGGTAGGTATCTAAGATTCGTTTTTTGTGAGTTTTTTTTTTTTTTTTTTTGATGGGGAGAGGGAGAGAGAGAGAATCTTAAACAGGCTCCACACCCAGCAGAGAGCTCAGCGCTGGGCTCAATCTCACTCAGGACCCTGAGATCATGACCTGAACAGAAATCAAGAGGAGGCCACCAAGGTGCCCCCAAGGTATCTAAGATTTGAATGACTTTTCTTAGCACAGGTATTTACCAAATTTAAAGTGCTATGGCAGATGCCACAAAGAAAGCATAATCCTGCCTCCAGGCATTTGTGACGTAGTTTGCAAAGCAAGAGAAGAATCAAGCACAGAATGACACAAATTATTTTGATTAATGCAATTCATATGTAATAGTTAAATAAATTCTTTAGCTGCAGTGAAAAGAAGCCAGGGAACTCTAGCCAACAATCAACGAGAGGGAATTTTCAATCCTCCACAATTCTATATACATGAATCAACGAGATTTCAAACCAAAATGTTCAAATCTACAATCACCTTCCCCTGCAAATTTCTCTTACATTTCTCCTGTAGAGCCTCGATTGAAACTTCAGAATCTTAATAGGTAAGGAAACTATATAATTAATTTTTTTATTCCTAGCACAGTTCCTGGATTAAAATAGGTTCTTCATATACACTGACATAATTATTAATCTTTTACATATGACCCTCTTGTATTATCTCTTGACATCCACACATCCTATATTTTACCATATAGCTAGTCATCTCTTACTGTGGGTCAGGCCCTATTCTGATGTGCATGCATGAGCTTATCTTATCTCCCCAACAACCCCGGGAGTTGGCACTATTTTTCACTCCATTTACAGATGACAAAGCTTAGGGTCAGTGTAGTTAAGACATCTGATCAAAATTATCTACCTTTTAAGGGGGAATACCAGAATTTCACCTCAGGTATTCTTACTTCTATGCTTTTAATCACTTTTTAAATATGACCTTGAATTCCATCATATGGCAAAATGGAATGAAGTAGGTAGAGATTGAAACTTACTTGTTTTTTGTTTCTTTGTTTGTTTCCAGTACCCCAGACAGAAAATATAAATAAGACTTAAACCAGGATGGTGGCTATGCGCAAAAGCAAAGAACAAAAACAGGATAATCTTAAACATATCTTCAAGAAGATGAAAGTCAGAAAACAGACTCTATGAACACTTGACCAACAGAAGTCCACTGTCCATCTGTCCATGTCAGCTGCAGATTTTAGAGGAGCTTACGCAAGAAAAGATACTCCAGATAAACATGCTAATCTTAGACTGCATATATGTTATGGACTGAATGTTTGTGTATCCCATCCCCAAATTCATATGTGGAAATCTTAACCCTGAATGTGATGGAGCCCTCATGAATGGAAATATTGTCCTTTTACAGAAGACCACAGAGAGTTCTCTTGTCCTCTTTCTACTGTATGAAGGTAAAATGAGAAGACAGGGGCCTTGGAACCCCGAAGAGAGTTCTCACACTGGCACCCAGATCTTACACATCCAGCCCCCAGAACTATGGGAAATAGATTTGTTGTCTACAAGCCCTCTAGTCCATAACACTTTGTTATAGCAGCCCAAATTAAGACAATATTGGCTGATAATACTGTTCTAAACTCCAAACGAAGTTGACTTTTAGTGAACCAACTAAGAAAAGCTGAGTTTAAAGATAAACCATTTTTATGATAAATGGAAAGCAAGGAAAAGAAAAATCAGCCTTTCTCCCTAAGGCAAAAGCTGACTTAAGGTAACAAATCCATGCCTCTTTTTCCTGGCCCCCAACATGAGCCTGCTCAGACTTCCAAAGTGGAACTTGGTTTTAGGTCTGTATTAACATAGCAGCTACGTAGAAAAGACTCGACAGATGGGAAATAAAAATATCGAAGAAGGACGTAATACTAAAAAAAGGGAATTATCTGGAATTACCTTTCTTACTCAAATCACTATTACTAGCCTTTGGGCCCATGGTGTGTTCCTTAGAAGTCTTACAGTTTTGACTCCATCAAAAAAAGGACAGGGCTCCTGGGTGGCTCAGTTGGCTAAGCGACTACCTTCGGCTCAGGTCTTGATCCCAGAGTCCTGGGATCAAGTCCCGCATTGGGCTCCCTGCACGGCGGGGAGTCTGCTTCTCCCTCTGACCCTACCCCCTCTTGTGCTCTCTCCCTCATTCTCTCTCTCAAATAAATAAAATAAAATCTTAAAAAAAAAAGGACAATTACTTTAGAGATCACCATTAAAGTTAGGTGGTGATGTTGTTGTCACTACATGACCAACCAGTCCCTCCCCCCAAATGATCAAAAGCCACTATTTTATTACACTCCAAATTCTGTAAAAAATTTAGGCAGGACTCAGTGGGGCCAACTTATCTGTGCTCCGGGATGTTGATGGGATGACTCAATGGCTGGAGGCTGGAATCAGTTGGCAGTACACTTATTCATGTATCTGGTAGTTGGTGCTGGCTGTTAGCAGGGACCTCAGCTGAGCTGTAAGCTGGAGCTACTTATGATCTCTCCGTACAACTTTACTCTGGGCCTGTTTACAAAAATGACACCTGGATTCCAAGAGTGAGGGTCCCAAAAGAGTGAGAGAAAAGTATGTGACATTTATTCATGAGGTAAGGCCATGTTTTGAAGCTAATAAGTATAGGTGTTCGATTGATTTAATGTCATAGAGCATCACTTTTACTTTCACCATACTTTATTGGTCAAAGAGGTCACAGGACTCTGCCCAAGATCAATGAAACAGGTCAAAGACTCCATCACTGAATGGGAGGAATGTCAAGGCCACATGGTAAGAAGAGTATTTGCAATGGCAGATATTGTTATAAGCAACATGTTACAACATGTTGGTATGAAGGTAGAACAGGGAATCAAGCAATGCATTCCGATGTTATGAGCCCTGCTATTTACATATTCCCCCAAGAAGGGAGAAAGCTTCTAACTCTCAGTTCTCCTCCTAAAATATTGGTCAACTCACTAAAAGTGATGATTAATCTAAATCAAGCTAGAAAAAAATTTCAGTGTTACCAGTAGCTTTAGTATTTGGCCAAAAGTTAGCATGTGGCTTAGAGGTCACTGGCTCTTCTTCTTCATACTCGAAGTGTTTCAAATTTGAAGGATGCTCAAGATTAAGCTAGGCAGGGATGGAGCAACTCCAGGGAGAAGAAAGAGCCTGTGTAGAATCTCAGGATAAGAGACAGAGAGGAGAGCAGGGAGGAGTCAAGGAAAGAAGGCCAGTGTGAGTGAGCACAAAGAGTATGGGCTATGCCTAGGGCAGCTGAACCCAGAAAATTATTCAGGAGCCAGGGGATATAGTCTAAGCTAATGATACAGGTCTTTATCCTAAAGGCAGTGGAAAGCCACCAGAATATGGGTAGATAGTAGGTGACACAGTTTGAAAAGATCATTTCGGAAAAAAATAGATAACAGACCAGAGTGAGAAGACATAGTATGGAAACAGTGTGCCCATATAAGGGGTGTTTATAGTGGTCTGGTGAGAAATGGTGGCAACATGGACCAGGGCAGTGGCTGGGGAGGTTAAGGGAGGTGGCCAGATTTAAAGCTGCTTCAGATAAACTGATCATTCTGGGCTTCAGAGGTCAGAGGGAGTTTCCATGTGAATATGAACACTGAGTTGAATCTTAAGGAACAGGTAAAAATCAAATGCATGTGAAGAGGTAAGAAAATCTCAAGTAAGAAAAGCAGCTTCTGAAAACAAATACATACTGGAATGTACTCCAGCCATGTTCTGGAGCTAATAAAGAGAAGCATTTGTGTTCATGCGACTTGAAAGGCCTTGAACATTAGCCTAAATAGACTATGACAGGCTGTAAATATTAACTTAAAAAGATTCTAACACAATTTGGTTAAAAGTGTCCAATGATCATAATTTTTGTATAATACAATACCATAACACTTAAAACTAGGGTTTTAGAATTAAATAGAACAAGCTTTAACCCCCAGTTCTATTATTTACCAGATCTGGGACCTCAGACAGTTTATGTAATCTCCCTAATATATAGATCTCTTAAATCTAAGCTATTTGGGGGAAGATTAAATGAGATAATGCATAATTAATGCAGAATCTGGCATGTGGTACTTGTTCATCAATGTTAATCATTACTGTTGTTAACTATGAGCATGCTTACTACTGTTACTTATTGTCTTAAATCATTTATTTGGGGAGTTTATAGAATGCAGAAATAATATCCCATTGTCATTAGAGATGCCATAAGAGTGTCATCAGAGATGGCCTTTGCAGGAGGCAGAGTCTGAACTGGACACAATGTAATGACCATCATATTGCTACCTAGTAGGCATGAAACCTACTGCAGGTAACAACAGATGATCTGCACCTGCAAACTCTACCTCGCTGCCCCCTGCCATAGGGGTCACACTAATTCAACTTTCTTTCTTGTCATTTCCCTTCTCTTCCCCAGGTTTTCTCGGAGCACCATATGGAACCCAGTTAGTCTCATGAGCATTAATTCAATTCCATAAATGCTAATTAAATATCAGTGCCCCTGGCACTATGAGAAAATAAGAACTAAAGTCTTCATTCCTGTCCTCTAAGAAACCATAATACCATTTATTCATGTTCAAAAGCAAACACTGGAAAACAATAAAACACAGAAGACAGGGGGTAATATTCAGTGGAATACCATGAAGAGATATGCAGTGATATGCAAATACCATGTAAGTCCAGTGAATGGACTGAAGTTCTGTACACCCGAATCTTAAAATTCATATAAGAAAATAGAAGGAGATTAGTTGAAAAGGGAAGGCAGTGGTCACAGAAGACATTTCCTCCTCTCAACAGGCCAATAGGTCTCATGGACCAAAGCTGATTCACACTAGTGCCTTCAGTGAACCTTGAACAACACATCACACCAGGAATATGGACAAAGTTAATGTAAAAACTTCTCTGATCAACTTAGGATATGTTTGGGAAATGAATTTGTTGTTGCTGTCTTTGGCAATCTAAGGAAGATGACTGAGACCCAAGGAAAAAGGCTGCAAATGACTTTTTAGCCCATAGCTTAATAATTTCAAAGAACTTTGATGTTTGTCAATATTCCAAGAAATATGTATTAAAATTGTAAAAGTCTTTGGGTGTTCTCAATTTTTTAAAGTAAATTTTTCTTAGGGCTTTCTGAGCAGTACAGCACAGACACGATCCCTTTTCCACAAAGATGGCTGCCTCTAGCGCCTCACACAGAAAAGTGCAATTAAATGAAAATCTAATTTTCAAGTGTATCTCACAGTTTACTCAAAGTGGAGAATAACTCGCATTGTGAGCTTTCAGACTCCAGGCAGAGCACATTAATGCTGCTTTCCTTTAATAATCCATTTCTGAAACTTGATTTTTTTAAATTTTACTTTATTTATTTATTTATTTATTTATTTATTTATTTATTTATTTATTTAGAAAAGCTTGGGGATATGAAGAAGCCTATAACTAATATGACCAGGTTTAGCTCCTCTTTAGAAAACCTGACGAGACCAGCAGCTCCAAAGTACAATTGCAGAAAGAGAGGGCTAATCTCCCCTTACTTTCTGTTCATAGCTTTTACCCTGATAGGATAGGATCTGATTTAAACTCTGCCACTTTAAATCAGCTTTCAATCTTGCATCTAACTCTTCTCATGGGTTTTAGTGCCATATTGCAATGTTAAAGTGTAAAACTCTGCATCTGCCGAGGCATTTGGCTGGAAAAGCAAGTATGTCAATGGCCGTCCCTCGCTGCCATCACACATATGGAATTTCTGTGTTCAGCTCTGCCATCTGCTCGTTAGGCCTAGATTCACTCTTCATTGAATAAGGACCATCTACCATATCAGCACCTCTTACAATATGCTATCCTATTAATGGTGTTATTTTGCAGTTCTTCTCTGATGACATTCTCTTTTCCCCACAACCCTTTTTTCCCCAACAAATGTTCTACAAAGAGCAACCTTTAATGCCAATTGGAAAAAAAAAAAAGCACACACAATGCAATTGATGTAATTGGAACAAGAGCAATCAAAATTTCAAGTAGTTGCAAACACAATGCTAGGATTTTCATAATTACAATCACTGTAGAGTGTACCCTGAATGTGTACGAGATAGCCTATAGACATAAAACAACCTTACCCAAGAAGAACCACTTACAATTATGAAGAGTGTGGGTTAACTGTCCTTATCATTCCATTTCCCTTATTTATGACAGGCATTATCATGAGACTGGATGACATTTTCTTTTCCATCACAAGAATATGGCTCCAGGATGGTATACAATTTCTTTAACGATGTGCACTCTGTTACCGCTAAATTATCCCCACCTTAGAGACACAAATACCTGACTAGTTCATTTCCTCCTCAAACACTTCATCTTAGGAGGAAAGAACAAAGTCCTAGCCTGAAAACAAACATCAACTTAACTTCAAAAGTTTAAAGAAAAACACTCAGTAACCAGTCAACATGAGTCACTAGGTAGAACTGGGCTGGAATATCATTAACTTGATAGTAATTAGAAAAAAAACTTAAAAACTGCAGCCAGATTCTGTGAAAAAGAAGACAGTGGCTTAGGGCGGGCTTTTAGGTTAACCCTGTATAACTGAGGCTTAAATTTTCTTTTCTGAAATCTTTCTAAACTCTGTCCCCTGCTACACTCCATCCCCAACTACCAATCTCCCTGCATTTCCCATCAAAATTTAACCAATATGTGTTTCATTCTATCAGGGATTTGCCAGGATACCTGCTTAAACTTTAATGCACATACAAATCACCTGGGGTTCTTGTTGAACCAAAATATCTGGGGTGGAACTCAAGAGTCTGCATTTCTAACAATCTCTTAGGGGATACCAGTGCCACTGGTCTGAAAAGGATGCTTAAGTTTATCCAAATGTCTGTTGCTCCTGTCCTTGATCTACCTTACATCAGGGAGAAAGCAGTTTCATAAAAGAAGACTTAGAGCCATGTTAATTTAACTTGATAAGCATCTTCTACATACCAGGCATGATAAATTAGCTATTTTTCAAACATTTAAATCTCACAGCCCAAATCCTCGGTGATGGTTATTATTTTCCCATTTACAGGTGAAGAAATCAGATAGATATTGGCAAAGGCAGGACTCAGCCAATTTCTGCCTGACTCCAAATCATGACCTATTTTACTCCATTCTTCCTTATCAAGTCACGATGTGCTATTAGATGTAATATGCCACCCAACCCAGGACTCCTCCCATTTAAAGAGCAGCTCCTTGGACTTCTGAAAGTCCAAGGACTTCCATACATGTTATTTTTTTAAATTTCTGCATGCCTGACACTTAATACAATGCCTGTTATAATCAAGGCATGTTTGTTAAATGAAATAAATGGGCCCACAAAAGGCAAGATTCACTCATAAGGAATGGGAAGAGATGTAGTGTAATGGCTTAGAGTAAATGTTTTGGAGTCACAGAGGCTAAGTTTGAGTGTTTGCTTTCCCACTTACTGGTTGTGTGAATTGGGGAAAGGTAATTCTTTGCCCTAAGTCTCAATTTCCTCATCTGTACAGTATGGAAATACCACAAATTGCAGGGAGTTCTTAGCACGATGCTAGCACACATTACAGCTTCAATAAGGGATAGTTTTATTATTTATTTTTATTATTATAAAAAAGTAGCCTTGTTGGGTGCCTGGGTGGCTCAGTTGGTTAAGCGACTGCCTTTGGCTCAGGTCATGATCCTGGAATCCTAGGATCGAGTCCCGCATCGGGCTCCCTGCTCAGAAGGGGGGTCGGCTTCTCCCTCTGACCCTCTTCCCTCTTGTGCTGTCTCTCATTCTCTCTCTCAAATAAATAAATAAAATCTTAAAAAAAAAAAAAAGTAGCCTTGTTATGGAATAGTGCACTGTAAGGAGTAGAAGGAACTAGAGCACTGGTTCTCAACTTGGTATGCATTGTAATCCACTGAGGAATTTTTAAAACTACTGATGCTGGATCCTATTAGCGTTCTGATTTAATTAGTATAGGAAGTGATCTGCACTGGGCATCAGCAGGTTTGCGAATTCTCCAGGTGATTATAATATTTTTAAATTAGGATGCTCATGCTGCATTCCAGATTAATTAAATTAGAATCTCTATGGGTGAGACCCAGGAATTTGTACTTTTTAAAACTCCCCAGATGATTAAAATGGGGAGCCAAGTTTGAGAACCACTGTCTCAGATAAACTCCAGTGGTTTTAAAACCTGGCTGCACATTAGAATCATTTTAGGAAACAAAAAAATATTGATGATGAGGCCCCCATCCCATAACAATTGTATCTAATCTTTAGGGGTGAGACTAAATAATTGGCAGTTTTTAAAAGTTCCTACAGGTCATTTTTAATATACTGGATTTCAATGTACTGGATTGAGACCAGTATTCCAGTGGTGCTTAAACCTTTGCATGCATCACAACCACCTAGAGGGACAGTTAAAACATAGATGACTGGGTTCTACCACCAGAGTTTCAAATTAGGTAAATCTGGAACTGGGCCTGGGCATTTGTCTGCATTTCCAAGAAGTTCTCAGGTAATGTTGATGCTGATGGTCTCAATAATAAAATAATAAACCATGAGTGCATTCAGATATAAATAAAAAATAAATGTGAAATTTTACGAAGAACAGAATATACTGTTACAAAGTAGCATCTTACAGAATACTTATGAACTACAAAAGGGAAAAAAGTATCCTTACTTGGAGAAGCCTGGATGACATCACCTTAATTGATTATGAAGTTATGGGACAAATATCACCATTTGATTGGGTGACAATGAGAAATTGGCAACACCACAGTGATTTTCCTGCTAAGAAAGCAGAACTTGAATCCAAATACAGGGAAACCTCATACAAACTTAAGTTGAGGACGATTTTACAAAATAGCATCAAAAATAATCTTCAAAAGCATCAAGATCCAAAAAGTCAAACAAACAAACAAACAGAAAGAACTCCTGCAAATTAATGCAGATTAAAGAGATATAACAACTACTGGGTTCATGATTCTGAATGGATCATTTTTTTCCAGGGAGAACATTACTGGGGCAATTGGCAAAATTTGAATAGATCTGAGGAGTAGATGGCAAAAATGTTATCAATGCTAATTTCTGATATCAAATACTCTATGGGAGGATGACCTCATCTACAGGAACTAGACACAAATATTTTAGGGGGATGGGATATCGATTTGTTAACTTACTATCAAAATGTGTAGGAAAATTAAAACCTTCTTTTCTTGTACTGTAACTGAAACTTTTCTGTAAGTTGTGATTTTTTTTAAACAAAAATAATTTTGAAAAAGTTAAGCCAACTTTCACTCTGCACAGGTCTTTTTTGGAAACAGGAGTGCCAACCAAGGCTAGAAATGGGCTTGCATCTTAGTAGAGACATAGGAAAAATTACTCCCTGAAAAATCCTAATCAAAATTGGCTTATGTTACTTTTTTAAAATAGCTCAAAGTTAAACTCCTGTAATTCAGGTGTCCTGAAAGTATCTTCCCTTATCCCACACTCAAGTTCCAAAAAAAGTTTAACTCCGGCTTGAAGTAGTCCTTGTGGCATTTTCTATGACTCCCTTGCATGTTTCTTTACAACTGCCTCATGTCTATAACTTGGCATATTTCTTCACATTCTTTTTCTCTAGTCTCATATTTTGCTTTTTTCCCAAAGTATCTGTAATTTCTGCCTTTAAGTCACATATTATAACCTTTCTATGCGATCAACTTGATATTTCTACCCCACAACTGTTTTTTTCTCACCTGGTGAAAGCATGAAATTCTTTCTGGCTGATTTGCTTTTATCTTGGTCTTGATTTTCACCACTGATAGGGATTTTCTCACATAATGAATCTCATTTATACTATTCGCATTATTTGCTCTATTCTTTTTAACCAAATCATGTTATATTTATTCTTAATCCTATGATTGCTGTCATCTTTATTCATTCGTTCTTCTATTCATTTACTCATTCATTCCACAAACACATGTTACACACTTTTAAAATGCTAAAACACTGCTATGCACTATGAAAGTATAAGAAACAGCATGGTCCTTGGCTTTAAACAGCCCATGGTCTAATTGTAATCCTATAAGGCACTGAAGGGTGAACAATGCTATCCAGTGTTGGTTGTTCTTTATGATTCTATGGCAGTGGATACATCCTGTGTTCAAGGGAAGTGCTCCACAGTGGAAGTTACATTTGAGTTGTTCTTGAAATATAATTGAGTTTGAGAATTATAGAAGGAGAGCATTTATGCCTATTCTGAAAGGAATGAATCAGCATGAGGATTCAGGTAAAGCTGGGCCTCTGGTGTGGTTTAAACGAAGAGAACAATGACAGGAGAGTCAGAATCCAAGGCTGGATTACTAGATAAAGCTTGTCCTAGAGACAAGTTAAGGTGTTTGGACCTGAAACCATTGAAAAGAAAAAAAGAAAAGAAAAGAAAAGAAAAGGAAAAGAAAGAAGAAAAGAAGAGGCCATAAAGTAAGATTTTAAACAAAGGGTTGATGTAATCAAATTTATTTATTAAAAAGACTGCTGTGGAGAATGGATTGGAAATAGAATGAATGGATTCGGTAGATATACCAAGTGACTCTGGCAAGTCTGGAGGGAGAGAGAAGATGCGAGCTCACATAAAGGTAATGACATAAGGAAGAGAGAGAAGGCAGCTCACCAGAGATATTCAGGAGACCCTCTGGTGATCAGCTGATGACTCTAGAAACTCCTCCACTGTCTCTGAAAATATCTCGAATTGCTTTGTGGATTCTTTCTGCTTGAGATTTGTTTTCAAAGTTGAATTTTAAAAGCTTGGAAGGTTTGCTATCGATATGCTTGACAAGGTCAAGTAAAAATGCAAAGGAACATGAATAAAGCATGAATGCTACTGAGACCAAAGACAGACAGTGAGTGCCTGAGCCAGAACTGCTATGGTAGGACTGAAGAAAAGCAAAGGGACTCAAGAAGAATTTAGGAGAAACATTGAAATTCATGATTTATTAGATATGGTGGGAGAGTGAAGTCCAAATGAATTTCAGTTTGGCCTTGGACTGATAATTCCTATTTCAGTGTCCAGAAATTAGGATAGAAAATAAATGAGAAAAAGCCAGGTGAAGGAAGATGAAAGAATTAATTCTATTCTGGACATCTGAATTTGAGCCATCCATAGATATCCAAATGAATATGTTCAGGTGGAAAGCAGATGTATATGACAGAAGACAGGAGAATCTCTGTCCAGGAGATTTAGATTTAGAAATCATTATGCTATCAGTGAGTGTTGAAACCATGACACTAGGTGAAATTTTCAAAGGATAATGCATGAAGAGAGAAAAACAACATTGGCATGAAGGCAAAACATAGAGAAACCCATGTGTAAGCATGAGGTACAAGGGATCAATAGCCAGAGATGTTATCAGAGACC
This sequence comes from Leptonychotes weddellii, assembly GCF_054177405.1. Classification (NCBI taxonomy): domain Eukaryota; kingdom Metazoa; phylum Chordata; class Mammalia; order Carnivora; family Phocidae; genus Leptonychotes; species Leptonychotes weddellii. The sequence goes on along the minus strand of NC_138381.1, from coordinate 29,220,697 downwards.
AAAGAGGAGTGCCATGAGACAGCCACACCTTTTTTCCTCCTATCAGTACTTCTCACAGCATCCAGTCATCTTGAAAAATAACAGACATTCAAGGAGGTCATTCCTCTGCCTAACACTTCTCAAGGCTTTCCATGACCTTTACAATAAAATCTACTCACTTTCCCAAGCCCACAAGGCCCTACATAATCTTTTTATTTCTTCAGCCTCATCTGCCAACTCTTGTACCCTTTCCCACACCCAGTCACTGGGTCCTTCTTTGGTTCTGCATCCTCAATGCCTATACCTACACTATACTCTATGCCAGGTGAGCTCGGCTCCATGTTCTTGACTGAAGGGGATCATCATGGTAGTGTATGTTTTATATCACCATTCCCTTCTCAGAGAGGCCTTCAACTGCCAGATCGAAGCTGGCCCACTGTCAAACTCTCCTTCAATACCTTGTTTGTCTCTTTCATAGAATTTACTACAAATAGAAGTTAGTTACCAATTCATCTATTTATTTGTGTCTTTTACATCCACTTGAATATGAGTTCCATGTGGGAAGAACTTTGCCTTTCTTTGTCACCTTAGTATTTCCATCACCTAGCACAGAGCTTAATATTTACATATATATGTATAATTTTTGTTTCTAGCAGACATGTATTTGTTTTTAGCAGACACCCTACCCTGTTGAAGAGACTATGCTAGAGGCTGTGAGGGGCACAGGAGTGAATATGATTCCATCCCTGTCATGAAGAAGGTTACAACCCAAACAGATGAAGTAAAAATGTACAGAAAGGATGACATTAAAATCTAAAGAAAGGTGGACCATTAAGGAAGTACCAAGCTTCAGAAGTGATGGTTAATAGTGGAAAGTCAGAAACATTTGTTATGTCTGGACTTCCTTAGTTACTGTATATATATATATATATATATATATATATATATATACACACACACACGTATATATATATATATGCACACACACATATATTTATATATTCTTATATATATTCTGTATTCTATATATACATATATATATACATATGCTTGGACTAACTTTTCTGGACCTCCTTAGTTACTACATATATATATATGTACTATATATACTATAGTACATATATATATATACTATAATCTATATATACATATATACACACATATATATATTCTTAAATATATATTCTATGTTCTATATATATATTCTTGGACTAATTTTTCTGACAGTGAATGTTAACTTGGGGGGGCATAAAGAAGAGAAAGGATTAAAGAAGAAAATTTAAAAGCAAATATTTGCTATATTTTTTAAGAAAGTTGACGTGTTTCCCAGAGTTTAAACCTTAGTGATTTTCCTTCATCATCTTAAAATCATGTGACTGGGAATCAGGATCTGTAGGTACTGGCTAGGTACTACTTCACACGGACACACTGGGTGGATGTAAACTACTCTTCTCTACATGCCAGAAAAAAGGCTTCCTATTATAATACCACTGAAAATAAAAATAAAAGATGTGAAAGTGGTTTTAAAAGTGTAATTTTTCTCACTTGAAAAAGCCATTTAATTCCACTAATTATTTAAATAAAAATCAACCTACATTTATTTGATACTATGTGACTGCCAACTTATATAGTAGTTTTTGGAAAAGAAAAAATAGACAAAAACCTTAATCTCAAAGCATTATAATTCATTCATCAGTCAACAGATATTTATCCATAAGCAAATACTTAAAACTCAGCTGGAGATAAGACATATAAATGGAATTGCAAGACAACATGAAATAACATAATCAAGCATATAGTTTAACAGTCACGTTTTAATTGTTTTAGGAATTTAGAAGGAGGGGAACTCTTCCTTGGGCCTGAGTTTTCTGAGAGAGCTCCATGGAACAAGACCTGAGACAGATGTTAAAGAATTAATAGAATTTGAGTTGACAAAGGAGAAGGTGGCACGCATTTTAATGAAAATGGATAACATAAGTGAAAACTTCAAGATAAACATGGGTATCATTCCATACATTGCCCCGCATATAGTGAGTATTTAATAACTATTAATCAGTAAGAGCAAAGAATAAATGTTAGATCAGTTAGTGGAAAACCAAATGTGAGGCTAAAAGTTTGAACATGATCCAAAAGACAATGCGGAATGTATTCAATATTGCTTCACCCTAACCCTAAATGTCTTTGAATCTAAAAGTTGGGATATATCTTATATTCCCTGCCCTATTATAATAATTGCCTATTGCACTACTGCCACTTTCAATGCACTTCAAACATATTTTTTCTTTATTCTGAAGGATATCTTTTGATCTCCCGTAAATTTAAAAAAATCGATAAATTTTAAATGATTAATTTCATTGTTTATACACATATAAAATTGCAATCAAATTTCATTGTTTATATAAAAATGATGTGATATGGAATTACACAGGTATAAATTTCCCCAAGTATATAATCAAATACATTTTAAAAAATCCTTCCAATGGATGAAATTTAACTTTCCTTTATGTTATTATTAAATTGATTTAAGTGAGTCTAATACCTCAACAATTTTGAAATGATTGCTTTTCAGTGACCGTTCTCATTTGTTAAAAGATCTGTTTTTCTGCAATATTTTTTCTTCAGTATACATTTGTAAAATCCATTTAACATTTTTCACCTTTATCCCCCTTTTATTATCATTATCTCACACTGTTCTTTTCATTTTTCTACATGGTTTTTCCCACATTTGATTTTGTGGCATATGCCATTAATATATTAGCTTGAATTTTCAAAGCATAATCTCTAGACCAACAGTTTTCTAATTATTTTTCTAGCCAAGAAAGCATTGATTTGAACAGAAATCATGTGCTTACAACTAAAATATAAAACAAGTAAATGAAGCTGTTTTGTTATAGTAGATGTCAGGTGCTCAGCATCCTGCTCAAGTTCTCTATTTTTTCTGCCTCCCACCGCTGTCCCCAAGAAAGCTCCAAAGATTTCCTAGAATTTTGTTGACCACAGATGGAAAAGCCACTATTATAGATGCCAGTTCTTATTAATCATTGCCTTCATTTTTAGTGCCTATCACTGAGCAAGTGGTAATATCTTTGGTTAAGAAACATAATCTGTATGCTTTCATTTCCTCTGGAAAATAAGGCAGAAAGCTGATAAATGTACCCTGCCCAAATATCAGCCACCTACCCTCCCCCCACACACATACACATATGTTACAGGTATTTTGTTTGGCTTTGTTCTCTAAAATAAACATTAAGATATCAATATGTAGGGGCGCCTGGGTGGCTCAGTCGTTAAGCGTCTGCCTTCAGCTCAGGTCATGATCCCCGGGTCTTGGGATTGAGCCCCACATCGGGCTCCCTGCTCTGAGGGGAGGCCTGCTTCTCCCTCTCCTACTCCCCTTGTTTGTGTTCCCTCTCTCACTGTCTCTCTCTGTTAAATAAATAAATAAAATCTTAAAAAAAAAAGATATCAATATGTAATAGAAGTTTTCTTATCCAGCATATTTGAAACCTATATTTGGTTAAATAGTAGAGAAAGTTGAGATAAACTGGGAATCCTGGAGAAGATACTTGTATTCCTTGCACATTTTAAGTACATGCACTGGTATTCATTTGCTAATTTTTCAATGTAGAGTCAAAGCCTTTTCTTGGACTGTGAGTTTTCTGACCAGAGTTCTGTCATTTTCTTTTTGTGTATACCACACTCATTATTCATTATTGACAATTACCAGTGCTAATTCCTTTAAAATGGAGAGAACGCTTATAAGGTGACTAAATTGTTTTCTTTTCTTACAGTGTCTCACCCACAATTAGTTGGACAGTACTTTTTTAAGACTTGCGGTTATGGATTACAACTGGTATAGTTAGGACTTAGCACAAACTCAACTGACTCTGAGTTAGTAATGTAGTGCCCATCCAGGGGAAAAGAAATGTCTGGGCACCTACTGCTCACAGGCGGTACCAGAGCAAGTCCCCTCCTCAAACCCTGGCAACCACTGATCTTTTTTTTTTCTATCTTCATGGTTGTGCTGTTTCTAGAATATCTTATAGTTAGAATTATACAGTATGTAGTCTTCACACTGGCTTCTTTCACTTGGCAATCTGAATTTAAGTTTCTTCCATGTCTTTCTATGGCTTGATAGTTCGTTTTTTTTTTTTAAGATTTTATTTATTTATTTGAGAGAGCGAATGAGATAGAGAGAGCATGAGAGGGGGGAGGGTCAGAGGGAGAAGCAGACTCCCTGCTGAGCAGGGAGCCCGATGCAGGACTCGATCCTGGGACTCCAGGATCATGACCTGAGCTGAAGGTAGTCGCTTAACCAACTGAGCCAGCCAGGCGCCCAAAAGTTCATTTCTTATAGTCACTGAGTAATATTCCATTGTATAGATGTACTACCATTTATTTATTCACCTATAGAAGGGCTGACATTTAGTCTTAAATTACAATCAATAGATCATTTACATATTTTTTAAAAAATTTTAAAAGATTTTATTTATTTGACACAAGGAGAGTGATAGAGAAAGAGAGCACAAGCAGGGGGAGTGGCAGAGGGAGAGGAAGAAGCAGACTCCCTGCTGAGCAGGAGCCCAACGCAGGGCTCCATCCTAGGACCTTGGGATCATGACCTGAGCCGAAGGCAGACACTTAACTACTGAGCCACCCAGGCACCCAATAGATCATTTATATCTTAAAATTTACTGTGGTCCAGCACTAATACCAAAGTTTGTTCCCTTACAAAAATCTGTATAAGAATGATACATTCCACCCCCTCCCCAAATCATAAATTTCCTCCTCTTTTACTTGCAAATATATTTTGGATATAAAAAACAGATTTCAACAAGGATGTTAAGCTAATCACTCTTATAAATAACAAAAATATTTGATCCCATATTTCATCTGGCCCTTATAATGGTGAGGAAACAATGCATCTCACAAATATAATTAAATCATTTATGCATCCAAATAGTAATAATTGAGTATTTGCTACATAATTGTCCCTGAGCTAATAGAGATATAGTGGGGAAAAGTAAACAATTTTAATCCTTATGGTGAGGAATCTGCATGACTAGAATGGAGATAATAAAGGTAGCATTAATTAGAGAACTATGTTCTTTTCTATATTCTTATTCTTGGTTTGAGTTTTATTATTGAAATATGATTCTATGGAAAGATAGGTAAAGCCACATGATTGAACTTGTTCACCCATCACTTTCCTTTCAAAAGGAAACTAACAGTTTGCTGATCTCCTTTCAGACATTTAATTGTTTTATATGTTTCATAACTATGAATATTACTGAATTCCTATGCAATTTTTGGTTCCTCATTTTCTTCATTTTTTAAAAGAGGTAGTTATTAAGATTTCTACTTTTCCAATTTGATTTTGTGAGGCACTAAATCTTTATCTTACAATTCAGAATTTTTAAAGCTGCTTATATGGCTCTTCTTTGTAAGTTGGCCTTTAGAATCATAAAAAAGAAAGAACAAAACATCACTTTCACCCTCAATGTGTGATGAACTCTTCTTGATTTTCTCCCATATCTTAACTCAGACAATTTCTTAGACTGTGGGCAAATTAAAGCTGCTAAATAACTTTCATCTCTCATTGTATGCCTTGGATTTTAAATGCATGTGGCATAATCAGCACTAACAACGCATGTCCTCTGCACCTCCCACCAATTCTCCCAGCACATCTCACTAATTCATCACCATCCAATCAATAATGGCTCCTACTGAGAGGGGCAAGAGAAGGACGCCTTTCTTTTTCCCATAAATATTTGAAATTGGCCTAATTATAATGTCCTGTGCTTGGATGCAGTGACAATAGCCTTTCATTTAGACGAGAGAGATACACAGGTGGAAAAGTACCCAGTTAGGCAGATTAAATAGAAATGTTCCACTGAAGTGTGTAACTGCAGAAACCATCACCGGCCTCTATTCCAAATGCATAAAACGAGTCCTGTTAAAGGAGGATGACACCAGACAGAAATCAGCTCTACAGAACTTTGCTGCCTTTCCTTCCTCTTGGCCTTCTTTTCTTTTCCTACCCTTCTCCCTTCCTATTTGCATCCCTCTTTCCTCCTTACAGAAACTTCTTTGCTCTCTCACCTTTCTCTTTATTTCCCTTATTCTTCATCTACTTCCTTTTCTCTTTCCTCTTCTTTTCCTTATCTTTATTCTTTTTTTTAAAGATTTTATTTATTTGAGAGAGAGAATGAGCACAGAGGGAGAGTGAGAGGGAGAAGCAGACTCCCTGCTGAGTGGAGAGCCCCACGTGGGGCTCGATCTCAGGACCCTGAGATCATGACCTGAGCTGAAGGCAGACACTTAATCGACTGAGCCACTCAGGCACCCCCCTTATCTTTATTCTTGGATCTGGGAGCAACACAACCAGGAGAGTGATTTAGGATGATCAATCCTGAAGCACTAAGAAGCATGAGCTTCAAGGGGATTAGCCTGTATGCGTGGAAATGATTAGAAAAATATTGCAATTTTCCAGGCTAGAGATGAATAGGTTCTGAAGTGGTGGTCATGAGAAAGGTAAAGGGAGGATAGATGTGAGAGGTGTTGTAAAGACAGACCTGACAGCTTCACACTTATAGGGAAGACTAGAGCACACCTTCAGAATACTCAGGGAATCATTTGCACATCATAACCATGATTTTTTCAACTGCTAATTCGGTCATTGCAATGTGAACTTCAGCAATCTACCCTTTATATGCATAACAATATCATAAATAAATCAGGGGAAAGCTAATGAGAAAAAATATATCAAAGAGCCAAGTAAGCTCCATGCAGAAAATCAACAACAGTTTGTAATTCAGTTCAATCATGTGCTGGGTAATTGCATATTATGCAATCCAAAAGCATGTGCTATTTCTATTGTAAAATCAGATTGAGTCCTGAATGTAGGCTATCTGTGAACACAGACTTCTACATAGGGACTATGGTGAGTTTGCATGTTTAGATGTGCTGAAATATACACTTGAAAAAAAAAGAACAACAACAACAAAAAACCTTCTCTCCTGTGACCTCTTTGGAAAAATAATACCATTGGGCATCACGCCTTGGAAACCCACATGGCACGGTTAATGAAAAGCCAGGAGTTTGGAGAGAATATTGAATTTGAAAGTCTCTGAGAGTGTTCCCCAAATGGGTTGTTAAGTCCCTGTGACAGAGAACATTAGTGCTAGATGATGACAGTCATTCGATTCTAAACACAAACCATATTGTCTGTGATTAAAGGCAGATGCCGGAGGAGGGCATCCAGGGCATTGTGGTCAGAGCTGCATTAGAACTATCCCTTGGCAATTTCAAGGCTGTGACCAAAAGTAATAATAATAATCATAATAAAATAAGACAAAATTTGCATTCTTCCACATACTGAAAGGTAGTTGTCCATGACTTTTCTGAAAGCTTAAAGTCCAAATTTTCTTCGTATTTGGGGGAAGATATGAAACTCTTGTTTATACATATTTTTTTCATAGATACAAAGACTACAAAATAAACAAACTGCAGGCCACAAGATGTCCAAAGCAACTGTTTGGAATACATACGTGAGTGAGGGCCTATTTGCCTGTAAATCTGTGTTATGTCTGTCTGTTTATGTGGACTGTTGAATAGAATTGGGGAAAAGACTGGTGATTAATCTGTTTTTGTCTCCATAGTATTTTAATACAGAAAAAACACAACTATTTTCCTATATCAATGAATACTTTTCCCGTGAGTTTTTGTGGTATTTTTGGTGAAATATCCTTTCCTTCTTTCAAACTTTTTTTAAAAAATATTTTATTTATTTATTTGACAGAGGGAACACAAGCAGGGGGAGTGCGAGAAGGAGAAGCAGGCTTCCCGCTGAGCAGGGAGCCCGATGCGGGGCTTGATCCCAGGACCCTGGGACCGTGACCCGAGCCGAAGGCAGACTTAACGACTGAGCCACCCAGGCGCCCCTTTTCTTTCAAACTCTTATAACAGATTCATTGTATCACTTAAGGAGCATATCACATTAGATTTATTAGAATTATTTGTATATATCTTGCAACTGTCCTGGTAGACCATAATCAGTTTGGGGGAAACACTATATCTATTTACCATTAATTGAATGTTTACTTATATGTCCAGAATCTTCTATATAATTATATTACATTAGATAGACTTTCTATCTAATATAATAGCCAGATCCAATAGACACATGTTTTCTCAATCTCACAGCTGAAGTGACTGAGGCACAGAAAGGTGATCCTGCCCAAGGACCACAGTTAGTACTTAGTGAAGCTGCCATCTGAAACCAGTCAAACTGACTTCAAAGCCCATGCATCGAATGAGGGAATGAGGAACAGAAGACAAAGTTTAAGCTCCCCTCGGCAAAGGAGGGAGTCTAATTACACCATACTACATCGAAAAAAATTAGATACCATTGGGCTTTACTCTCAGTTTAAGGGTGAACCAAAAGGGTTTCTCACTCCTCACTTAACACATATACTCAGGGGACTACAAAACAAAGTGTCCTGCATATGAGAAGATGAAAAGAGAAATATCCTTAAGAATTCAAAATTATAATTTGTAGTGCTGAGACTAGAACACAAATTCATATCTCCTGGGTGGTCCAAATAAACTCAAGCCGTGGATTTAGTTTAATGTGTCTGATGGTCACAACATATGGTTGCCAAAAACAGACAAAAGTACTTCCCAAGAATTCATCTTCATCCTAGGCTTCAAATAATCAACATAATTTTCTAAGAGAAATGAGCTTATCGCTCTCAAGGAATCGATACCATGAGTGAGGACCAACAGAAACAAGTCAGAAAAAAATTGATTTAGAATTATCAAAAACACAGACTTTAAACAACTGTTTACTATATTTACACAAATAAAATATGAGGATAAATATATCTATAAAGAACAGAAAACTAGTAAAAAATGATCCAGATTTAAAAGGAAAATAGGACTTAGGAAATAAAAATATATAATTAAAATTAACACCTCCCGAATGAATTTAACTACAGATTAAACATAAATGAAAGGATAATTAGTTTAACAGAAAATAATTTGAAAGAAAAATATTTATTCTAAGTGGTAAATTTGTTGGCATAAAATTGTTTATAATATTCCCTCATTGTCCTGTTAATGTTTTTAGGCTCTGTTGTGATAGCCTCTTTTGTTATTAATATTTGTAATTTATATTTTTCTCTCTTAATCAGTTTAGCTAGGATTTTATGAATTTTGTGGATCTTTTTGAAAGAATGAACTTTGACTTTGTTAATTTTCTCAATTATTTGTCAGATTCCTATTGTGTTGATTTCCTTTATTTTTATTTTCTTTTACCTTGAGTTTATTCTATTCTTCTCTTTCAACCTTCTTAAAGTAAAAGCTTACATCACTGACTTTAGAATTGTTTTTTCCTTTTGTAATAGAAAAATTTTAAATTGTAAATATACCTCTAAGTACTGCTTTAGCTCCTCTTTCAAATTTATCACTCAGTTCAAATATTTTCTAATTTCCTTTGTGATTTCATTTTGACCTGATTATTAATTATTGTTGGTTTTCAAATAATTGGAGATTTCCCCCATATCTTATTGTTACTGACTTTAGTTTAATTCTGTTAGTCAGGAAACCAACATATATCACTTTATTTCTTTAAAAATCTACCAAGACAGGTTTGGGGACATAGCATAGTCTGCCTTGGTAAATGTTCTTTGAGCATTTGAAAAGATATGCATTCTGCACCTCTTTGGTATATTGTTCTACAAATACATTTAAATAGCTTTGTTTAATAGCATTGCTCAAATCACCTAGGTCTTTCCTGATTTTTCTTTCTGGTCATTTTATCAAGGGCTGAGCGATGTTTAAATCCCCAATGATGATTGTGAATTTGCCTATACCTTTTAAATTCTTTCAGTTTTGGTTTCATGTATATTGAAGTTTTGCTACTGGATATGTAGGCATTGATGTTTATGACTGCCATGTCATCCCGTTGAGCTGGCTCATCATTATGAAAAATCCCTCTTTGTGCTAATACTCGTGGTCTTGATGCCTATTTTATTTGATATTAATATAGAAACTACAAACTCATGTCTTTCATTTCCCTCCTATTATGTTCCTGTTTTTCTGTAAACCTTTCAGCCTCTTGATAATAGGTATTTTAAAGTTATTTCCTGCTAATTCTATAATTTCTGTGATTTTGGATGTGCTTCCTTTTTTTTATGTTATGTTAATCACCATACATTACATCATTAGTTTTTGATGTACTGTTCCATGATTCATTGTTTGCGTATAGCACCCAGTGCTCCATGCAGAACGTGCCCTCTGTAATACCCATCACCAGGCTAACCCATCCCCCCACCCTCCTCCCCTCTAGAACCCTCAGTTTGTTTCTCAGAGTCCATAGTCTCTCATGGTTCGTCTCCCCATCCGATTTCACCCACTTCATTCCTCTCCTCCTGCTATCTTCTTTTTCATTTTTTTTTTTAACATATAATGTATTATTTGTTTCAGAGGTACAGGTCTATGATTCAACAGTCTTACACAACTCACAGTGCTCAACATAGCACATACCCTCCCCAGTGTCTATCACCCAGCCACCCCATGCCTCCCACCCCCCACCACTCCAGCAACCCTCAGTTTGTTTCCTGAGATTAAGAATTCCTGCTATCAGTGAGGTCATACGATAC
>NC_138381.1:29180802-29209554 GCF_054177405.1 Leptonychotes weddellii | reverse complement strand
CCCAGCTTTCTTTTGGTGTCCATTAGCATGGTAAATGGTTTTCCATCCCCTCACTTTCAATCTGGAGGTGACTTTGGGTCTAAAATGAGTCTCTTGCAGACAGCATATCTATGGGTCTTGTTTTTTTATCCAATCTGATAGCCTGCGTCTTTTGATTGGGGCATTCAGCCCATTTATAGTCAGGGTAACTATTGAAAGATATGAATTTAGTGCCATTGTATTGCCTGTAAGGTGACTGTTACTGTAGATTGTCTGTGTTCCTTTTTGGTCTATGTTACTTTTAGGCTCTTCCTTTGCTTAGAGGACCCCTTTCAAGATTTCTTGTAGGGCTGGTTTTGTGTTTGCAAATTCCTTTAGTTTTTGTTTGTCCTGGAAGCTTTTTATCTCTCCTTCTATTTTCAATGACAGCCTAGCTGGATATAGTATTCTTGGCTGCATATCTTTTCATTTAGTGATCTGAATATATCATGCCAGTCCTTTCTGGCCTGCCAGGTCTCTGTGATTAGGTCTGTTGCCAATCTAATGTTTCTACCATTGTAGGTTACAGATCTCTTCTCCCAAGCTTCTTTCAGGATTTTCTCTTTGTCTCTGAGACTCGTAAGTTTTACTATTAGATGTCAGGGTGTTGACCTACTTTTATTGATTTTGAGAGGGGTTCTCTGTGCCTCCTGCATTTTGATGCCTGTTTCCTTCCCCAAATTAGGGAAGTGTTCTGCTGTAATTTGCTCCAATATACCTTCTGCCCTTCTCTCTCTTTCTTCTTCTTCTGGGATCCCAATTATTCTAATGTTGTTTCATCTTATGGTATCATTTATCTCTCAAATTCTGCCCTCGTGATCCAGTAGTTTATCTCTCTTTTTCTCAGCTTCTTTATTCTCCATCATTTGGTCTTCTATATCACTGATTCTCTCTTCTGCCTCATTTATCCTAGCAGTTAGAGCCTCCAGTTTTCATGGCACCTCCTTAATAGCCTTTTTGATTTCGACTTGGTTAGATTTTAGCTCTTTTTTTTCTCCAGAAAAGATTTCTCTAATATCTTCCATGCTTTTTTCAAGCCCAGCTAGTATCTTTAAAATCATCATTCTGAACTCTAGTTCTGACATCTTACTAATGTCCGTATTGATTAGGTCCCTGGCAGTCAGTACTGTCTCTTGTTTTTTTTTGTTTTTTTTTTTTGAGGTGAATTTTTCCATCTTGTCATTTTGTCCAGAGGAGAATAGATGAATGAGAGAACAAAATGCTAACAGGGTAAGAACGTCCCCAGAAAATATACACTAAACAAATCAGAAAAGACCTGAAACCAGGGGGAAAGAAAGGGAAAGAAAAAAGAAAAAAAAAGAAAAAGATAAAAACAAATGTAAACAAAAACAAAACAAAACATAAAAACAGAATATGACCGAATATGATCAGGCTGACGCAGAGATCAGTGCCACACACTAGATTCTGGGCGTATTTTGGTCTGTTAGAAGAAAGTGCCTCCCAAAATTTTAAAGAAAGAAAAACTTATATATGTACAAAAATAAGGGTTAATACGATGAAGGTATGGAATATGACTATGAAGGTGAAAAGTATAAAAGATTTTATAAAAGGAATTGATAAGGTAAGAAGTTGGTTGAAAAAAGAAAGAAGAGGATTAAAAAAAAAAGGTAGAGAATGTGATCAGGGAGGAGACTAGAACAAAGCCATTCACTAGAGATTTAGGGTATATTTTGATCTGTTAGAAGAAACTGTATTCCAAAATTTTAAAGAGAGAACAACTTATATATATATATACCAAAAATAAGGGTAACTACTATGAAGGGATAGAATATGGCTCTAAACATGAAAAATAAAAAAGATTTTTTTAAAAAAAGGGATTGATAAGATGTTGGTTGAAAAAGGGAAAAAGAAAAATTCAAAAAAAAAAGAAAAAAAAGAAAGTTAAAAAAAATTAACTTTGAAAGACTAAAGAATCATGGGAAAAAAGCCATGAATTCTATGTGCTGTATTCCCCTAGTGCTGGAGTTCTGTCGTTCTCATTGATCGGTAAACTTGGCCTTGGCTGGCTATTCTTGCTGATCTTCTGGGGGAGGGGCCTGTTGCCATGGTTCCCAAATGTCTTTGCTGGAGGTGGAATTGCCCCACTCTTGCCGGGTCCAGGCTAAGTAATCTGCTCGGGTTTGTTCTCGGGAGCTTTTGTTCCCTGCAAGCTTTCCATACAGCTTTGGAGGATGAGTGAAAATGGTGGCCTCCCAATCTCTAACCTGGAGGAGCCAAGAACTAGGGGGCCCCACTCCTCAGAGCGCCCCCAGAGAAAAGCAGTCAGTCACTCACATCTCCCCAGTCTCTGGCCGTACTCTGTGCTCACCTGGCCTGTGACCAAGCGTTTCTATCTCTGGCACATGACCCCGTGTGGAGTCTGCAAACCCAGCAGATTCCTGTGGTGCGCTCCCACGCCACTCCTCCAGGGAGAGGAAGGGGAGTCTCCCTGGAGCTGCTGCTTGTTGGGTCCCTGCTGGAAGAGCAGTGGCCCAACTATGTCGCAGATCCTGGTTTATGGCAACCCTGGGCTGAGAGCCTGCTCCTCGGCTCCGTCTCTGGAGCCAGCTTCCCCGCTCCCATACCTAGGAGCTCTGCCGCACTCAAGCACCCCCAGTCTTCCTGTGACCCCTAGGGTCCTAAGGCCACACTGTCCCAGCGAGTGTTCCACCCCCCGTTTAGCCACTGGAGCGACGTCCCTCAGCGGAGCAGACTTCTAAAAGTTCCAATTTTGTGCTCTGCTGCTCTATCACTTGTCAGAAGCGGCCAGAGGAGGCCCCCTTCCCCGCCGTCTATCCTCCCGAATATCTCCTCAGATTCACGTCTCCGCACGTCCTACCTTCCAGAAAGTGGTCACTTTTCTGTTCAGAGAGTTGTTGCTATTCTTTTCTTCGATCTCCTTTTGAGTTCGTAGATGTTCAGAATGGTTTGATCCCTATCCAGCTGAATTCCTGGGACCAGAGACGAAATCCAGGTCTCCTAATCCTCCGCCATCTTGCTCCTCCCCTTGGATGTGCTTCTATTGGCTGCTGATATTTGTTTTGGCGGACAGTTAAGTTAGGGATAAGTTTGTTCTTCCAGAGGCCTTTTATTAAAGACTTATTAGGGTGAGACTACAGTAGATTGTACTTTATAATATTTTAAACCATTTCTCATTTATTTTTTGCCTTTGTAATTAAAGTTTTATTGGAACACAGCCACACCCAGTTGTTTACATGTTATCTATAACTGCTTTCATGCTAAAATGGCAGAGATGAGTAGTTGTAATGGAGACCATATGGTCTAGAAAGTCTTTATACTATTTACTAAAAAGTAAACAGCCTATTTACTATCTGGCCTTTTATGGATACACTCTTTTCCACAAAAGGAAAATGAGGCCTAAAGAGATTTAATTTGAATAAAATCAAATTAAACACAAATCTGTCATACACTAAAAATCCTATTTCAGTAATGCCCCCTTATCTGCAGTTTCATTTTTCATGGTATCCATGATCAACCGCAGTCTGAAAGCAGATGATCTTCCTTCTGACTAAAAGTAGGAAGTTCAATGGTAGCCTAACACTAGGTCACAATGCCCACATTATTTACCTCACTTCATTTCATCTCATAGGCATTTTATCATCTCACATCATTATAAAAAGAAGGGTGAGCACAGTGCAGTAAGAGACAACATTCACATAACTGTAATAACTTTTATGACAGTATATGTTACAATTGTTCCATTTTTATTATTAGTTAATAGTTAGGTGTGTATGAGTAGGAAAAACATAGTATATTTAGGGTTTATTATTATGGTTTCAGGCATCCACTGGGGTCTTAGAACATATCCCCTATGGGTAAGGCAGGACTACTGTAATTCCTGTAGTGTATGACTTAAGACAAATAATTCTGTTTGGACTTTGGTTCAACCAACATTGTAAAAATGTTGAACACAAAGAAGTGTAAACTGGTAAAGTAATATATAAAATGCCTTCTCTTTAAGGAATGTCTTAAATTTTTTTTCTTTTATTCCACTTCTTCTGGTCTTCTAAATTTATCTTTTATCCTTTCTGAGAAGGTTTCTTTGATGATCCTTGCACAAATTCACTCAATTCTTAAAGTTTTGAAAATAATGTCACTCAATCTAAACCTTCATCAAAATCTAGTTAGGTTATATATGTATAACCTCACTTCAAGGAGTCAAAACTCTTACCCTATTTTATCTGTGTCTTCACAGCATATACTGAAGCTATGGCTATAACTCATTGAGTAACTTAGAAATATGCATTCAGATAGTTAACTATCAATCAAGAAATGTTGATCAGGCACCTCCAATAATTTAAGACTTGAAAGGTATTGGTGGTAACACAGCATTGAGAAGGATAAGCATTGTTTCTACATTCATGTAACCTTATACTTGAGTAGAAAAGAAAAACAAACAAATAAATAAATTAGGATTCAAAGAAAGCTAAGCCACCTTGTCTCATTCTCATTAACTCCCATATATGGCAGACCCTCTAAAATCTCTTCCTTCCCATTGCAAACTTTCCCCAAAACTATCTCCAACCCAACAGTCTGCCTTGAAATATGCCTCCCTCACTCTCAGTGGCAATAAATTTCATTTCCTTTCCCTAGAGTAAGTCTGCTCTCTGCAATATAAATCAAGCTTGCTTCACCTACTTCTCCAATTCTCCACTTCACCAAATTCTACAATCAGCAGAATGCAAGTTTAGAAGGTGATGAGCAAGCAAAAATGGAATTTGCTTTGGTGTGTGAAAGGAGATGAGATGGGAGAAGGCTGTGAATAACCATACATTAGAGAACTATTTTACTCTGTTTTTAATTAATTAAATAATCCTGAGTATGTTGATTGCTACAAAGGAAAAGTAGAGAGTCTTTGTGAATGAATAACAGGTAGATCCTACTTTAGTCTCATGGTCAGAAAATACTTATTGTAGGATGTGGTGCTAGATGAAAAGAAATGTTTAAATGTTGAATACACATCAAAAACTAATGATGTACTGTATGATGACTAATATAACATTAAAATAAAATAAAATAAAATATTGAATAAACAGGCTTAGGATCTGAGGTTAGATGTATGAAGGTGAGTATCATTAACATAATAAAGGGTAATATAAGGCATGAGAATACATCTGATAACCTAATAAGAGAGTATATATTGAAAAGGGAAGGGGACTTAGAGGAAGAAGTAGGAAATTCCTGTATGTACTATTTGGGTAAAAGAAAAGAAAAGAACAATAAAAACAAAAGACACATCCAGAGATGTGTGAGCAAATGAACAGAAGCCCATGGAAACCAAAGGCAAGAGCTGTTTGGTCTTTGATGTTGGTCATAACTGGTCTCAACATCAGGGAGGCGAGCAAGGGAGCGGCCAATGGTGCAAGCACAATTATGTATGTGAGAAGATCACAGAAACACCAAACACCTTTACCCACACAGGCAAGCATACTCTATCTCTCTCCTTTTACTTAATTCTATATTTTCTCTATTTAAAAATACAAGATTTGGGGGAAAATTGGAAGAGATACTTTAGTGATGACTACCTTTGTATTATTTTCCAAACAAACAAAAAACTACAGAAGAGGCACTTGAAAAAGACTAGGAAACATGATTCAGTGCATGATGCTAAAAGAAAAGTAAAATAGAAGTTTGAGGAGATCCATTTTAGAGTAAGACTAGGTGTTCTGTATGATAGGCACAGTATGTGGCCAAATAAATTTTTGTTTTGGTTAATGACAGTGATTGTGATATTGAAGAGTTTTGGCAGTATAGTAACTGGGGAGAAGAAACTGATATTGGCTCAAATTTTATCTACACACAAGCATAATCACAAAATATTCTGGTCTCTGTTTCTCAATAATGCTTAGCAAATGTGAACATCTAAATTATATAGACCTGATAAAAATTCTGGGCACTAATTTTCAAATTGGATCATCTGCAAAGTCTATGGTATTCCTTTTGGTGATTACTATTGTGTCTTATGAACCATCAATCAGAAACTAATCATATTACATTTATTCATTAAATTATATCAATCCAAGTGTGATCAGTTAGCTCTTTTCAATGTTTGCTTTTTTTTCGCTAGTAAGACCAGTTATGACCAACATCAAATACGCAACTAATATTTATGGAAGAAAAACTGAAACTTGAGAAAATTCTATCTATTAACTTATTTGCTTCTGAAAACTAACAAAACCTGCTCATACTGAACATCTGGGTCTAAATTGCATAACATGAGATTAGATTGGCCAAGTAAATAGCATTAGCCAAACATACTGGTGTTTTTAGCTTAGTTTTCAGAGTGCTGGAGATACTTTCTCCTTGTATACTGAAAAATAGGACCTTGTCCTTATACCCAAGAAAAAGGCAGAGGCTCGGTTTCACTGATGTCTTACTGGGTTGTCTTCTGGGAATAGATTTCCCAAGTCACCATCCTGAACAGTGTACAATTTCAAACAACTGTCCCAAATTGCACTGAAGGGGAGATGGGGGACATACAATCTTAAACAACTGTCCCAAACTGCACTGAAGGGGAGGTGAGCAGTATCATATGTTGAGCTCTTAGCCCAACTTTCATGAACCTTTTGCATTTCAGCAAGAGGGAAGGTATCCCACTCTCTCATCCTTAATTTCTAGCAGTCTTCTCAGATTTGTTTCATCCAGTATACTGGCCCCTCACTTTGCAGGTATGCATCATCCCTGCCTACAAAGTAGCAAGGAAGTTCCAGTGACTTCCATGAAAGAATCCGTTGCCTTGGTCGCTTCCTATATTTTGTGAATTCTATACCTTGAGGTGTTAACTGTTCATTTTGTTTAGCTTCTGCTGTCTCCTAAGAAGAGCTCTATTGTCTCTGTTTCCTGCAGCCTCTCCTGGGACTGAAGGGAGATGGTGGTAAGTTTTAGCTTCCATGAGAAGTGCTATTCAATGATTTTGAAGATGTCTTACCTTTGTTGTATGGGAATAAATTATAAACATAGCCTAAAAAAATAGATAAATCATAATTGTTGGTGACTGTCTTAGAAAAGTAACCAGTATCTCATTTAATCCTTTGCTGTTCATAAGCAGTTCATGTAATGTCTTGTGAATCAGAATGAACATACTAATTGTACGGTCCTAACCGACCTTAGTCTTCTTCTAACTGGTTTCCAACCTCCCCACCCACTGCATTCCAATTTTGTGATATAATAACAATAATATATGGTAAAGTTGTTCAGAGAAGGTAGGACTGTAAGTCAATGTAAGTTTTACGGAAGAAGTGTATTTGAATTCATTCTTTAAAAATTAAGATAGACACACACAGGAAGAAGCCCATTCTAGGAGAAGGTAATAGCACACAGATTCTCAAGTAGGTACGAATGTGGTCTGATCTCACAACAATGACATTGGACTGAGGTTTCATTTTGAAATGTGTAAAGATTTAGGGGCCAGATGATAGAGGACTTGCAAAGTCAGACATGTTTCAGATTTGATGTCAATAGTTAATCACTCTAGTAACCTTGAATGAAACAGAATGACAATAATAACTGTGCTTAAAGAAGAGTAGCTTTCCTCTATTTCCCCCTTTAAAGCTGAATGTTTATTTACTTTGTTTGGCTTTAATTATTTATGTATTTACTTATTTTGTAACTGATTTTATAATTGTCTCAAATACCCACTTTATTCCACTGTGTGAATGCCCATAAAAATCTGCAGCGTAGATCGGCGGGGTTTCCTTGATGGAGCTACTGACGTTACCGTTTACAGATGCCTCCCAGCAGCCTTAATGATTGTTGCCAAGAAAAAGCTCAGCCATCCCCCTGTAGCAGCCACAGGGCAAAGCCAGAAAGGTAAGCTGTGCTGGTACAGAGAAGGTCTAGCTTTTTCAGAGTCTGACTCACTGGCAAAGCAAAAACTTCTCCTGTGCTAATTCTGAAATGAATTAATTAGTTGAAGACCAATCTTGGATGAACTTTTCCTTCCTTCCTTTTCTATCATTTTTTTCTCACAATAGTGCATGTGGTGAGACCCTCGGGGAGCAATAAGACACTTGGATAAGCCAGTTGTAGATTAAATATAGACTCCCTGTGGCAACTCTTATCTCCTGCCTTCCCTCCTGCTTGCAAAGATGCAGAGACGGGATTATTGCCACAGCTGTGCTTCCTAGAAGACTAATCAATGCAGCTATAAGAAGGTCTGAAATGCAGCAGGATTTTCAATTCTAAAGGATAAAATTTTTTTAAAAGTGACAAAGAAAACTGTTCTAAAAGTTATAATGCTGTTAAATCCAAAAAACCTTTAAAGACAGAAAATAAGTCTAAAAATTGGCCCATTGTCCTATTTTGGGTGCATATCAAGCTGGGATTGATAAGACCTGTCTACAGGAGACTGAAAAATGAAGCTGAGTTCCCAGAAAACATTGATTCCTTACAAGAACTTTGTTCATTTAAGCAAAATTGGAATTGGGGCATGGTTACATTTAGAACTTATGGATACACCACTAGAGTTGTCAAATTCACCTTTTCTGCCTCTTCATGAATTCTCAGTCGGGTCCTGACATAGAAGCAATTAGGACAAATTCCAAGTCAGTTGAGATACAAAATCATAAAGAGAAGTATAGAAATGTAAAGGAAGCTCTGGGGAGAAAACAGTCTAAATCTTTTCCGTAGTAGGAGGGAAGATTTTTTCCCCCACGTGGTTGTTTGTCACCACCCTTCTCTAGGCTTTGGAGGTCAGATCCCATCATCTGCTAGCATTCTCCACTCCTCAACAAGGTGGGATGAGACCATCCTGAAGGGATGGCACTACAGACCAACCATGAATTTGAGGACAGTGTACAGGTGAACAAGAAGTTAACCAGTTTGCTCTTCTAGTCCATGTCAGTCAGTCAACATATATGTATTGAGAATCTCAATGTGCCAAATGCTATGCTGAACAAACCAGACTTGGCCCTGTATTCTTGAAGCTTACTCTACAGTTGAGAATGTAAACATTATACACCTAATTATAACTAATAATTGCAATCCAAGAGAAGCTGAGAATGCCAAGATCTGGGCCTAGCAGAAATCCTGACCTATTAAGGTAGTTTTCGGAAAGGGCAAAGGGGGCAGGTAGCAAATGATTGGGCCAAATACTGAAAATGGGGTGACAGCTGACAAATTAATGATGGATCAGTGTACCTTCCTGTGTGGACATACATGGAACAAGGCAGTCTGGTGTACTCAACTTGGTGAAGGGGCAATTTAAAAATTTCCTTCCAGTGGTGTTTTTGCACCAGACCTCTGCTTACTGGAAGATGTAGAGGAGGGAATCTGGGCTCCTCAGAGTTCACTCTCCAGTTTTTGTCCCCTTTGCACAATTTGTTTTGATATTGTCAAGTGAAACTATTTCTGCATTGCTATGATTAGGGTATACTGATAAAAATGTGCAGCATATATCTTAGCAAAACTTTTTAAGTGAATTTAGGATCCCACTGGTTTTAATAAAAATATATGCATTCAGGGTTTTTTTTTTAATTTAATGAAGGACATTAATGAGAAATAAAATGTTTTATACATTTAGCAAAAGACATTAATGGGGAGGAAGAGATTCATTATGACACTGCTCTGTACCCAGAGGATGCCATGTGAAGGTTGTTCTCTGGGTGACTAAACAAGGGGCATGCTTACTTTAATGGCCATATTAAAATAGCACAAGGGTAGAATACTGAATAGAGTATCTTTAGAAGATAAATTGTTTAAGTTCTCACTTGGTGTTTAGAAAATGTTGGTTTACTTTTTTTTCTCCTTCTCTCTTCGGACAGTGAGTTTTTACCCTTCCATATAACCTAGCCTTTCTAACATGAATTCATCCTAACAATGAATCTAAAGAACAGTATGAACTGAAGTGATCCTATTAGACGTTAAGATAACATCCAAGAGCCCTGGTAAGAAATTTAGATTTGCATTCTAAATATTCCTGATCCACTTGTTTGTTGGTTGGTTGTTTTATATTTTCCAGCATCAAAATCAGAAGAGCCAGACACTCATTACTCACAGAACTCTCCTGAATTCCAGTTTGTGGATGAAATAGATAGGGCTAACACATATAAAACAGAATGAAATTTATTCCCAGAGGCTAATGAACCTTTGCTTGCTATTGTAATACACTGTGCTTCCTGGGTCAAATTAATCTTAAACGTGTGTTATTATAAGATTGCTAAGTGTAGATCACCCTGAAGACAAGACAGGCATTTGAAATCCAGATAATTCTAGCTTATAGACATAAGAAACATGACCGAAGAAAAAATAAGGGATCACCTTGAAGTCTACCCGAATCAGGTTCTCTAGCTCTCCTAAACATTGTCTACATATGTAGATCACAAGGAGCAGCAACATTCCAAAGAATCTGGACACTGGAAAAGGCAGCTCCTATAAATTCAATTTTACCAAGTTTAGTAAAATTTTGAGATTTACCAAAAGGAGGAAATACTACTTTTTTTCCTTTAATGCAGCTATGTTGACAAGAATCCCTGAAAATTCTTAGAATTTTTACCACTGCAGCTTCAATATATATTTTTTGAGAAAATGGAGCCCATCAAATGGGTGATCCCTCAACAAATCTGCTCTTTTAAAAAATATGCAAGTTTTATTAAAATACAATTCACATATCAAAAGAATCACCCTTCTAAGGTATATGATTCAGTGATTTCTAATACATTTACAGAGTTCTGCAACCATCACCACTATCAGACTTTAGAACATATTCACTACTCCCCCCACCCGAAAAAAAGCCTGTACCAATTATTACCACTACCTATTCTCCATTGCCCCAGCCCCTGGACTATTAATATACTTTCTGCCTCTGTGAATTTACTTATTCTGGACATTTTATATAGTGGAATCATATAATATATGGTCTTTTGAGTCCAGCTTCTTTCATTTAGCATAATGTTTTCAAGGTTCATCCATATTGTGTACCCATGAATCTTCATTCCTTTTTATGGCTGAAGAATAGTTAATTACACACCACATCTTTTTTTATCATTTCATCAGTTGGTGGATACTTGTTTTTCTTTCTTGGCTACCATAAAAAATGTTGCTACAGAAATTTTGCAAAGGTATTATGTGGATATATCTTTTTATTCCCTTGGCAATATTACTTAGAAGTGGAATTCCTGGGTCATACAGAAACTATATTTAACTTTTTGAAGAAATGCCAAAACAGTTTTCCAAAGAGGCTGCACTGCTTTAAATTCCAATTAATATGAATGCTTTTATTTCCCATCAACATATCACATTTTTTACATCTAAATTTGTCAAATCTTCCATGTCAAAGGAAAAGATATTCCTCAATCTGTACCTGGAATTTCATCATTCATCACCATGCTTTCTAATAATTCCAACATGCCTACCCTTGTTTTATTGTCAGGCTCTCCTACACTTCTCCTTCCTTCCTCTTACCCTACAAATATGCTAATGTGGTATGAAGAGAAAGAAAGAGAGAACATCTTGACCTCTCTCTCAAACTCTCTGACCTGAAGGTTAAAGATGTGCTTATTAGTTTTATAAATTAAATATTAACTATGGCATTTCATAGTATATGTTGATAAATAACTATCAAAATTCTCCATCTTTCCCAGATCCCCTATTCTAGATATTAAATCCTAAGAGTCTACCTCAGAAATCTATCTAATGCTTCTTTCTTAGTTGAAGCTGTGATCTTTCTCTCCTGGGGACTACTATAACATACTGGGTTGTTTCTCTACCACCAGGCTTATAGTGTCTCCAATTGCTTTTCCATATTGCTTTTAGAGTTACCTTCTAAAGCACTTTTAATAGTTTCTTGTTATTGGGGTACCTGGGTGCCAGTCAGTTAAGCGTCTGCCTTCAGCTCAGGTCATGATCTCGGGGTCGTGGCATTGAGCCCTGAGTTGGGCTCCCTGCTCAATGCGGAATCTGTTTCTCCCTCTCTTTCTGCCCTCCCCCCCACCCTTGCTCATGCTCACTCTGTCTCTCTCTCAAATAAATAAATAAAATCTTTTAAAAAAATAGTTTCTTGTTATCAACAGGAAAATATCACAACTCCTCACCATAGGATAAAAGATCCTACTTCGGGATATATTCCATCACTAAATGACTTTCCTAACAACCCCAGCATCCCATGACTGAACTTCATAGAAATTATCATTAATCACAAAACTTCCTTTTTGATGCTGTCTCTATGCTCTTACCAGTATCTTAACACTGCCTTTCTACTCCACTGCTCTCATCCGAACACTATTCTCCATTCTTCTCCTGGAAAGTCCCCACTAATGTTTTTTCTTCTGTCAATATTTCCATTTCTCAATAGGAATTAGAAGCATCATTCTCTGAGTCTCCAAAGCACTGTGATTATTTCTCCATTTTAGCTATGTAATTCACTTTGGCTTACCATACTGTGTTAGATTTTTTTCTATTTTTATACCTTTCTTTTCCACTGACCTATTTACCAAGGCAAGAAAGTATGTTTCATCAGTTTTTGGATCCCCAACACATAACAGAGTGCTTAGCATATATTCTATTAGTTGGGGTCTAACCAGAGAAGCAGAACCAGAAGGACAGATGAATGGACAGATGGATAGATGGATAGACAGACAGACAGATAGGTAGATACTGATTGATTATTACAGGAAATTAGCTTACACCTTATGGGATAGGGGATTGCTATATAGTCTTCACAAGGCTATCCTTACATCTAATGTTGAAGCCCAAAGTCCAAAGGGCAGATAGTTGATAATGGAAGATTATGAGCAGCCTAGAATCTGATGAAGATTAGCTGGAACTCATGAGGATGGAATGAAACCTGTGTCTATCTTATAGACTGTGACCTTGGTGATGAGGGTATCCTATAGAAGTCAGGGCTCTTATTCATGGTGCTAAACACAAACATAGTTGGCCAAGGAGTCAAAGAAAATAAAGGAAGATCAAGGGAGAATGCAGAGCAATTCTGTGTTAGCCTATTGCTCCAAACAATAAGTTAAGTGGCTTAAAACAGCACACATTTATTATCTCATCATTTTGGGAGTCTTGACATAGTTTACTTGATTTCTTTGTTTCAGAATCTCACAAAGATGTAATCCAGGTATTAGCTAGTTCTGTGGTTTCATCTGAGGCTCATATGTGGAAGAATATGCTGCCCCACTCACATGATTGTTGGATGAATTTAGTTTCTTGTTGTAGCACTGAGAGCTTCAGTTTCTTGCTGTCAACCAGAGGCTACCCTCAACCCCCTACACAGTACCCTCAGTTTCTTGCCATGTGGGCCAGCAAGACAGACTACAGCAAGATGGCCACTATAATTTTATGAAACATAACCATGTAATTAAACACATGTAATCATGAACTCCTATCTCTTTTACCACATTCTATTTGTTAGAAAAAAGTCACAGCTTTTTAATGGCCATATTAAAATAGCACAAGGGTAGAATATTGAATAGAGTATCTTTAGAAGATAAATTGTTTAAGTTCTCACTTGGTGTTTAGAAAATGTTGGTTTACTTTTTTTTCTCCTTCTCTCTTCGGACAGTGAGTTTTTACCCTTCCATATAACCTAGCAACACCCTAAAGGAAGGGATCACTACACAAGGGCTTGAATACTAGGAGATGGGAATCATGAGGGGTCATCATAGAGTCTGTCTGCCACTGTACCCCTACTGACCCCCAATGATCCATACCCCACCATATGCAAAATACATTGACACTCCCCTCAAAGTCTTTAAGAGTCTCATACCATTACAGCATCTGTGCATAGTCCAGAATGTCAACATCTAAATCAGGTCCAGGTGAGGATGAGACCTCTTAATATGGTGTCTGGCATGTGGTAAAATTTAATCCTGGCTTAATATCAGGTTGAACACCATTTTGAGGATCAGATGCAGAATTTTCTAAACTTCCTTGATAAGGTCTAAGCATGACCATCTCACCTACTTAGGTTTGAGTTCCCACAAAGTGGGGCCCTTTGTACTTAATGTAACTTACTCAGTGGCTTGTAGGTAGTAGTGATTCATAATGTTGACCAATTAATGATCATAAATAGCCGATTTGCTGATCATAGTCAAAAGACACAGTTGACTTGAAATTATAGCTGTACTTCATCAGTCCATTCACTTAATATTCTGTTATATTTTTCTTGCTTGGTTGATGTCTGCTATTTAGTGGATTTCTTCTCTAAAATTCAAATCCCAGCCAAGGTTTAAATGATGAGAAAACATCATGCTCAGTTGATTCCTCAAAAGTGCCATTAAATTATATATTTCAAAACATATTTTTCTCTAAAGGTTCTGTGCCTCTTGCTGAAAGAATGTATCAAATTAGTGTGACTTTGTATGAAAAATATCATTTTCAAGCCTTGAAATGTCTTACCCTGATTAGTTTATAAGTTAAAAAGTCAGTGTCTAGAGAGTATCACATATAGGCATGAGTTGCATTCTTCACTAATCATTTATTAACCCCAAGTATCTTTACTGGATGCTAACTCTGGGCCAAGGCTTGTGCTAAGCCGAAGGGATATGGCAGTAAGTGGATAAGAACTCCTTCCTCATGGAGCTAACATTGTAATAGAGCAGAGGGACAATTAAAAAAAAAAAGAACAAAATAGATCATTTCAAATTGTGATGAAGTGTATGAAGAAAACAATAAAATGCACTGAAATAGAGAAAAAAATAATACGCAATACTTCCAGAGATGATGATTGAGAAAGACCACATAAAGACCAATATGCTGAATGAAGCCTCAAGGATATAAAACATGAATCATGTACTAAATGTGAATGTGCTAGGCATTAGGTTAAAGCTCATCAAACAGGAAGAAAAACATGTGAAAGGCTTCAGGAGCAGGAAAGGTGCTTGACTTGTTCATGGGACCAGGAAAAGAACAGTGGAACAGAGGAAGAGAGGCATTAGAGTATTAGGAGCTGAGTGGGAGAGGGGGCAGGCACTGGATATGCAGGGCCTTATAGGTCATTGTGAAGGGTTTGACCTGAAGCAAAGCAAAGTCATCTTGAGATATTAAGCATAAGATCTGCCTGACTTAATTAACATTTAAAAATCACTATCTTTGCCATACGGAGGAAAGTTAGAAAGTTATGAGTAGAAAAATGAAGACCACAGAGGAAGCTGCGATCATAGTCCTATAGCTAGAGCTATGTGACCTAGTGAAAAAAAAATAGAAAGTTTTTATTTTTCTACGGACAGGGCTTGCTGATGGTTTAATGAGGGAGAACATAACAGAAAGGTTGGAATTAGAGGGTGAGTCTAGGTTTCTAGCTATGGCAACTGACTGGTAGGGGTGCCTTACACTCTTGAAAAAGACTGATGGGCTGGGTGGCTGGTGGGGTGTCAAGTCCTGAGAAAAAATTAAGAGTTCCAGTTAAACATGTTAAACTCAGGAATCATATGAGAAATACACAGGGAGATGTCAAAAAGGAAATTCTATATGCAAAGCTAGGATAGATATCGTAGAAGAAAATTGGGCTGGATATACATTCATATACATTCAGAAGTCATCAGCATAGGGATAGTATTAAATGTTATAAGAACAGATAATATGTCTTTGGTTTACTTTTCCTAAGAGCTGTGCTTCCTTCATTTTTGTATGAAATAGCACCTATAGAAAATGATAAAATCTGAAAAGCACATTGTGCTAAGCTTAAGTAAATTCGGGCTACACGGAGTTTGGTAAAAATATGTCTCCTAATTTACTTTTGCAGTATGTAATTATGGTAAGAGTCATAGGTTGGTGTCATTGGGAAACAAACTTTGAGGTGGAGATTTGCATGCAGGAGGTTTATTGGGGCATGTTTTGGGGATCAATCCCTGTAAGGGAGTTAGGAAAACAGAACTGGGCAGAAGGCTAACTGTGATGTGTTAAACTGTGATGTGGTCCAGCAGAAGCCTCAGCGGATCCCACCTATAGAGAGCTCTGGAGCTGGAGGTGCTTCTCAGGGTTTTCCCAAATGGTGGCAAGAGGGTGAAGCCTTTGTATCCCCACATTAACTAGTCATTGGATGCAAATTCTCTCCGGGAAGAGGAAATAACCTTGGCCAAAGGAGCTCCCTTTGGAGAAGGATAGTTTTTAAGGAGGGCCTCAGCTAAGAGTCACCAGCAGGCAAGACACCTGACAGGAGCACAGTCTGCGTGGGGGCAGGGAGGTTCTCAGTGGAGAAATAACACACCCGCTAAAATAAAAGCATTAAATACAAAGTATCAGGAAGATATTAATGGGGAATTTGTACAAAACTTTCATATAAAATGTTTTCACACTTTTAATGAGAAGCTTAAGTATGCTTCTGTGGATGTAACTTTTTATATTAGGTTATATACTTGTAATTGTTACATGTAATTGCTTTTTAATAATGATCTCTTCGAATTATTCACAGTCACCCCTGATGAGAAACTATACAGTTAGTGATTAAAATGTTAAATCGTATTCTTTACAACTACAGAAAAATTTTCAAGCGTTTAGATTTTATTTATATATTGTAAAATAATTATTTTTTCCATCAACAAGTGTAGTGTTGAATTTTTTCATGAAAATGTGAATGGATTTCAAATACAATTGAACTTTTGCCATGAAAAGAATTTCAAAAGAATGGTGAAGAAATTTAATTTGCACAAAGTGCACCTGTTGTTAGTAGTCTCCTGGCAGCTGGTTTGGTTGTCTCGGAAAAGGCAGTGGTGCACCCTTCAACTGCTGTTGAAGCAGGTGCCCATGTGGTAGAGCACATCCTTGGTTGTGCTCAAGGTACTGTTAATCACAAAGCCCCACATCGGAGGGATAGTGGGACATACATTCTGAGCCCCATTCCATTGAAATCATCTTCCCAGAGGCCCTAAATATCTGCTCACCACAGGAAATGAACAAACAGTCCAGGCTACCCCTTGCCCTGAACACGCACTAGAGGACTAAAGGAATTCCCAACTCGTGGCGTGGTTAAAAAGTCACTGAGGACAGAAAACATCATTTACTGTCCCTGTATTAAACAAGATGGGACAAGACATCAATAAAAAAAGGCAAAAATTAAGTCGATTCTCATTATTTACAGCAGTTGTGTTCTAAAATGCCTAAAAACACTGAATTAGTGAATACTGAATTGTTCCAAGGGGAAATACAGAGTTAGGTTTCTGCAAGCCTCTAGTCACTACATTTTTATAGATTGATCAATATATAACCTTATTTTATGTATATTTCTGTTTGAAGACTATATTCAATGGTGTATATACACACACACACACACACATACACACACACACCATTATATATATATAGTTGATTCATTAACACTGAACTCACAGCCAACAGCACTGTACCTCATGTCTGAACAAAGTTTTTCTAACACATGCATTTTCTCTGTTAGGCCCATCACAGCCTTGTCACACTTGGGAACACTAGGCAACAATTTAGCATCATGCTTGGGGGCCATTTTAAAGAGCAAAATCACCAACAAAAAGCACAAAAATATGAAAAACGTGGCACCAAATAAGGCACAAAAATGGCATTTGTTTATAATATGAGAGCAGAAACAAGAAGACAGAATTTTGCCTTATTCAACCTCACCGGCTGTTGTCACTCCGCACATAGCCACAAAAGACCACGACAGCACAAGAAGTACTGATTGGGGGCTTACAGATAAATTGTAGCTGGTAAGCAAACGTGCAAATACTGTAACTGTGAATAATGAGAAGCCATGTACTTACTCCTCAAAAATAAAATGTCAGGGGTGCCGCCCAGGTGGCTCAGTCGGTTAAGTGTCCAGCTCTTGATCTCAGCGCAGGTCTCGATCTCAGGGTCACAACTTCCAAGTTCCACATTGGGCTCCACGCTGGACGTGGAGCCTACTTAAATAAATAAATAAATAAATAAATAAATAAATAAATAAATAAATAAAATGTCAAATGAGACTAAAAGAGTTTCCCATCTAGGCTCCCTTGAAGACCCTCACCTCACTGGGCTCACTAATCCAAAACTAATATGTCATAATCTCTGCCTAATCCTAGCCAGTTCACCTTGCAAGATCACCTTCAGAATCACCTAGTCAAGGCCCTCTAATTTCTTCTATTTTTTTTTGTTTGTTTGTTTTGAGACTCTATAAAGTGGGTGTTTTTCCTTAATGCAGTAAGTCTAATTAGTTTTACTTGATAAACTATTTATTTCTTTGTGATGATCTTTTGATAAGCCTGTAGCCAGCACCATTTTCTTCACAATAGTGTTCCAGGAATACGCAGTCATAGCAAATTTTCCTGTGGGATGAGGAACCTCCAACAGCATCTTTAAAATTATTTAAATCTAAATTGAATTGAAAACTATGACATTTCAGTAACTACCCTCCCCACTCCCCCCTAGACACACACCTCTCTCAGTGAACAGTCATTCACTGGATCAAGCTACTAACTCCCTTATTCTTTCTCTCTTGGTTTAAGGATGAAGACAATTAAAAATACCTGTGGTGGAAAATTAAAATAGTGCTGAGCAATGGAGGCAATGTGCTTAATTACTGTGAGATGGGAGATAGATGGTAAATGATTCTTGTGTCAATTTGAAGACATCAGCACTCATATTTCTCACATGATATGGACTGTGACCTGATCTCAAATTTATTCAATTAAGCCAAGGAGTAAAACTCCAAAATGTTTTTTTTTTTTCTTTTCATATCTGCCAAATCAGCAAGACTTTTTGATTTATTGAGATAATTATTACTATTACCAGCCCAAATTCCAAGGGTTGAGTAAAAGGTGGGGTGATCTCAGAACCCTATATAAAAACTATACTAAGAATATGGACCAAAAACAGAGAGCAAAGGCTCTAGTCCTATTCTAGCACTAACACCAGGCATGTCACTTGCATTCTTGAGACCCTGGTTACTATGTCCACACCATAAAGAAATACAATTAGATATCACTGAGATTTCCCTCACCTCAGACTTTCTATGACTCATTGACAGATTATACGACTCTCCTTGTATCCTTGGAGATTGCTTTTTATACATAGCCACCTTCCAGAGAAAATGGCCACGTCTGCTATAGCCTTGTTTTCTCATGGTCTAGGACTATGAAAACTAGAAAATCTGTCATATGCAGGTGTTGATAACTACTCATTATCAATGGGGGCCATGGGCATGTTTCAGAAATAGCTAGAAGTTTTAAGTCTCCTGAGTTTCAGGATACAAAAATATTCCAGTATCTTCAAGCTCAGTAGAATCTCAACAGAATGTCTGGTTTCCTCCATCCTTGGTTGCAATTAACAAATGAGTTAACTGAGGCCAAGAGAAGGCAGCCTGAGGTCAGTCACATTGTTAACATTACTACCAAAGAAATAACTGGGTTTTAGAAAACAAAAAACGCTTTAACAACTAAATAATGTGATCATCATCTCGTTGGTCTGGCTGTCAGTTTGAGGAGAAAAGTAACAAGATTTTCAGTTAAAGGAAATGAAGACATTTTATTTTGGAGTAGAGGTTTTTGGACAACCAGGGTAAATGATAGTGTAACCCCTAGGGATGTTCATATATGCATCATCAACATCTCCTGCTTGAGAAGGGTATAATGAAAGGACTAGCTATTAGGCTTGGAGAGGAAGAGTAAAAACAAATCTTAGATACCATGTCCAAAACCAGTGTTCATGCCTACTCCTTCTCACAGGTTCCTTGTGTTCTTAGCCAAGTGTGGGGGCCTGACATCTGATCGCTGTGGCACCTTCCCACTCAAATATAAAAGATCTCTGTATCCTGGATGACACAATTAATTTTTGGCTTAAGAGCAACTTCCCTGCTCTAAATGGAACGCTGTCTTTGGGAGTAAAGTTCTCAATAAAAGATTCTATTAATTTGCAATTGTGCCCAATTTGTGAGTGTTTTGTGCCAGTTTAAACAAACAATTAGAGAAAATCAAAGGGAAATGCCACCCAAAAAGAGATTCCTGCTAACAGCGCCAATAGAGCATCTCAAATAGATATGGAAGGCTAAATGCCAGATACAGGTTGCAAACATTCAGCAGCAGCTTTAAGGGCCCCTGGTGTTCATTTAAATTATGCCATGCAGTGAAATGCAATCACTTTCCATGCACAGACCTGTGTAGCACCAAAGCTGGATCCTCACTTTCAGTGTTAGACGTGGAAGAGGAACCTTTACCCTCGGGGCACTTACCTGCAACATATGGCTGCTTCCCAAGCGGTGGAGAGTCTATCTTAACCAGTTCACAAGGATGATCCCCTTCTTTCCATCTTGTATGTATGTCCTGGATTCTGAGAGAGACATAACTTTATTTAGCTAAATTACTCTGGATTTTTAATAACTATCTGGGTGTTTGTGGTTTTTAGTTTTGTTTTGTTTTTTTCTTTCACTCCATTTATTCCACACAGTCATTGCTTCCCACTTCCCCATTAGACAATCACAGGGAAGCTGGAGAGATCCCATCTGTGCTTTTCAGGGGGCGAAATCCAACAGCCCTGGGACAGGTGGAGCAGGCAGCAGGAAGGTGACCCCAGGCGCGCAGCAGGTGGGGTGAGCGGCACAGGAAATGAGCAGGCAGCAGGCAGTCTGAAGGGCAGCAAATCAAGCAGAGGTTAGCAGGTAAGAAGGGTGACAGGAGGGCAGACCAGGCATGTGACCAGTGGGGAGGGAAAAACAGAAGGCAATTAGCCAGGGGGAGAGGGCAGATGGAGGGCATCTGCCGACAATTACCAGGGGAAAGGGTAGCAGGAGGGTAATAATAGGAGGCAGTTCTGAGGGGCAAGAGGACATTAGGCAGGTGACATGCAACAGCAGTGAGAACACCAGGCATGCCTTAGCTGGGAGAGAGCATTGAAAGAACCTTCCTATCCTTGGAGGAGGACCAAACAATTAGTGGGGCAACAGGCAACCAAGTGGTATACTCCAAAAATAAGTGGCCTCCAAGGTCTGGGGGTCTGTTTCAAGTTCCTGCTCCAGGAAATATTGCAACTGTATGCATTGATCCAGTCTCTGAGGGACCTCAAAAAAGCGCTGTCTGTTGACAATAACAGAGAAAGCCGAGGCCAACTGCAGAGCAGACCACTAGCCTATCAGGTAAAATTTTAAGAAAAGGGGGAAATAAAGAGAAATTCCATTTTCTAGGTGTTCTCCAGGGGTCAGGCTCTGTCAAACACCTCATATATATCTTATCCAATCCCACGGCCACTCTTTCATGTTGCTGGTACTGTGCTTGTTTTTAAGTCAAGAAAATCGAGGTTAAGAGACAATGTGGAGCTGGCCCGGGATCACAGAGGTTGTAAGTGGGAGCTGTGATTTCCACTTGAACCTCCCTGAAACTCCAACTCTTCCATCTTTTATAACACAGCGGGTCTCAAGGATGGAAAGCTCTCTTTTGACTACTAGCAGATGGTGTGTCTTCATCCTTAAAGAAAAAGGCTTTGATTTTTGTTAAATATACATTTCTTCAAGAAAATACATATTACAAAATAGTGTTTCTCAGATTTGAATCATGTACAGACTCTCATTAAAGATACAAAAAGCCTGGCTTATCCTCATATTCCAGAGGCCTCAGTTTGGGTGGTAGCACTAGAAATTGTAAATAGGATGTTCAGCAGCTCAGTATGAAAAGTAGCCTCTTTGAAACATACTGTATTGGAGATCTCTGTATCACTAGTCTCTCTCTTCTGCATGCTCATTGAGCCTTTGTATTGGTTAGGATGCTTTCACCTGCAATTCACAGAAAGCCTTAGTCCAGACTGACAGGACTATTAGGACATTTATTTGGCATCACAAGAAGTTCGGAGGTGGAGAAGGATCCAGCAGCTCTCTTACTGTTCTCTTGCTCTGCTCTATTCCACGGTGCCCTCCGCTCTAGCCCAGCAGCAGGGTGGCCCCAGAAGCTCCAGGTGTTACATCCAGTAGTGGTTTGTACTGGGGAGAGACAAAGAATTGTCATATCTGTGTCTCTTTCTTAGGAGTAAAGAAAAGGACTCAGCAACCCCTTCACCCAAGCACACTTCTCCATACAACTCATTGACCAAAAATAATTATACGCCGGTTCCAAACCAGTTACCTGAAAGAGGAATGGGATTATCATGATGGATAATCCTATCAGGATCCACTCTTCCTCTGAGCTATATCCTGAAAAAAGGAGATACCTGAACATAATGAACATTCTTTTAGAAATGAGGGGAAAGATGGATGCTGGATAGGCAACTAAGAGTCTCTGCTCTAGTCCTCAATTAATGATAATTGAAAAAAACAAATGACTAAATGTGAATGATCTCTGAGCAGGTTTGACTGGGAAAGGGAATGAAAGCACTGGATAGGAATTGTTTCTGGATCATTACTTATCCCACAGTGGCAATGTGACCTTGAACAAATCACTTCATTTCCTAAGCCTTGGTTTCCTCATTTGTAAAGTGGAGAATACCTGCCCCATTTAACTCACAGGGTGTTATGAGAATTAAATATATATGTGTAAATGCTTTGTGTATGACAAAGGGCTATGTAAATGTGAGGCATTATTATTATTAATATTCAGAATTTAATCAACCCAGTTATTCTGTCAGCGAGAAAATATTATTTTCGATAAGCAAAGGACAATTTAAATGTGAGCCGTGGAGATCATGGAAAAAAGTAGCATCTAGGAAATACATAATACAGAGGAATCAAAATATTGCATGTCTAAGATTATGTCATATATCCTTAAAAGAACAACACCAAGAAACTTAAATAGTGTCAGAAAATTGGATATATATTAGAAAAAATAAAGTTAGGTTCCTATACCATATTTAAAAACAAATCGGCAATAGAATAAAGATCAAAATATGGAAATCTTTTAAATATTAGAGAATTTCAGGATGGGAAGGACTTTCCCAATTAAGTTTCAAAATCCTGAAGCCATGAAAAAAAAAAAGATTGATGTAATTGAATGCATGAAATTTTAAACATCTCACTGTAAAATATACCAGAAGCAAAAAAACAAAGGAAATGACAATCTAGGATAAAATGTTTGTAACATTTATGACACATAAAGTATTAATATCCATGAAATACTTTTGAAGTAAACTAAAAAGCAATCGAATATAAAACTGCAATATTTTTGTAAGAGTATTAATTTCCAATAAAATATAAAATGACTTGTTCATTCTAGGAAAAACACAAAAAAATTTTAAAATTAAAATGAAATCATGGGCGCCTGGGTGGCTCAGTCGTTAAGCGGCTGCCTTCGGCTCAGGTCATGATCCCAGAGTCCTGGGATCGAGTCCCACATCAGGCTCCCTGCTCAGCGGGAAGCCTGCTTCTCCCTCTCCCACTCCCCCTGCTTGTGTTCCTGCTCTCGCTGTCTCTGTCTCTGTCAAATAAATAAATAAAATCTTAAAAAAAAAAAAATCTTTAAAATGAAATCATAACATAACACCATTTGCCCACTATTGGCAAAACAATTTGGAGGCTGAGAACCTATGGAACAAGTAGAGTGTAGGGAAGGACAAATTCTGCCATATGGTTGGGGCATAAACTTGTTTAACTATTTTGGAAGGCAATTTGTCAGGGTGTAAAAAAACTTAAGTGCCCAGAGTCTTTGATTCAGCAGCTTACATTCTAAGGATCTATTCTGCATAAAGTATTCACAATGTACACAAGAATGTACATAGCCACAATTCATTTAGTTGTGGAAACATCAAAATATTTAATACCTACTGACAGGATATTGGTCAAGTAAATGGCAGAAAAGATATTTGATGTTCCCATTAAAAATATTATGGTAGATTTCCATGTAGTAGTACAAAAAGATGTCCAAAATGTATGGCCAAGTGACAAAAGCAAATTAGAGAACTTAGGTAATCTATGTTCATATATTTTTTAAAATACCGACATACATTTGCCTATACACATGCTCACTCTCCTGCTCTCACTCACTTGCTCTCTCTCTCTCTCTGTCTCTTTCTCTCTCACACACATATATACAGGCAAAGATATATAGTCAAAGATTCCAGAGTCCAGAATGAGAAGCATGATGTAATATTCTGAAAGAATAGGGAGATGTCTCTAAAGGAAAGAAATGTAGATTTTACACTTTGGTTTGATAACTCTTTCAGTTCTTACCTGCTCTTCCATGGACATTGGCTGATTCTACCTCCTCTGGCACTGAATCTAACTATAACTCCAGAATGACACATTATCTTTACATTTTCTGATGTTCAGTTTCCAGACCCTGCTCTCAAAAACCCCATCTCTTAGACTACTACATTTCAGGATGGTGTGACTCTCTCAGGAATGCACCTATTCTATATGGTAGCCACTAGTCAGATGTGGCTTGAAATGTGACTAGTAGACATAAGTAGTAATTTCTCTGACATTGGCCATAGCAACATTTTTCTAGTTATGTCTCCTAAGGCAAGGAAACAAAAGCAAACAACAACAACAAATCCACAACTATTGGGGCTATAACAAAATAAAAAGTTTTTGCACAGCAAAGGAAACCATCAACAAAATAAAAAGGCAACCTACTGAGTGGGAGGAGATATTTGCAAATGATATCTCTGACAAGGGGTTAATATCCAAAATATATAACAAACTCATATAACATCATCAAAAGAATCTGATTAAAAAATGGGCAGAGGACCTGAATAGACATTTTTCTAAAGAAGACATACAAATGGCCAACAGACACATGAAAAGATGCTCAGCATCACTCATGATCAGGGAAATGCAAATCAAAACCACAACGAGATATCACCTTACACCTGTCAAAGTGAAGAGTATTAAAAAGACAAGAAATAACAACTGTTGAATGAGGATGTGGAAAAAAAAAAAAAAACCCTCATGCACTGTTGGTGGGAATGTAAATCAGTACAGCCACTGTAGAAAACAGTATGGAGTTTCCTCCAAAAAATTAAAAATAGAGGGGTGCCTGGGTGGCTCAGTCATTAAGCATCTGCCTTCGGCTCAGGTCATGATCCCAGGATGCTGGGATCGAGCCCCACATCAGGCTCCCTGCTCAGCGGGAAGCCTGCTTCTCCCTCTCCCACTCCCCCTGCTTGTGTTCCCTCTCTTGCTGTGTCTCTCTCTGTCAAATAAATAAAATCTTAAAAAAAAAAAATTAAAAATAGAAATACCGTATTATCCAATAATTTCACTATTGGGGCATTTACCCTAAGAAAACAAAAACATTGGTTTGAAAAGATATATGTACCCCTATGTTTATTGCAGCCTTATTTATAATAGATAAGATATGGAAGCAACCTAAATATCCCTTGATAGATGAATAGATAAAGAAGATGTGGGGTGTGTGTGTGTGTGTGTGTGTGTGTGTGTGTGTGTGTGTGAGTGATGGAATATTATGCAGCCACAAAAAAGAATGAGATCTTGCCATTTATGACAACATGGATGGATCTAATAGGCATTATGCTAAGTGAACTAGGTCAGACTGAGAAAAAATAATACCATATGATTTCACTCACATGCATGTGGAATCTAAAAAACCCAACAAATAAATAATCAAACAAGAAGCAGAACCAAACCTATAAATACAGAGAACAAACTGATGGTTGCCAGAGGGTAGGGAAGTGAGCAAAATGGGTGAAGGGAAGTGGGAGATACAAGCTCACAGTTATGGAATGAAAAAGTCATGGGAATAAAAAGTACAGCATAGGGAATACAGTCGATGATATTGTAATAGTGTTGTATAGTGACAGATGGCACTTGTAGTAATGTATACAGATGCTGAATCACTATGTTGTACACCTGAAAATAATGTAACATTGTGTGTCAAACATACTAAAAAAATTAATACATATAAATATATGTATACATATATGACTGTTTCATACTTCAGTTTGCTAGCTCTCAGAAGGAATATGTTATTCATTAATAGTCATAATTTTGAGATATACTTTTTGCTTTGGTTATTGTAATATTTCATCCCACTTTATGCTTATAAGATCTAAATCATAATAAGTAATAATATTGGAAATAAAATAGTGCCTTGGTCTGGAAGGAAAAAAAAATGTGACTAGTGAAAACTGAGATATGCTGTAGGTATAACATACTTGCCATATTTCAAAGACTTAGTATGAAGAAAATAAAGTATCTCATTAATAATTACATACTGACTACATGTAGAAATGACATTTTGGACATACTGGGTTAAACAAAATATACATTAAAATTAATTTTACAGGTTTGTTTTTTAATCTGTTTCTTAATGTGGCTACTAGAAAATTTAAAATTATACATGTAGCTTATATTTGTAACTCACTACTATAATGGCAGATACGTGTTATCATACATTTAGCAAAACCCATGGAAAGTACACCAGAAGTGAGCCCTGATGTAAACTGTAGACTCTGGGGTATGCCAATGTAGATTCATCATCAGTGTCACAAATGCACTGCTGTGGTACAGGATGCTGATAGTCAGAGAGGTTGTAAATAGGTGGGAACTACAGATATATGGGAATTCTCTGTATTTTCCACTAAATTTTGACATGAACCTAAAGCTGCTCTATAAAATAATAATTATTAAATTAAAAACACAAATAGAAACAGAAAACAGAAAAACTGCTCCAGCCAGGATTGAGTAACACACACCAGATTTATCCTACCCAAAACAACTAAAAACTGCATATAATATAGGAATCAATGATTTTGAAGATACTGAACATCAGGCATTGAAGGACATAGACCCCTGAGTGAATGAAAACAAACAAGATGTGCCAAATGCTTTTCCCAACTTATTGCCTGCATAGAGTCTCCAGGCTATGATGCAAAAACAGTGCAAGTTTGTGACATTTTTTATAAGGGATGCTTATAAAACTCCCCAATCCCTCAGTTCTCTCAATTCAACTAGAATGAATGGCAGTTCAACCAGAGAGGGACTGGCTGAGAAAACAAGCTTTGCTATCACTTACGGAGGAGGTTTCTACACATCCAAAAAACTCAGTGAACCCCGAGTAAGATAAATCAAAGAGAATCAGACACATTACAGTTAAACTGCTGAGAGTCAAAGACAATGAGAAAATTTTGAAAGCACCAGAGGGAAAAAACAAAACAAAACATCATATACAGTAATACAAGAATACAATTAATGGCTGAATTCACACGAGAAATAATGGAGGTTAGGAGGAAGTGCAATGACAGAAGTGTTTGAATAAAATGTCAACCAAGATTCTATATTCAGCAAAACTATTCAAAAATAAGATGAAATAAGGACATTCTCAGATAAATGAAGACTCAGAGAATTCATCGCTAACAGGTCTGCTTGTAAGAAATACTAAAGGAAACCTTTCAGGCTGAAAGAAAGTAACACTAGACAGTATCTCTTATCTGCAGAAGAAGTGCAGAGAGCCAGAAAGAATAAATAGATGTGTAAATACAAAAATCTATACAAATATATTTTAATCAAAAATATATCAAAATAAAATTATTTCATTTTTTAAAAAATATGTTTGTACAAAAACATAACATCATATTGTTGGAATTATAACATACAGATGCAATATATGACAATAATAACACAAAGAGGGAGAGACAAGGATCTATAGTGAAGCAAAGATACTTTATTTTACTGAGATCACATTTGTAGTATTCTAAAGTAGATTGTAATCCTTAAAGCAACCACTAGGAAAATTACTTGAAATAATAATGCAATCAAAAAAGAAAGTAAAATGGTAAAGTATAAAAAATATTTATTTAACACAAAAGATAGTGGTAAAAGAAAAATAGTGGAACATTAGAAAAAGAAAAGAAAAATGAAAAGTGAAAAGCAAGACTGCTAGTCATAAAGCCAACCACAGCAATAGTTATATGAAATGTAAATGGACTAAATACAACAAACAAAAGGCAGAGATTGTCAGATTGAACAAAAACAAGACCTAACCATATGCTGTCTATGAGACACATCTTACATTCAAAAACACAAATAAATAAAAAGTAAAAAGATATAAAAAAGGTAAAACATGAAATCAGTAACTATGACAGCTGTAGCCATATTAATACTATACAAATGGACTTTAATACAAGAAATATTACTAGAGAAGAAAATATTTATTTCATAATAATAAAAAGTGTTAATTCATCCATCAGTAAGATATAACAGTTCTAAATATTTATACACTTAACCATAGTACCCCAAAATACATGAAGCAAAATTTTGTAGAATTGAAAGTGGAATCAGACAATTCAAAAATAACAGTTTTAAATTAAAACAACTCACTCTGGGAACATCAGAATAACGTCAGACCTGTCCACAAAGACCTGGCAAGCCAGAAAGGCCTGGCAAGACATATTCAGGGTACTAAATGAGAAGAACATGCAGCCAAGAATACTTTATCCGGCAAGGCTTTCATTTAGAAGGAATGGAGAGATGCAGAGCTTCCACGACCGGCAGAAACTGAAAGAATATGTGACCACTAAGCCGGCCCTGCAAGAAATATTAAGGGGGGTTCTATAAAAGGAGAAAGACCCCAAGAGTGATAAACAACAGAAATTTACAGGGACAATCTATAAAAATAACGTCTTCACAGGCAACATGATGACAATTAATTCATATCTTTCAATAATCACTCTCAACGTGAATGGCCTAAACGCTCCCATAAAATGGCACAGGGTCACAGATTGGATAAAAAGACCATATGCTGTTTACAAGAGACTCATTTTGAACCTAAAGATACAACCAGACTGAAAGTGAAGGGATGGAGATCCATCTTCCATGCCACCAGACCTCAAAAGAAAGCTGGGGTAGCAATTCTTGTATCAAACAAATTAGATTTTAAACTAAAGTCTGTA
>NC_138381.1:29022456-29180302 GCF_054177405.1 Leptonychotes weddellii | reverse complement strand
ACGAAAACAATGGATCATGGAAATGATCCACATGTGATGGAAACCACATCAAAAACCAATGATGTATTGTATGGTGACTAACATAACATAATAAAATATAAAAAAAAAAAAAAAAAAAAACTCACTCTGAGTTATGAATAGAATAACTACACAGAAGATTAACAAGGACTTGAATAACACGATAAAACCAAGACTTCACAGATATCTGTAGAACAGTATACCTAACAACAGCAGAATACACATCTTAAATGAACATGGAGCAGTCTCCAGGATAGACTATAATTTATGCCATTAAAAAAAATCTCAATAAAGGAATGAAATCATACAAAGTGTATTCTCCAACTACAGTGGAATCAGATTAGAAATTAGTAACAGAAAGAATCTTAGGAAACTTATAAATATATGGAAATTGATCAACACCCTCTTACATAACCAATAGGTCAAAGAATAAATCACAAGAAAAATTAGATTGAAAAC
This sequence comes from Leptonychotes weddellii, assembly GCF_054177405.1. Taxonomy (NCBI): domain Eukaryota; kingdom Metazoa; phylum Chordata; class Mammalia; order Carnivora; family Phocidae; genus Leptonychotes; species Leptonychotes weddellii. Next base: position 29,179,825 of record NC_138381.1, on the reverse strand, counting down.
AAAAACACAACATGTCTAAATTTAGAAGATGTAGCTATAGCAGTGCTTAGAGGAAATTTATAGTTTTAAGTCCCTATGTCAGAAAAGAAAAGTCTGAAATCAACAGCTTAAATTTCCACCTTGAGAAACTGGAAAATGAAGAACAAATTAACAACAAAACAGACTGAAGGAGGAAATAATAAGGAAATTATAAAGATTAGAATAAAAATGAATCAATAGAAAAAATAAAAACAAAAATTTATTCTTTTTAAGAAAATCAACAAAGTTGATAAACATTAATCTAGATTAAATAAGAAAATAAGACAGCAGATAAAATTCCCAAAATTAGAAAAGAAAGCAAGAATATCACTACCAAAACATTCAAAATTAAACATTTTAAAAGAATACTGTGAACTACTTTATGAACAATCTAGACAATGTAAACAATATATACATTTATTTGTAAACCCTAAAGCAATCATTACAAAAATAACTCAAAAAATTTAAAAAATCAACAAGAATTAAAATAGTCTACTAAACAATTATTTATTTAACACAAAGGAAGGTAATAAAGGAGAAACAGAAGAACACTTTTAAAATGACAAAAATAGAAAACAAACTACAAAATTACCAAAATTGGCTCAAGAAGAATTAGAGATTGTTAAGAGAACTGTAATAACAAAAAAATAATGTTTTTATTTAATCATAATTAAAATTTCCCCACCATAAAAAGCTCAGGCTCATATGGCTTTACTGGTGGATTTTAACAAAATTCCAGAAATTAGAAGGAAAAAAGAATGCTTCCTAGCTCATCTTATGAAGCTAGCATAATCCTGAAATGTAAGCCAGATAAAGACATCAAAAGGAAATAACAGGTTAATTTAGACATGAGATACTCTTTAACAAAAAATTAGCAAACAAAATCCTGCAATATATGAAAAGAATTATGCACCATGGTTTAGTCAGATATATTTTGAAATGCACAATAGTTTAACATCTAAAAATCAACTACTGTTAATACACTATGTTAGTAAAGGGCATAATCCATGTGAACATCTTAATAGACACACACACGCACTAGCTAACAAGATCAAACACCCATTTATGATAAAAACTTTCAACAAACTAGGGAAAGAATGGAACTTCCTCATCCTGATAAAGCAGACCTTTAAAAAAAACCTACAGTTAACATACTCTTTTATTAGTGGAAGATAATTCTTTCCCACTTGAGATCAAGAATAAGACCAGGATCCTGTTCTCACTCACTACTTCTTTTCAAAATTATCCTCGAGTTTCTAGCAAGTGTAATAAAGCTAAACAAAAAGAAATAAAACACATCCAGATTTAAAAAGAAGAAATAAAATTGCCTTTATTTGTGGTTGACATAATTGTCTCTGTAGAAATCCCACAGAATCTACCAAAAACAGAAACAAACAAAAAAACCCACTACTATCATTAACGAATTATTTTGTCATAGTTGCAGGGTAAAATAACAGTAATCAAAAACAACTTTACTAATCTATATGATAGCAATAAACAACTGGAAATTAAAATTTTAAAAAACTATTTTTAATAGCATAAAAATATGTCAATCTAGGAGAACACCTATGTGAAAGACCTACAAGTTAATAACTAGAATATATAGCTGAAATAAATTAACAAAGACCTAAATAAATGGAGATACATACCATTTTCGTGGGTTGAAAAATTGAAATGTTATTGTTAAGATGTTAATTCTTCTAAACTAATCTATATACTCAGTGCAATCCCAATCAAAATCCTGGCAGCCTTTATTTTTGAAATGGCAAATTGCTTTTAAAATTCATATGTAAATGCAAGATTCTTAGAATAATCAAAATTGGGCGCCTGGGTGGCTCAGTTGGTTAAGCGACTGCCTTTGGTTCAGGTCATGATCCTGGAGGCCCAGGATCGAGTCCCGCATAGGGCTCCCTGCTCAGCAGGGAGTCTGCTTCTCCCTCTGACCCTCCTCCCTCTCATGCTCTCTGTCTCTCATTCTCTCTCTCTCAGATAAATAAATAAAATCTTAAAAAAAAAAAGAATAATCAAAATTACTTTGAAATGAAGTAGAGAACAAAACTGGAGAACTTACCTGACTTCAAGAATTTAAGACAATGAGATATTAGCAAGACAGAAAAAAATAAATTAGTGGAAAAATAAGTCAAGAAATATATATAGATGCAATTAATTTTTGAGAAATATGCAAAGGAAATTCAGTAGAGGAATGATAGTGTTTTTAAAAAATGGTGCTGGATCAATTGGATATCCGTACATAAAAATATGAACTTTTAACCATACCTTGATCCATATAAAATATATGTGTAATAAGAAAACAGGCTGTCCACTGAAAAATTCAGGAGTACATTTTAACACTTATCAAAGAAGATATGCAAATAAGCACATAAAATGTGCTTAACATCATTATTCATTAGGGAAATATAAACTGAAATCAAAATTAGATACTACTTCACATGTTAGAAGGTCTAATTGGAAGACTGACCATATCAAGTGTTGCCCATATTTGAATCAACCAGAACTCTCATAAATTGCTGGCGGGTTTATAAAATGTTGTAATCCCTTTGGATAACTTCAGCAATTTCTTAAAATGTTAAACATATGCCTACCATACAACTTAGGTACTCCATTTCTAAGTATTTACTACAGAGAAAAATATGTTTTTAAAAGACTTTAGGTTCATTTATTTGTAATAAGTCTATGAATGTTCATAGTAGCTTTATTTGTAATAGCCCAAAACTGATCATCCCAAATGTCCATTAACAGGTGAACAACCAAAATGTGATATATCTATACACTGAAATAATTATTCAGAAATAAAAGAAATGAAGTATTGATATATCTAAAGACATTAGTGAATCTCAAAATAGTGAGGTTAAGTGAAAGTAACCCAACAACAACAAAAAAGTACATGCTACATAATTCTATTTATATAAAATTCTAGAAAATGGAAACTATAGTGGTAGAAAGTGGCCAAGTTGTTGCCTGGGGGTGGAGGATTAAGGGGAGGCAGGAGAAGGGGATTCCCAGGGGTCACAAGGAGACTTTGGGGGGTGATGAAGATCTTTGTTATCTTGATTTCACAGATGTATGCATATGCCAAAAATTATCAAATTATATACTTCACATATGTGCCATTTACCATATGGCAATTACACCACCATATAGCTGTAAACTGACACACACTAAGGAGAGAAAGGGTGAATATTTCACTCACATAATCATCATGGACAAGTCTGTGCTTAAAAGGTAGGAAAAATAAGGACCAAAGCAAAAATACTGCATATCTAACAGAAATAGAGACAGAAACAGAGAAAGAGAAAGATAATATCTGTATTTAGTTTGATGTAGTACCTATTGTTGAGGTCTTTCTGTCCTTTCTTTGATCTCCCTTAAATATAATTGGACTAGGTCCAGTTAACTGGAAAATCTTAAATTCAGTGAGGTTCTCCAGCTATGGGAAGTGTATTGCAGTGATCCAGAGCTACCATAAACAATCACCCTGTACCTAGGGAAACCTGGCTTTACCTCAGAGATGGATTAAATATGAGATGTAAAACAATATTCTGTATCAGAATATTTGGATGTAAAATATATTACTGTAATTAACATAATGAGTAACTGCTTCCAATTTATCTTGCTCTAAATTTTATACTTGCTGAGAGGAAGAGACACCTGTCATTAGATATTGGTAGTTTGTCCTGGGGATTTTAATGACTTTTGAGGATACCCTTCATTACATCTTTGGATCTTAGTTTCTCCATCTGTAAAAAAAAATCAAGTATTTGAGGGTATTTGTGTGCAGCCAGGATGTGGTAGGATAATAAACTGCTTGATAACTCATTGTGGTCTTTGGCACAAGCACAAAGCATTATTATTGTTATTAAATATTATTAGCTAGGGTATGGTGCTGGACTGATAATTACTTCAAGGGACACTTCATAAAATGCTAACTGTAAAGTGTACATAAATTTATATACCCATTAATATCAAACCTGCTATGAACAAATATTTTGGAAGACTGCCAACATTATTCCTTTTACAGTGTTGGTAAATTTCAATTTACATTCAAACCTAGCCCCTCAATTCCTCACATTCAACTCTCTTCATACCAATTTAAGTTCTTTGGGTTGAATAAAACAAATTCATTTTCCCCTTCCATTAGAAGGATAACAGCTTATGACACAGTATTATGAGGAAAAAACTCCAACTCCTATAGTTTAGTTGTGGTCGTAGCTTTATGTTGCAGTGTTTGGTAAAAAAGAAATGATTGTAGAAATTAGGGAAGTTGGAAGTTAGAATTTGAGAAAGTAAAGAAAAAAGAATTAAATATTGCTATGTTAAGAGAGAACTGGTCACACACATATTATTGATTTACCAAAAACAATGTCCATCAGAAATCAATTTTATTGTCATTTCAGAATGCGTATCAACAACTCTGCAATCAGAATTGTAAGGGGTCAACTAGAGGTAGGAGGTACGGCCCTTGCTATCAATATACACAAGTGTTATCACACACATATATCTGTATGTGATCCAGAGGTAAAGTGTCTCATTTATCAACCAATTAAGGAAACTTTGGTACCTAGTAGGCCATTCTAGTCCCAAGACCACTTCATCTACCGTCACCCACTTCTTATTTTGAAAACTTCCAATTCAACAGAAAAATGAAAAGACCAATATAATGAGTATGCATATACTCATTACCTGAACCCACTAACTGTTAACACCATGCACCATTTACATGCACTCCCTTGCTCTTTCTCCCCCCATGTTTAGAGAAGCATTTGAATAGAAATCGTATACATTTCTAAGTCTTCTTACATGTTCTGAACAGGGGCACTTACTTTTAGCCATTGATACCAAATTTCATCACCGCCCCCCCCCCCCCCATTGAGTAAAGTCCAGAGTTTTCTGTGGACACACCTTAAGAAACCCACGTAAAGAGACTTGGGTCTGGGCATACACAGTTTCCTTTTCAATCTTTGCTCCCCAGATGGGCACCTAGAATAGGGGTGACCACATAGTTGCTTTCCTAAACCAGGACACTTCTGATAGTGGAAGGAGGCTCTGTTAGTATTACTTCCAGACAGCAGGTCTACCTGGAGCGCACAATGTAGGTACAGTTGCTGAGGAGTAACGTGGGCACTGAATTGGGCGCTTAACCTACCTCTAATGGACACAATCCCAGAGGACAACAGGCTTTTCTGCCAGGAGATGAATCTGGGGCACAACTCCTATGTCATTAACCCTCCAAACAGTGTACACTAACTTTTTGGTCTTTAAAAAAAAAGAGGGAATTTATTTATTTAACAGAAATGAATCCAATGCAGATGGGATACAATATATGTCAGCTGTGTTCAGGGTGATGTTCAATAAGTCAATAAAATGGACTGGCCGGATATTCAAACTCCACCACTGCTGCCAAGTCTCCCAAGTAATTTGTCATGAGTCCTTTAGACAGTAGCTTGAGAAAGATCAAAGGTCAGGTATCTGATTGCTGGACAACATAAGAGTCTTTTTCCCTAAACTGGGCATATCTTAGGAAAGCGTTTATGCAAATCCAGTTTGATTTATCCATCTGAATATAACTGTGCAAATCAAAATGACCATTTCCTCTCATCCATTGTCTGGTCTGGGTAGACTGTAAGTCATTCTTTTTATGGGTAGCTAGCAAGTATGAACATGCAGTCTGTTATTAGAAAAAGAAATAATATCAAAACAGGAAAAAATTCACCAACATCAAGCTATCATTAGAAAGGTCAGAGTTTAAAAAATAAAACACATAAAAGAGGTGGGTATTTTAAAATAACCTAAATCTGTATAAACTCCACCTCAAGTCACTATGGACTAGTCTAGACAAGCAAAGGAGGATCTGGGAAGCATGACTGCATGTTACCAAAAGAAAGACTATCTCCTATGACTAAAGTTCTCTTGGGTCTCACAGAGAACATCCTTTCAGGTTTCAGGAATTCCCTGGGCTACTACCCAGACCTCTTGGTCGCTGGGGCAAGGGACCAGTTAACTCCATGCCCAAGTGAGTGTAAGGAGAGAATGAACAGCTTTTCTAATAAAATTAAAAAAAAAAAAAGAGGAGGCAAGGCATTATAAATAATACTTAACAGAAGATGACTGATGGGTACAATAAGTGGAAGCATGGTCTCACATAAGTTTCAGTCTGAAAGATAACATGAGCTCTGAGCTATTCAGGAAGGCTTCAAGGAAAAGGTGCACATTGAGCTGAGATTTAACATGTGGATAAGAGAGAGATGGATAATAAAGATGGTCAGTCTTTTAATGAAGAAACAAAACACCTGAAGATATGGAGGTACAATGTAATTCTGCATTGTGTTAAGTGGATAAATAAACATAATATGTTATGGTTTTCAAAGGTCTCTTATTTGTATCATCTCATTTACTCATCATAACCAATTCTAGAGACTAAACTGGGCCAATTATCATTCCCAAATTATAACTGAGGAAACACATATAAAAAAAAAATAAACCTGCTAAAGTTCCTTTGAGTTTTGAATGGCAGTGTTGGATCTAATAGACACGTATTTTGATGTATTAGCTTTATACTTATTTTAATTTTAGAGATGAAAAAAGTGAATTCAGAGAAATCAGCACACAAATGGCAGTCTCAGACTCCACACTCCAGATTTCCCACTACACCCTATTGACTAAAGAAAGAGAAAATGAGGGTCAAAGGATCCATTCAGAAAGTCAATCCCAAAGCACAAGAGAGGAGGGGGAAGTTGGGATTTCCAAATGGAGTCTTTTGTCACCATAAGGAGCATGTGGTATCTCAGGGAACAGAGATGCCAAAAAAATATCCAGGACACCAATCAGAATTCTTAGTATTCCCGTAGCTTTCTCCAACGTTTAGCCAGTTCTGGATGTAAGTGCTGTATTTGTTACTTTCTCTGGAGTTTTCCTGTGCTTACGGAATTCTTGCTCCCTCTACTCTACTTCTCCATCCCTCAGGGTCTTGTTCCATGAATGCTGCTCAGAACCCTTATTCCTCTTTCCCTGACCTGAGCTTCTATGGTACTTGTCTCTGAAATACACATGAACACGCCCTTGCTGTGTGCACACTGAAGAGGGCCCGTGTTCTACTATTGATCCTTGTCCCAAGGCAAAAGAGACTGTTGCTGTTTGGTTTTGCTGAGAGGAAACTGCTTCCCAGAAAATCATGCTGTGCTTGTAATCTGCCCCTTTGACACAAATTTAGGAGTCATTTCACTCTCTAAATTCTCCACTTCCTGACTTCTGGTGATAGTTATTTTATATTTTAAATAATTTTGAGGGTGGACAGATTCATTTTGGAAATGCTTGCTCCATATTTTAACACTCTTTTTCAAAAGTGAAGGAAAGCACACCAGTTTACTGCATGTGGGGAATTGAAATCTTGGCTCGCTAAGTCCACCTTTCCCCCAGACCTAGAGCACAATTGAATTTTCATCCAGCACCAGCTCTGACTTCACGCTGGGAGAGCACAGGTGTTTGGAGGCTTAAATCTCTCATTTTTTCACATGTAGGGAATGAACAATGTCTCCTGTGCCCTGGCACCCATCGTCATGCCCCTCCCTGCATTGAAAGAACCAATCGGCATGATCACAGTGCATTTTGGCTTCTTTCTCTTCATCCTTCTGATTTAGCCCAATCACTGGCCAAGTCTCTCATCATTTGGCTTTGCTCTTGGAAACTGGCAGAAACTTAAATATAAGATATTCATGCTTTGTTTCCCAATCACTGAAAAGGGGAATGCTGTTGTCCTGGTGCCACTTGGAACACCAGCTATGGTCTGTGCACTCTAGAAATCTGCATTGCAAATGGAGTTTCTTGGTTTTGTGGTTGAGATATTTAGAAATGATAAAAATCAGTTGTAATTTTTTTTTTAAGATTTATTTACTTATTTGAGAGAGAGAGCCCGTGCGTGCATGAGCAGGGAGAGGGAGAGATTCTCAGGCAGACTCCACATTGAGCTCAGAGATCGACATGGGGCTTGATCCCACAAACACTAAGATCATGACCTGAGCCAAAATCAAAAGTCAGACACTTAACTCACTGAGCCACCCAGGCGCCCCAGTTGTAATTCTTAAAGTAATCTTAAAAGGCCCTTTTTAAGTTGTGAGCTGCAGGGGTAATGTAAGGGATAGGAATATGCAGGCAGCCAAATGTGGGTGTGATCATGACAACAACATACACTGTGACTTAAAACGAGTTTTTCTTTACTTATTGAGGCTATGCTTTTTTTTTTCACTATATACTTTGCTAAGCACTTTAAAAGCATTTTTAAATGTAATCTTCACAAATATCTGTGAGGTTGATATTATTATTCTCAGTGTACAGATTATAAAATAGAGATTTAGAGATTTGAGCAATTTTTAAGAGGACCACACACTAAATATCAGCTGAAATATAAACCCAAGTCAAAACAACTTCAGAATCAAAGCTCTTCATCATTACCCTATATTATTTTCACCAAGATGTAATCATTTCTCCCTGTCCAGAAGGCATAACCCTCCTCTTCAGTATGTGTAAGTTTTTTTGCTGAATATTCATTGTTCATATTTCTTTATGAAGCACTGATTTAAAGAAAGCTCCTCTTTAGCCAGAGCCATTTACTTAATAACTCTTTATTGAATAGCTTCCAGTCTGAGGCACTATGTTGGGGAGAGAAGGATGTACACATTGCCGTTTCTGTCTTCAAGATGATTATTATTCACTTGGGAAGATGAATAAGCATTAAGGAATAGTAAGTATTTTGGTGGAGGTCTACTCACTACGCTTTATGAGCACATCAGAAGCTTTCCTAATAGACAGGAGGGGAGATGGAAGTACGGAAAGTCTTCTTAGAGGAGGATCAGAAAGAGAGTAGAAGAAAATGATGTTCTAGGCCAAGGGATGGCATGGAGAGGAGAGAAAGACAATATAAAATCACCCCATCACCTACCACATTCAGTGAGCCATTTGCCTTCTGATGCATTTAACACTCTTTTGACTTAGTTTAGTCACCTTGTTTTCACAATAGATTTTTTTTTTTTAAACATAAGATCTCTCTCCCACTATGGCATATAGCTCTTAAAGAAAGGCAAAGACCAAGTCTAGCGGCATCTTTCATCCCTAGGTTCCTCACAGAGCAGGAATGAGTGACTGCTGATGATGACCGATGACCGTGGTGGCGGTGGTAGAGAGAAGAAGGAAGACAAGAAGGGGATCGTAAGGGTACATATTAAGACAAATAAAGTATTGGGACAGATGCAGAACTATGAACGCAATATTGCACTCTTCTATTTTTACGCCTAGGATGAAACGTAAAGGCCCAACAGATATTGAAGAATGTCATCCTCCTGACTGCTCTTCTCTCAGATACAGAGGCATACTTCTGAATAGAGTGACTAATGTATCGATTCTGAATACTTGGCACTAGAGAAAAGATGTACTTTTTTCAAGCCCTAAAAAAAGCACTAGGAATTAAGAGCAGTTAACCAGAGGAAAAAAGTCCATCTGTTACTCGTGGCATCATTTCCCTGTGTCTCTAGTCTATGCTTTTTCACTTAGGCAATAAGCTGTTTTTTCTCCTGGAAAAAGTAAGCAGGTTGAGCAAAAACTCAGTCATTAAAAACCTAAGGGACTGAATGGGTGATAATACAAAGCATAAAATATGACTAAGTGAATTGAAAGAATGTGATTTTTATGGTCATATATTTTGATGGCATTCTAAGAATAAATTCAAGAAACCTCAAGTAACGAGTTTTGAATGCTAGATCAGAAAAAGTTATGCCGATTTCTTCTTAGGATCTTATTGCTAAAGAAGATGTTATAAATTGTAAAAACTTGGCACCCAATTTGAGCCATGACCACATATAAACACCAGACTGGGAATCAGAAGTAAGAATCAAATTCATGTTTTTGTGTTCTCTAGGAGGAGCATCAACCCTGTAATATACTCGCTCTAGTTCCACTAGATTCCACTCTTCCATAATAATCATTTTATTCATGATAATAGCAGCAACAAAAACATACAATTTTGTCCATTTACTTTTCGCAGGGTGCTATATCAAGAGAGTTACTCAGATATAGTCAGATTCTTTCTAGAATATCTTCCTCTCTATCTTTATGGCCCAGTTTAGGGCTATGGTTCCCATTCTATCTTCTGTTGATTCATTCACTTCAACTGACTTCCCCGTCTTGAGTATTTATGACACTAGTTATCCACATCACTCATTTGACCTTCCAATGTTCTTTGAGTCATAGCTTCTCATCTGAACTAAATTATAAGTTCCTGAAGGTCAAAGAAAATAAACTGTAAATATGGTGACAAGATATGATATTTTACAGAATATTTCCAAAAAGTTAATGCCTACTCACTCCATAAACATTTTTTTTTGCATTTATCATATTAACTCTGAGGTCAGAATATATGGGCATCACACTGGATAACTTTTTACTCCTCAGTGATTAATACTGCATATGGCAAAGACACTAATTCAAGGATCAGCAAACTGTGTCCTGTGGGCCAAATCCAGATGTACACATTTGTTTACATATTGTCTATGGATGATTTCCGAATACATTACCCCAAAATTTGTGACTTAAGCAACACAAATGTATTATCTGACAGTTCTGTTTTCAAGTCCTACACAGATTTCACTAGGCTAAAATCAAGTTGTCGGCAAAACTGTATTGCTTTCTGGAAATTCTAGGGGATAATTCCTTTTCTTGCCTTTCCAGCTTCTAGAAATCATCCACACTCCTTGTGTCATGCCCTCTTCCTCCACCTTCAAGTCAGTAGCATTGCATATTTCTGACCATACTTCCATAGTTACAACTTACTCTGACTTGCTACTTCCACCTCTCCCTTCCACTTTAAGAACTCTTGTGATTACACTGCACCCGCCTGGATAATCTAGGATGATTTCCCTATATCAAGGTAAATTGATTAGCAAACTTAATTCCATCTGTGACCTTAATTTACATGTAAGTAACATTCCCGATTCTGCAGGTTAGGGCATGGACATCTTTGATAGGCATTATTCTGCCTCCCACAGATAGTAATTATATTCCCTCAATAATTGAGATTTTCTGTTTTCTCTAGAAAACAGATGCAATGTTCTCTAGATGCAATATTTCAAAAATATATATATAAGAATCCTGAGAGTATTCTGGGAGAAGTAGACCTTAAAAGATTATCAAAATGTGCTTCTGCCTTCATACAAAGTGTATAATTCATTTCACTCAACCTTGTTTTAGTGATAGTCTCTCAGCTGGATTTAGAAACAGTGACCAATGGGGTGAATGAAACAAGTGTAGCCTTTGAAAGAAACAGCTCCTGAATGATAATGAAGAGGGAAGATGACTACCAAGCTTCCACTATTGCAGATAATCCAGTATCTGATGTAAGGAAAAACTGGGAAAGATTTTGAAATGGGTGTAATGATTACTAGATATCCTTTTAACGGAATGCTGAGCATAGTCTAGCAGACTTTTCAGGGTTCTTTGATCCTATATGCTCTATCGCTTTCATCACCTTTGACTAATTGTTTAATTCTGCAAACTGTACAAAACTAAGAGCAATGCACATGACTTTTGCCCCAAAATATGCCAGTTAATTTTGTCCAATAGAGATACAATTGATTTTCACTTCTGTTAAAGAAAACCAAAGCTGGACAGTAGTTAAAGCAGTAAAAACAGATTTTATTCAAGAATTATTGCAATAGTGGAATACAGAACTCAATATAGAAATGGGCTCAATTCCTACTACAACATGGACAAAAAAAGATTCATAAATCCAGAAAGCAGGGTTGGGGTGTCAGTGGATGGAAAAAACTAAAAGGAAACATCAGAAGTCAAAGGGCATTCTGGCCAAAACCACTTGAAAGGATTCTTGTTGAAGGCAGACCAGGATGATCAGATGCCAGAGGTGGGGGATGACAAACTTGACCCAGAATTTAGGGCAATCAGGTATTGAGGGTGGGACATCCTCTCTAAACTGACTCAGAAGAATTTTTTTGCTAAAACTGGAGACACATGCTCTACAAGGATAGACCCAGGAGCCCAATGTGGAAGTCTAGTTAAGAAGAAGACTTCAAGGCCTCTGATTAGTTTGGTCAAAGAGAGAATCTTTTTCACTTTTCTTACAGGATATGTTAAGCAGGCTTAACGTTTATTAGGAAATTCTTTGAGCATTCCTAATTGCCTAAACATACAGTTGTTATTCAGATGTTCTTTGTAACTAGTTTTAGCACCTTACTGGTACCCTCACTAATTAATTAGTAGAAAATAATCTTTGACACACATTTATTTTATATTTCTATGAGAGTCATGATTTAATTTTTTTTTAATTACCCTTGAACACAGATAAAGGAATAGAAAATAAGCTTCCTATGCAGGCTTTTCTCTGTTGTATAAATCTGCTATCCATCATCTTTCAATTGGCTTTGAATTTAGAAACAATTTATTCCAGAGACTGACTAATCAAATGATGAACATTTTTGGTTTTCATTGCAATAACTACAGATCTTCTTGAGTGATTTTCAATAATGGTAACTTAAAGTGATCTGATTACCCTTAGAAACATAAACAATACAATTAAAGCTAGATCCTCTTCTCTATGCAAATGTCTAAGAAGGAAATATATTCACAGAATGATCAATTTAGAAGGGGGGAAAAGGACACAAAGAAAAAAATTCAAACTTTGCATTTTTTTGCACATAACTCTGCCCAAGTCCAGAGGTTTCATCTGTAACATGGGGTGTAAGAGGAAGAAAGAGAAAAAGAGGAGAAGACCAAATTTGATGAGAACAGTGAATTTGTGTGAAAAGCTAGCTGGTTTCTTCCCTCTTAAAATTCATGTTGGGATTTTGCTTAGTTTCATGTGCTTGTGTGTGTGTGTGTGTTTTCTCTTTCAGCTTGGATAACAATAACATCAATATTTTCTTTAGGATGTTCCGCCCTGGAGCATGGTAGAATGTAAGGCAATTGGAAGTCACACAGAATGAGGACCCCTTAGGTTGCCTGCAAGCAACTTATCCAAGTGGGAGCCAATGTTACTGTTTCCCTTCAATTATGCTTGTTCTTTTTTGTTTTTCCTTTTCAAGCCTGTTTTGGATTGTAGAACCTTGAATTGGAAACTCAACATTAGCAATTCAAATTCTAAACTGAGCTTTTTAATGCTAAATACTTGTGGATATCATTTGAGAAAATTGTCAAGTTAAACAATGTAGATTTTTCATATATACAGCAAAGTGACTTTGCAGATATTACTCAGTTAAGATCCAAGCCATGATATTCATCTTGTGCTTATGCATAAAATCCAGAACCAGCAAAGTATTTTGTAAATTCAGCATTTAGTTATCTCTTACCCATTAAGAGGAAGAAAAGCAAACATTTCCCCCCTCCCCAACACTTTTATTCATGCCTGAAGCTAAGCAAGGAGGAAGGGAAAAGGTTTTTAGAATTACAAATAAAACCTTTAAATTGTAGAAACTTGCTAATTTCATTTATGAAAGCACTGTCTAACTTCTGCTTTCTCTCTCAGTTGTTATTCAAATCTCTGTCCCCAGCCAAAGAGAAAGAGAGAAAATAATCCTACTAGGAATTTAGTGAGTTTTCTTTTAGAGATCAGACACAAATGCTGCATATTTGAATATGCAAATTTAATAGAACAGATTGCCAAGAAATGAAAAATGGTTGTATGTTTAGCCCTAGGAAGTTAGCCCAGCTTAATAGAGCTGACAAAGAGTTAAGGAGTGCCCACTTGCAAAACTCAAACAAGGAAGAAAGTGCATATAATTTGCTTACCTAACAGGAAGGGTTGCTGAAAAGCGGGCTGGATTGTAGAGACCTAGATTCTCCCAAATTAGCCATAGCATTCTTTTAAAAGGCCTCAATCCCTTCCTATGTAAAATAAAGAGGTTTTCTTAGGTGATTTCTGAGATTATTTCCACCATGAAAATTTGGAGACCTCTTTCTAGTATATCCAATAAGTTCATACTATAGGAAAGGGTCTCTCAAGCCATGAATGAGAACAAATGGGTCACATTGTTTAGTGCAGTTTGTGTACAGATACGGAAAACATGCATCCCCACTTCCTGTGGTCGTAGCTCTTATGCCATATTCAAGTCTTGTATAGTTTGCCCTTTTTAGGTAATCCCAATGAGTTTAACAGAAGTGGAGGTTTTGTCAAATCAATTTATATTTTTTCAGGCCTCCATGGAGGTCTCTATTTGGCTGCTAATTAATCAAGGTTTTCCTCTTTAATTCTTCTTCTTTTTTTGTGTGATAAGGCTCAGACACCTAGTATTTGGAGGTTTGAGAAATTGAAAATTAGTTGCTCTTTTGGATTTACAGTAATCATTTGGGCAGCTTGTCAATATCAATCTCCAGCCGACATGACTCTTTAACATATCACTCTGAGAATTTGGTCAAAAGTGTCCTTGGATAGAAAATTGGGCAAAATAAGCCAAAGATGGCAAAAACAAACAAACAAAAAAGAAAGAAACAAAAAATCAATCAGCTTGAGATAGAATTGGGTAAGAAAAATAACAATTTACCCTGGGCCCAGTTTGAAGATTTAGAAATATAGTCACATGGTGTCTAATTGTGACCCCCACAGTCTAGTTCCAGCCCTGTTTAACTAAACACTAGGTCTTTGGATTATATACAGTTTCTTCAATTCCATCATTTCGTAGGGTGGCAGAATATACCGTACCAAAATATGCCTCTTTGGCATAAAGATTGTTTTGAGCTAATTATTTTGAGAAACATCAGACATAGGAGAAGCTCTAGAAACAGAGACAAAATTATGCTTTTGTAGGGGAAATTTACATGTATAAAAGTAATTTCCATTTGTAAGGGTTTCTTCCTCTCCGTATCACAAAGAAAAGGATGACTAAATCTCTAGAAACTCTTCTCAAGGAGAAGGCACTGACTTAAATCTGCATAACAAACCTTATTTTTATTTACAGTACTTTTCTTGATCACCTCCCCATAACTAGCCTAGTCTATACTCTTTTCTTTTGCTTTTAGCTGAAGAATGTATTTAAGCATGGATTATAAAACACCTCTGAGAGTTACTCATTTTCCCTGGGTATCTCCCATGTATACAAGAGGTATACATGTTAATAAACTTTTGTTCATTTTTCTCTTGTTAATCAGTCTTCTGTTACAGAGTTCCCAGCAGAGAACTCAGAAGGTTAGAGTGAAAATTAGTTTGTTCCTCCCCCTGCAATTTGTTAGAGGTCATATTTATACTTGCCATTCAGCAATGGCCCCCCCCTTTTTTTTTAACATAATAGTAATTGTTATAGTCAACATTTATTATTTACAGTAAGCCAGGTTCCAGGGGTGCCTGGGTGGTTCAGTCAGTTAAGCGTCTGCCTTCAACTCCGGTTGTGATCCCAAGGTCCTGGGATCGGCCCCACATTGGGCTCCCTATTCAGTGGGGGTCTGCTTCTCCCTCTCCCTCTGACCCCCCCCTCCACGGCGTGTATGTGCTCTCTCTCTCAAATAAACAAAATATTTTTTAAAAAATAAGCCAGGTTTTGTTCTGAGCACTTAATGGACACGAATTCACTTGATCGAAAAAGTAAATACTATTTTTATTACAATTTTGCAAATAGAACTAGAACTCAGAACGTTTCAGTAAGTTGCCCAAGATCACACAGCTGGTAATTGATGGAGCCGGGATTTGAATCCAGACACTCTGGCTACAGAGCCAAGTTCTTAAAACTTAATTTTGCTTTCTCTCATGATATTAGAAGCTAGAGATAATTTCATGTATAATGTAAACATCTTTTATAAGATAATAACATGAGAAAACTTAAATAGAGGGCAAAGGGTGTAAGAATTTTACAATATATAGAGTAGACTATTTAATAAATTTCTTGATTTCTCCAGATAATTCAATTCCTTTGAGTGAAAAATCTGCTTCAACAAATGGGTATATAGTGAGTAAGAAGTAAAGAAACTTATTACTAACATTTCTAACTTAGGACTATGAAATTTTCTGTAAGAAAAATAGGACTGTGCAAAGCAAAATGATTTATTGTCCATATGGATCCATCCTCTTCACATATTACTAATTCTTACTTCCTTTCCAAATATATATGTAGTTTGAATAGTGCTCTTATTTTGACACAAAAAGTACTATCTGTATTGCTCTCAATAATGTTCAATTTATGTGAGTTTAATGGAATGACTCTACAATGATCTTCAAGAATCCACAAGGTGGTTTTATCGAATCCGTAGACCAGCTATTTCCAATTCTACTGACTAGAAACCACAAGGGGAAAATGAAAGTGAACTGCAGCATGGTGAGAGACAGCACTGTGCTATATATCAAGGTAATATGAGTATTAAAATATGAGGATAGATCACAGGGAGTTTGAGTTAAGCTGGCTGCCTCTCCGAAAAAAAGCAGAAAAGTTTGGGTAGAAGGGAAAATTGGGAAGAACTTTTTGTTTCCTCTCATTCTGTAGGTCTCTTTGGGCAAAATGGTGCTTGTGATCCACCCTGCCACTGATCTATCATCCTTGGAATGGATCCAGTTCATCTTGATCAGTGAAACTGGCCAGAGTAGAATAAGTATATATTTTACACGAGGAAACCAAGTAAGGGCTAAGCTCCTCTTTCTATCCCTCTACCTGGCATTTGGACAGCACCTTCCCTTGCTTGAACTTCAAGTCACCCATAACAACAATAAAAAAATGACTTAACTGTTACAAAAATAAATCTCCAAAACTGAATACTTACCCAAATATCAAAACTGGATTTCTCATATAAAAATCTATGAATATTTAACAGAAACCCTTAGCTTTTATGTATTCATGTATATTTCCATATACAATTTAGGCAGCTAGGTTCTGGGGCACTGAAGAGAAAAAGACCTAATTAGCAGTCATCTAAATTGGAGAAGAAATGTAAAGGGAAATCTAAATAATTCTAGGATTGCATTGCCTTCGAGGAACAAATTGAAATAGAGTTTTAAAATAGTCAAATAAGTTATAAATATGATGCTCTGAAATCCTTCCTTGTGGTTTAAGTTAGAGCACACTGCAGGAAAGCAAAATGCATTTACCTGCAATACCAGTATTGTATTTTATACTGTGTTTGCTCTTCTCATTTTGAGCAGCCTTTTGGTAACTCAATGAAATCTTGAAATCTAAGACACTGGAAATACATCAGATTAACACTCAAACACAGGGATACAAAAGAAGCACAATCAATAAACACTCCTAATAGCCAACCCATCAAAGATGCTAAGATCTATCAAATGAATAATATGCATGTAAAAACCAATGTCCCTTCTTGACTGAGTTCGTACTTGTGTTTCTCTCCACAGTCCTTCTATTGACTTGCCTTGAGATTCTTCAGGATGGTGGGTAATATCTTCGTCATTTTACCTCAGTTTATGCCTCTCCCTCTCTCTCAAGCTTTCCTCCTTCCCTAGGGCTACAGTCCTCTCTAACCCTCCCTCCACTCTAACTTACTTTCATTCTCTTTTCAGAGATTTTAAAGTAGTACAAAAAACTAAATAGGTTGGGACACCTTGACAACCAGTCAGAAAACTTTGAACCTAACCTTAGAGGAAGTACTGAACAATCCAGCAGGACTGGTGAAGAAGATACAAAAGAAAGCATGTACGAGAGATCATATTAGGCTAGAGCACCTCATGTTGTGGTGTGGTCACTCGCCAGCTCATGGGAGAGGTGAAATATTTCTTCTGGACAGCTCTTACGATATTTGAAGATCAATTTTAAGCCACTCCTAGTTTTAAACTATTGAACATAAATGGAATTTATATTTTGAATCTAAGACTGGGGCACCTGGGTGGTTCAGTTGGTTAAGTGTTTGACTTCAGGATCCTAGGATCAAGCCCTCCCCTCCGTCCCCCCGGGGTGGGGGGGGGGAGCTCCGTGCTCAGCGGGGAGCCTCCTTCTCACTCCCCCCCACCCCCTGCTCATGCTTTCTCTTGCGCGCATGCTCCCGCTCTCTCTCAAATGAAAAAATAAAATCTTAAAAAAAAAAGACAATTTGAGCACAACAAAATGAGCGGTAATGGTGGTAGCAGTGGCAGGTTTTCCCAACCATGCCTCCACGGTTCCCACTTTGTGTACTCTATGGGCTCTGTAATATTAAAAATAATTCATGGCCTAAAGTCTCAAATTCTACAATATCCACCAATGAGGGCAGGTGATAAACATTGAACTTGAGTAGAATCAAAGGAAGGAATCCACCACAGCAACACCAGGGGCAGCGACTCAAAGGTCAAGCCAGGGTGTTAGATGGTTCTGAGTAGGGAAAGGGTTAAGGTATAGGCAGGGAGAGACAGGAGGTCCCTGATTAGGCTCTAAGGGTATTTCAGGTATTAAGACGCTGAGACAGAACAAAGACAAAGATCAGGAAAATTTAGGCCACCCTATCCCAAATACAATTAGGGTTAAAATGCTTTTCTAATAATTACATGTGAACACAGAAAATA
Source organism: Leptonychotes weddellii (assembly GCF_054177405.1). NCBI lineage: Eukaryota > Metazoa > Chordata > Mammalia > Carnivora > Phocidae > Leptonychotes > Leptonychotes weddellii. Next base: position 29,161,323 of record NC_138381.1, on the reverse strand, counting down.
AAAATAGCCACAAAAACTGATCAGGCCTCAGAGGAAAAGTTCACTATAAAGATTAACCAGACCTAGCAATACATATCTATAGATCATAGGTGTCACAGAAACAAAAACTCTCATACAATGTGTAAGGGTCATGTCTAATCCAGGCCACTGACCTAACCACTGGCAGGTTTCCTGGTAAAGTCCTAATAAAAGGCCAGAAATGAAAAGCCCTCGTTGGCAACCTCGTCAGGACCCCTCTCACTCCTGAGACCTTTTTCTGTATCCTTGCTTAATGAAACTCTATCACTTTGCTCACCCTCCTTTTTCCGCAAGATTCATTCTTTGACTCTGTGAGACAAGAACCTCACTCTCCTGCTTCAGTTCTAGAAGTGGATCCAGTTCTTTCCACAGTCATTGCCTCTAGAACATGCCCTAAGCCAAATAATCCAGTCTTCTCTAGTAACTCAAATCACTAAAACAACATCCACTCATTGTGATTTATTTAAAGTGTAATGTGGGCTAATGACATCTGCCATGTATTGCAATGTTTTCACTGCTTCAACCTTTTATGTAGTGTGAATATGGACACATTTCGACATTTAAGCTTCCTCAACTCTAAATAATGGGTTTGAACTTCTATGCCTTTAATCCTCTTTGATTGCCTATAGTCTAACATTATGGAACTTTATTTATGAAGGTAGCTACCAATTGTGTTTGTCAATAATGAGACCGTAGTTTTTAAAAAAAGTTTAAAATACTACATGAATGTAAGGTATTGTTATTATTGTTGTTCAGGCATTCTTAAACATCAAATTACTTTTCCAATAACAAAATTTTCTGAGGTTGAAATTTATGAATGTTGAGATTATTCAATTAGGGAAATTTTTGTTGTAAGGAAAAAAATTCTCATAAACCAACCCATTTTTTAAAAGATTTTATTTACTTATTTGAGAGAGACAGAGAATGAGCAAGAGAGAGAGAGAAGGAGAAGGAGGAGGGGGCAGAGGGAGAGGGAGAAACAGACTCCCGGCTGAGCAGGGAGCCAGATGCAAGGCTCTATCCCAGGACCCTGGGATCATGACCTGAGCCTAAGGCAGACACTTAACCGACTAAACCACTCAGGCGTCCCAAACCAACCCATTTTTTAAAATGTTTTTTAAAGTGCATAGGAGTTAAGCTCATGGACATACAAAAATGAAAAGTAAAACACAGGTAGGTCAAATACACAATAAAATTAGAAAAATAAAGTATAATAGCATTTGAGCAGGAAAAATACCCTTTACTTTGATCTTTGCTGACCACTTCCTTCCCACCCCAGACCATGGAAATATTTTGCTTAAACAACTTTTGTTGTTATTCTTTTATTATAATATGTGCTTTGTACATCAGTGGAAACTGTCTGTAGAAACAAATAAGAACCATAGGTCAATATTAGAGACCAAAATGCTAACATGGAAGGAAGAGAGGTCTCAGGAGCACTGAGATGAAAGGACAATTGTTTGACTATTAACGCCCCATGGTAAAACTAGACTCAAAGGAGAGGATGACAGCAGTAGTTAGGCCAACCCCAGAGGGACAGATCTACATGAAGATTCTACCATCCACCTGTGAAGGACCTTCCCGTGGTCCAAATAGTTCCTCCAAGTACAGTAGTCTCTCTATCCCTTCCCAACTCAAAGGATCATGCTCCTGTGTCTTTTCCTTTCCCTCCCACTCCTTCTTTATTTTTTCAGACTTAAGGGAAGGAATAGAAGATGCAATAGGAACAAACATTATATGAGTGTAATGAACTCCTCCTCTTCAGAGTTTCCAGTTTACTCTGCACAAGCTTCTAAATTAAGCTTTCTCCTATATGAGGCAAAATCTTAAAAATGTATTGGATATGATAAAAATCCATGATATCAGGAACTAAAGCTTCTCCTCAGTCTCTCATGGGGCTCTTGGGAGTTTTGTTGTATGGCTATGTCATCCCCTGCTTACCTATGAAGTCCATATTTTTCTATTTAGGTATGTTTCTCTGACCTCCTCTAACCTTCCCTGGCTTTGGTGCCATTTGGTGCCATTTCACTATCTGGTTCTAATGTCATAGGAACTTTCTGCTCGAGCATGGACCATCATGTGATAATAGTCTGTCAGTTCATTTTCTTAAGGTAGAATATGATTGGTACCTTTGGGTGCTTTTATTTAATCATCTGTGATCTAGATATATCTTTGGGTGGTGGGTACAGGCAATGGAGGAAGTTATGTGGCCTTTTGACCACTCAGCTGGTATTGTGAGTAAAAGCAAATTCTCTGAGAAATAGTCAGGGAAATAACTCTGCAATCTGTCTACCATAAGGGTCATCTATTCTAAATTCCCATCTCCCTATTACATATTTGCCAGATGTTCATCTAGCCCCTATTTGAATACTTCCCATGATGGGAAGTTCATTATCTTTGAAGTAGCCTATTGCACTTGAGAATATCACAAATTATTCAAAACTTCAGTCGAGCTGAAATCTACTTACTTATAAATTTGATCTATATATCCTACTTCTGCCCTCTGGGGCAGTAAAATCTCATTATATCTTAAAATGACAGGATTTCACATATTTGAAAAAGTTATAATTCCCCTAAGCCTTTCCTCTCTAAACTAAATATTCTAATCATCATTCTTTGGACAAAAGTAAAAATACTGGTGGTCCCACATTTTATATATTAGGGATGCTGAGGGGGAAAAAGCCTATATAATTCAATTTACTCATAAGTACAAAAAGCTGTATTATGATACACAGAGCTTTGGTGCATTTGATGTCAGAGGCCCTGAGAGCAAATTCTGACACAGTCATGTGAAGACATGCCATTTACATTCTTTGATCAATTTTAGAGTTGAGGAAATATAGACAAGATGCTTAAATAATTTGTTCGAGGTTTTATGAATTGTAAAAAAGTGGTAGCATCAGATGTCACAGTGCTTCTAAGATAAAGCTTAGGCTCCTTAACTTCTCCTATGAGGACTTTTATAGCCTAGATTACCAGTCTCCTTTTCTCTCCAACCCCATCTTTCCCTCTTCCTTTCTCCACTCCATAGGTCTACATTCCCACCACTAAGATCTTATCATAGACTAGGTTCTCCTTGATTGCCAGGCCATCTACACATGATGTTGCCTCTTTCTGGAATATTCCTCCCCCAAATCTTCACTTGAATAACTTCTATTCCTACCTCAATTCCCTATATCATCTCCCTCCGGAAGTCTTCTTTGAATATCTAGAGCCAAGTTCAGTGCCACTGCTACGTGCTCTCCTTGCATCCCATAGTTTCCTCATTAGAGTACATATCCATCTTTTGTTTATTTACTTGTCTAATGCCTACATAAACTTCAAGTTCTCTGAGGGCTGATATCCATCTCCTCTGTATACCCAGGGCTTAGTTACAGTGTTTAGCATATAACAGGAATTCACAATTATCTGTTGAATAAAGACTTCAGTTTGTCGTGTGTGTGTGTGTGTGTGTGTGTGTGTGTTGGACAGGACTCTGGCTCCTAAGCAGTTATCTGTGCAATTAGTACATATTTACAAGATAAATGTGACAGCATCCATATAGCATGGCATTAGGTATATTATGTCGGTAAGTGCTTTAGACAGGAGAGAAGTGTGCACACTCACAGTTGTGAGAAGCAAATATTGTACCTCATTTGTCTAAGATGCCTTAATATTTAGCCTTACTTCTGTTTGTCAAAGTCGGGCATATTCCCACCAGTCGCCCTTACAGTAACATTTACAGAGCAGAGAACAAATGGCTCATAGGTCCTACTTTTATTCTGACTGTCCCCATGATGGCCCTGAGCTACTGGTTCCCTTCAGCTGAAATGTAAACATAACTAAACAGCGCTCTTTTCGCAGGTACCCCTGCCTCACTGTCCACTAATTAAAACCTAGTCATACAGAAAGTGCCTGTCTTTATCCATTTGACAAAGGCAGTATGAAACAGTCCCTGAGCTATCTTAATTTCTGGTTTCTGAGTATTCTACACCAGAGAGAAGGGAAGCAAATGTATGTGTTTCCCTCCAGGCACCTTTCCCAAAGGAATAAGCTGCCAGTGCTTCCCAACACTATACATGACTCAATGTAGAAGTCCTTCAATGCATTCATTTTCTGGAAACCACCTGGGCCCTCAACTTGAAGATGGTCATTCTTAGAAGTGTTTTGACACGATAGCAAGGAAAACAGATGACAACATCATATGACTACGTTTTTTTTAAATTTAGAATTGCATCATAATCGGCTAATTTTTTTTTTTTTTCTGAAGTAAGATGTGAGGAAAGACTCATGAAATAACCTACATCAAGCAAACAGTACTGCCAAGCTTACTCTGGGAAAGTAAGTTTGCATATCTGGAAAAGAGTGTGCCTATGGATCATAGATAAATCCACCTTAATAACTGACCCCTCAATAACTGGATCAACATGCCTCACCAGCAAATGCTAGAGCTCAATATTTTCCTCTTTTCTTAATACCCTCTCAGAACCCCAAACTAGCAGATAGGGAAGGCAGGGCAGGTGATCTCATGGCCACCCCCTGCTCCAACTGCTAATGTCCTACTCTGGGCTGCCATGGCTTTGCTTTGAGGTTACTGTAGCAGTGTATAAAACACTGATTCTCTAACAGGAGTGACCACATGGGGAGACTGGGTCTGATCCTCCCACATGATCTCAAATATCCAGCGTCTCTGATACCATCATCCTTGTCTACCCACTTGAAGATAATCATTCATTTTTTGCCTCCAGGTCAGAAAATGTCTCCCATTTCACCTGCTCCTCTTGGGCTGCTAACATAGTGATGCTGACCTTTTCTTTGCATCCACATCTTTTGGGACATCAATTCTCTCCAATACCATCTAATACCATACCACCTAAAGTGCCACTGCTACATATTTTTGGCTACCTGGCACTCCCTTTCTTTCCCTCTGAGGAGAAAACACTTTGCCTCTCTCATATGTTGCTCTCTTACAAGCTTCACCTTTAATGAGTCACTTTGTCAGTTCTACCTCTCAGTTTTTTCTTTCCAGAATATTTGAGTGACTGGTATCTACATCAGAGAGTGTTCAGATATATCTTCTAAGTTCCATTTGGAACCACAGCCCTTCCCATACCCAAGACTTATTGCTAAGTCTGGTTCACCAGGACCCCCTTTCAAGGACAACTCAGTTTCCAGTGAATTTCTCTTATCTTTTAAGTCTACCCATATCATGTCTGAGCAGTTAGAGATATTCATTCCTAGAGGCTTTGGGGCCACACAAAAGTCATTAGATACGAATTTTTCACACAGACTTCTTTAAACATACTGACATATTCACAACACCTTGGATTTTATCTTTCTAAATGCCTAAAATGACACATCTACCCTGTCCCTGTAATTAGAAAAATCATTGAAAAAGATGCCAAGGAAACAACTCAGAAGTAGAGAACAGAGTTCTATTCTGCCCCCAATCCCTTCTTTCTTTGCTCATCTTAACTACTTTCATCCGAAGCCTCCTGATGACACTCTCACATATGGAACTTCCTACAGTTAAGACCGACTTCACCGATGCCCACATCCCTGTGCTCTCTACCTGGTGGATAATCACCTACATCACACATACGTACTGACATCTGAGTAAGTGGTCAAGGTTCACTGTGGGGGAGACACTTCCAGTTTTGTAGAAACCATACAGTTGACTCGAATGCTGTGGTTTGGGGGACCACCACTTCATTGAATCAGCAGCCTCTAAATGTCCCTTCTTTGCTACATTCTGAGGACCAAATACTAGAACTGTTGGTAAAAAGTAAGAAAAGGATAGTAAAAGGAGTAGAGCAATAACACCCTGAAGCCACCACAAGCTCTCCCCTCTCTGCTGGCACGTATCAAGTATAGAAATTATCATTGTTCTTGAGAATAATAAACAATAAATCCCCTAACAAGTAGAAGTCAATGATTGCTACTCTGCGGTTTAGTAAACCCATAAAAGCAATTAAGCCCAAATGGTCAGGAGAAGAGCAAACGGATGGGAAATGAATATTTAGAATTTATGTTTTTGGAGTTGGGCTGTTGGGCTGTATGTTGAGACAACAAATAGCTTCTTGTCTAGGAATCTGGTAGAAGATACAACTGACTTGTCGAACTAGCCAATACCTTATCTGAGTTTTAGCTTTAACCCAGCTAGATACTATAGGTCCCTCAATATGTGACATTTCAAACTGATTTTTTGTGTTCCTTTCCCCTCCTCGTAAGTACTAGTACAATCTTACTACTATACAGAAATGATCAGAAGTTATTAATTTGGGGAATATTGAGCTTGTTCTATATAGCAAATATGAATTAGGACCACAAACAGTGTGATAATCAATCTGGAATCCACAATTATCATATAATGTTATTTATTTTATTATATGAAAATATAATAAAATACTCAAAACAATAAGTAGTATCTATTCTTGAAGTAAAAGGAATGTTACTGTTGTGTTAATGTGATATTAGACATGTGTTTGAATAAAGAGCAAGGTGATGTGGCAGGAAGAGCCCATTCCCAAGACTTGAGTGTCCAGGGTTTGGTCTTATTTCCTCTCCAGAGTAAGTGTCCCTTGGCAATTCATTTAACAATTCTAGGCCTCAGTTGCCTCTTATGAAAAATAAGGTGATTCAATATTGATCTGTAAGGTTTCTTCTACCTCTGAAATTATGATTCTACAGGTTGTTTTTTTTTTTCTAAGAAATTTCCTATTAATTTTTTTTTATGAAAAAGAAGCTCACATCGATGTGGTGCTCTCGCGCTCTCCCGGGCCGGGTCTAAGCCGCGTCAGATGAGGGACGGACATTCATGGCGAATGGGACCGCTCTTCTCGTTCTGCCCGCGGGCCCCTCGCTCCTTCGCCTCTGCCCGCCGTGGCGGTGAGGTGGGGGGTGCGGGGGGCGTGTGCAGGCTCCGGCCCGACCCCGCCTTCCCGTGTTCTGCCTGACGGCGCTCGCAGGACCGGGGTCCCCTGACGCAGCGGACACTCTCGCTTGCCTTCCTTGGCTTCGTGTGGTGCGCGGTCCTCCCCGCCACGGGGAGGGACGTCCCGGCGCCGCGCTGCTCACCCGCTTGGGCGTGCTGAGCGCGTTGTGCGCGTGGCCCTCCGTGGTGCCCCTGGAGCGCTCCAGGTCGTCTCAGGTGCCTGAGGCCGAGCCGGTAGCGTCGTTTCCCGTTCCCAGCGACCCCCTCCCTCGGGCCACCGCTTTAAAAAAGAAAAAGAAGCTCACAATCTTACAAAATATGGTTAGGGCGGCCTTTTAGTTCCAATTTTATAAATAATACAATTGAAGCTAAGTGAATAGTCTTGGTTCACCTAGTCATATAACTAGTTTAACACCATGAACATATTTAAGATGGGGATTTCTGGGTTTTCCTGGCATTACTGTACAGATATACAAAAGACAGATCTAGACAGATCTGTTTGTTTTTCATCTGAAAAATCAAGAGCATAATATCACTCTGGATATTTTACCATGTTAATGTTAAATTCAAATGAGTTGATATATGGGAAAGAATTGTGAAAGCTGTAAAATGTTATTCAAATATATTAACCAGACTACATACTGATGCTGAAAGCACCAACATCATTTTTAACTGATCTGTTTTATTTGACTCTATACATTCATCATCATAACTGGATAATTGGAAATTCTTACTTCTTTTTTTGCTATATAGAAAAAGCAGGCAATATGTACATGCTATATATCTTGTATAAGGGTCACTTGAAGTTTTTTTGGTGAAGTCAAAATTCAGATTTATTAATTCATTCAGCATATAATTATTGAGTACCAACTATCTGCCAGAGGTTGTTTAGAAAATATAAAGGTAAATAATGCAGACAAGCTTCTGGTGTCATGAAATGTAGAATGCAGTGAGGGACCAAGAAAAAAAAATCATATATTGATAAGTTCTTTGATTAAAAACAAACAAACAAAAACAATGGGAGAGTTAAGGTACAATGAGCTGAGATTTAAATTTCTGTAAGAACCAGTTAGATGAAGTGGATTACATTGTGCTAAATATACATGGATAAGTCACCAGCTGACTAGGGATATCTAAAGAATACTAATGGATTAAAAATTAATCTACAGAATGATTACAGAAACAGGTGAGTTCCGTCCTTAATCCTCTTTCATTTAATAACTGTACCAATATGCCAACTAATTCATTTTTTTGGTATATTTGTATGGTTTAAAATCTAACATACTATAAACATCATAAAAGGGAAAACCAAAATAATAAAGGGCAATACAAAAGAAAAATACCATCAAAATATTTATTCAAATAAAAACTATTGGTAATTACTACAGACTTTTATTCTGAGCCTTCTAGCAATGAGGCAAAGGGGGAAATTCCATGGTGTATATAACTTTCATCTTGTAATTAAAGAAAAAGATTTTCCTTTCCTCAGCTTTTCCTTCTCCTCAACTCAGAGAACCATTTGAAAAGAACAAACTTTATGTGGAAACCTTGTGCAATATAACAAACAATGCTGTCATAGTGGTCTCACCAAAAACATGAGTTGTATATGTAGCTATCCCTTTACCAGTGAAAGCCAGAGAGAAGTGGTTTAATTATATCTTCACAAAGCAACTCGAAGAGTCCTTGTGTGGGGTGTGTGGGGTGGGGCAAGGAGAAGATAAAGTGATTTCTGAAATGCATCTTTCTGATGATAACCTGGTTTAATAGGGAAGACAATTTAATGGAGAAATAGATAAAAAACAATGATTCTACAATTTTTTGATGGCTTAAAGCTGGGAGAGTAGAAAGTATGTTGGATGACAGAATCAGGATCCACTGAAACTATAATATATGAGCTGAATATAATGAAGTAAAATTTAACAGGTCTAATGTTAATGCCTAATGATCTAATGCCTAATGCTAACGGCTAACGTTTAATTGGAGCCAATATCCAGCTACACAAATCTTGGAATAGTTAGAGATGTGGTGGAGTAATATGTAATATGAAAAGTACTTATTAAGAATTGTTAAAATGCTAACTATGAATCAACAATATAATAAAGCATTTCCAAAATCATAAATCAGCAAAGGTTGAGAGTAACATCCATACGGTATTACAGGATAATAATAATCTCACTTTATTCTTTGCTAATCAAACCTCAATTTACATATGTCACATAATTCTGAGCCCTAAATTTAAGAGAGATAAGCTAGAACTTGTTCAAATGATGGATGTTAGAAGGAATTGAATTCATGACAGGATATTCGATTAAAGGAATTAGTAAAGTTTAGCTTGGAATAAGGAAGACTGGGTGTATTATAGTATGAAGGCTGGTTTGCTTCAAAGAGCTGACAAAGGTTCATTTATTCTGTTTGACCACATGAAGCCTGATGGGCAGAAGATAAAAAAGAGGCTGATTTTAGCTCCACATAAGGAAACTTGTCAAAGATACAGTATCAGATGGGCTGCCTTTAGAGGCAGGGGTTCTCTTTCACTTGAGTGGAGAGGGTTTGAGGATTGAGAAGTGGTTGGTCTAGAAAACCATTAATGTCTAAACCTATCCTTGATATTTTTTATTTTTTCTGCCGAACATAGATTGTCATCTTTTTCTTTCCTTTCTTTTTCTTTCTTTCTTTCTTTCTTTCTTTCCTTTCTTCCTTTTTTTTTTTTTTTAAAGAAAAAGCAACCTTTACAGGAAGAAAGTGAAACCTCAGGAATCTCCAAGTTGAATTTGAGGATTTTTTGTTTGTTTTGTTTTAAAGATTTATTTATTTACTTGAGAGAGAGAGAGCATAAGGGGGGAGGGTCAGAGGGAGAACCAGACTCCTTGCTGAGCAGGGAGCCCGATGAAGGACTCAATCCCGGGACTCCAGAATGACCTGAGCCGAAGGCAGTCGCTTAACCAACTGAGCCACCCAGGGGTCCCAAATTTGAGGATGTTTTGTCAGAAACTTATATGCCTATGACCTCCCAAGGGGGAGGTGATTTTAATTTCTACAACTAATCTTTGGTATTATCACTGTAGCATCCTTTTTTTGGATAATGAACATTTCACTTGCTACCCCTGCTTCGATCACCTGGTGATACTCTTCTTTCATTTCTCTCCCAGCAAGCCTGGTTTTCTGTAGGGCAACTGTTGGGTAGTACAACAGCTGATCTCAGCTCTCAGAGGGTTCATGCTGAGCAGCTGGTTGGATTTTGCTTTAAACTTGTTTGCACAGAGCTGCTGTGTACAGCTGTTTACCCCATCAAGTTTATCTCCCAAACACAGCACAATATAATTTATTTATTTATTTTTTTGTTTTAAGGATACATATTTATTAAAACATTCCAACTATATTTTTAGAGTAGTGGGATTTGTGTCATCAATTACAATTTAGGAAAGAGAATTACAGCTTTCAGGGAAGGGTCCACATAAAGTCTAGTTTTGTGTGCATCTAAAGAAAGAGAACTAATAGTTGGTGAATGCCTACTTTATGCCAGGCCCTGTGCTGAGTGCTTTAATTTGTTAATGATACTCACTAAGTTCACATTACTAAAAAATGGAATATCCATTTCTGGCATTTAGTATTCACCACACCTTTTTAAGGTCAGTGTTATAATTTATTTTTATAAGGAATTCTTCATAATAGGGGATCGCAAATGGCTTCTTAGGGAGAGTCAATCATAGAATAAAGAGGAACAGAAGGATTGAAGGGGACTTGTAAAGTGAGAAAGTGACACATTAGAGGTGAATATTCCAAGGAAAGTGAGAATTCCAGCAGGCAAGAGGAAGGACTGCAGGGGAAATGGGAAAGGTGATGCATGGTGGTGGGAGAGAGTGAGTCAAAGTGGCAGGGACCCAGGCATCAAAGGAGGGAAGGTAATGAGAAGCACCTGTGAAAAATTCTCAGTCTATATTTTTACCAGTTTACCCTAGGGCTGCATTGACAAACACCAAGTGAAGAATAGAGCCAAGTTTTTAGGTAATTGACAATGTTTTGTTTACTAAATGTATTTTATCATGTAAGTTTGGGGAACATTGACCTAAGGATCACCTAAAATGCTTGTTAAAAATACAGATGCGGTAGATACAAAGAACACATTGGTGGTTGTCAGAGGTGGGGAGTGGGCAAAATGGATGAAAGGGACAAAGGGGGGTTAAAACTTCCACTTAAAAAAGAAATGTCATGGGATATAATGTATAGCATGATGACTATGGTTAATAATACTGTATTGCCTATTTAAAAGCTGCTAAGAGAGTAGATCTTAGTTCTCATTATAAGAAAAAAAAGTATAACTATATGTGGTGATGGATGTTAACTAGACTTATTATGGTGATCGTTTTTCAATATACACCAGTATCAAATCATTATGTTGTACAGTAGTCTCCCCTTATCTGTGGGGGATATTTTCCAACATCCCCAGTGGTTGCCTATGACAGGCATAGAGTTCAGATAGTATCAAACCCTATATCTAACATGTTTTTTCTCATATATACACATCTTTGATAAAGTTTAATTTATAAATTAGGCATAGTAAGAGATTAACAACAATAATTAATAATATAATACAACAATTATAACAATATACTGTAATAAAAGTTACATGAATGTGGTCTCTTTCTCTCTCTCAGATATCTCATTGTACTGTACTCACCCTTCTTCTTGTGGTAATGAGATAAAATGCCTAAAATTTGATGAAATGAAGTGAGGTGAATGACACTGGCATTGTGACATAACATTAGGCTACTACTGACCCTACTACTGATCTTTTAACAATACAGCAGAAGGAGGATTATCTCCTTCCGGACGGACCATAGTTGGCCACGAGTAATTAAAACCAAAGAAAGTGAAAACCTGGATAAGAGAGGGCCAGTGGACACCTGACCCTAGTGGTTAGTTCACAACCTCCTTGGGAGCTGCCCAGTGTAATCAGAAACTGGCCCCAGTATCTGCAGAACAAGGAGGGACTGAAGAAAGAGGCAGGCCACTCCAGATTGGTAGGTGGCAGTTTTAACAAGGAAGGGAACTTACATATAAGGCTTGTCTTGCATGGCCACAGGATGAGTAGGCTTCTGTACCTGCCTGCCAAATCTCAAAGTTTATATACAGGCCTTGACTGGGTTCAACCACATAGACCATCCAGATGTCCTCAACATCACTATCTCAAGGCTTATTCCTTGGAGCAACTTCTGGGAGTGGGTAAGGCAGTGGAATGCACATTCCAAAAGCAAGGGAGTGGGTTGGGAGCCTATGATTGCTGGGGTCCAGCTCACGGGTCAACCAGCGGTCACATGCTCTTGATGACCTCCCCCAACACTAATATGTTATACGTCAATTAGATCTCAACAATACTACTACTAATAATAATAACCACAGCTACTGGCTCTGACCCCAAATCTACTGTAGTGGAATTTATGAAGAAGAGACCTAGAAAACCTTATTTTGAACAATCACCCTGTGATTCTTATGAGCAGTCCAATTTGTGAAACAATGATTGAGGAACACAATTGGTTGCAAACAACAGAATAGCCAGATGGCAAAAGCTTAATCCTGAAACTATTTATTTATTTATTTACTTAATATTTACTTGTTTTTACCCAAGGAGTCTGGAAGTAGTTGGTCCCTATAGCTTAGAGATGTCATTAGAGACCCAGGTACATGTAATCTTCCCACTCCCACATCGTAAACTAATGACTATTTGCCTCATACGCTTTGAATCAGAAGCTATCACAAAATGGCTACATCAGTCCAGACATGGAGACTTCATTCAAGGCAGGAAAGAAGAGAGGAGAGAGAAAGCAATAGTTTGCTCCCTTTTCTCAGAGAAGGTAAAGTTTCTCCCCAAAACGTAAGCAATTTCACTTAGGTCCCATTGGAAAACACAGTGTAATGGGGCCACTACTAAATTAAGAGGAAGCCAGGAAGGCAAATATTAAACAGTCTCTAGTAAAGACAAGAAAAGGAGAAGAAAATTGGGACTAATGTTGAGTCAGGCAAACTACAGTGTCTATGACATTGATTTAGATCAATTTTAGAATTTGATGGATGAAGAATCCTGGGCTTGCTAGATGATGTGATTTGTTTACAGCATGGAAAGGATTACAGTTATACTCTGTTGGCTCTGACTCAGTGAATTATCCTCTGAATTACCTTGACACCTGTTCTGTAGAGGTTTTCAATAGTATCCTATAAGATCTGAATTTTTCTGTTTCCTACTCTGGTTCCAAGTCATAGGTTTGTAAACACAATGTACCTTATTGATAATAGGGATTCCTGACTCCAATGCCCTATTAATTAAATCACAAGACTGGGAGTCAGACCTGGATATTTTTAACACATGATTATGTATTTTTCAAACTTTTGGAGGAGCTGGCACTGTGAGATTTCACACAGAAAAGGCAGAACGAATCAACCTCTGTTTTGCATCCATTATTGACCACAGGAAAGTGATCTTCACACTTAAAAGGATAGGATAGACTTGACTAAGGGAAAATCAAAACCTCAGAAACTTTGGAAGGGAGTTATGGATGTTTGCATTAAATAATTTCAAAGTTCTAAGAATAAATGAGTTACATCAAAAGAAAACAAAGGAATCTGTAAAAAAAAATCTAGGTTAGTAATTTTGGTGAAAAGATTGACAGAGAATTAATAAGGTGGTGAAAAAGTAGAAATGGGAAAATATTCCATAAATAAAATTTTCTCAGAGCTCAGTATTTCTCATTCTTCCCACTGAGAGTTCTGAAAAATATTGACCTGGAAGTCTAAGGGAGATTATTAAAAGACAGTGTAAAAAGACTTTGAAAAAAAAGTGATGATTATAAGGAACCACTCGAATTCTCTATGAAGATATTACATTTTTCAACAAGGCAACGGTGATAGGATCTATGACGTGCTTGGAGAAGACTGAGCTAAAGTAAGGCATGGAAGAGCATGGCAAAGAAAAACAGATTTCTAGCTTTTTTGTTTTCTTTTTTAAGATGATCCCAAGAACTAAATGTTCCTATTCTAAGGAATTTGATTTTTTTTAAAGTGTCTTCTTATTTTCTGTCTGTACATAATTTAAAATCAAAGCTAAATTTCTCTTTAAATCTTATACTTTTGCTAACTTATAATTTGTTATTCCTAAATTGTTTAGTTTAACTACAAATTTTACAGTAGTATTTATGGGAATCTTTTCTTCTAAAATATCTCACATATAAATCTAGATTTGAGAATAATTGTAAAGCATGGGCAATAAGTGAGTGGGGCAGGTGTGCCGTAAAACTGGGCACAGTTGTGTCATCTTTATGATATTTTAAACCATTTCTCACTTACTTTATCCTAAAATGTGCTGTTCTTGTTTAGAGGGCAGATGTTATTTAAAAGCATTCATTGCCTCGTTTTCAAGAATGTTTCCTTAATAATATTTGTTCTGATAGGTCATAGGGAATTAAATTATTAAGTCTTTACTCTGACATGATTGTACCTTAAAAATAAGAAAAATTCTGGGGGCACCTGGGTGGCTCAGGCAGTTAAGCATCCAACTCTTGATTTCAGCTCAGCTCACGGTCTTAGGGTCATGAGATTGAGCCCTGAGTCAGGCTCTGCACACAACGCATTGTCTGCTTGTCTGTCTTGCTCTGCTCCTCCCTCCACCCCTCCCACCCCTGCTCACACTTTCTATCTCTAAAATGAGTAAATAAAATCTTAAAAAAAAGAAAAATTCTGAAATGTATAGATGCAGTTTCAGAGTTAGAAAAAAGCTAATTTTAAATTACTACTTGGCTTTTGTTTTAATACAAATTTACCACATATAATATGTATATACATATTTTTTTTTTCTCTTCTGTGGAGTACATCAGTATATGCACAGGTATGTGCAGGAGAGCAAGTGAGACTGAGACAGATATGGATGATATTCAGGTAATATGCAGCTTCTTCGCTCAATTTCAGCTGGGCTATCTTTAGAACAATTAGGTAGCTATTACATTAATTAGGTGAATGACATATTAATTGCTTTGTTTTATTTTTACTTTTTTCACAGGAAGCAGCGACTTTCATATTTTTGAGTCCATTGTATGAAAACTTGGGAAGGACTAGATTGATTTTGATCAAGTTTGTTAACTTTAATTCAGGATTCCATTAATAGGAAGGTATACATACATAATTTTTAAAATACTTAGGGGACACCTAGGTGGCTCAGTCGGTTAAGCGTCTGCCTTCGGCTCAGGTCATGGTCCCAGGGTCCTGGGATCGAGTCCCACATCAGGTTCCTTGCTCAGCGGGGAGCCTGCTTCTCCCTCTGCCTGTCTCTCTCCCTGCTTGTGCTCTGTTTCTCTCTGACAAATAAATAAATAAAATCTTTAAAAATAAATAAAATAAAATAAAATACTTAGAAATACAGAAGAACTAAAGTAAGAAAACATAACTTAGTATGAACTCACCACCTGCAGTCCAACTTCGCTAGTGCCTTCATGTATGTTCTTCCACTTTTTCTGCAGTGAAAGTAAGACTGAGTTCACACCATCAGTGGTATTTTATCATCTGCTTATGTCTTTCTTTCTTATTTTTATTTTTAAAATAATTTTAGGAGAGATGGGATTTATGGGACCCCAGAGCTCTAGATGGAGAAATATTGGATAAGGACATCTGGGTGTCAATTCTATTTTCGTTCCTTTGATGGGAGATGGTCTTGCTGGTGCTGACCTCAGATCAAGCCCAGTAGGGCCCGATGTTGTAAACATCACCCTAAACAGAAGGTACAGAGTGTCAGACTAAGTTCTGGAATGGTAAAGAATCGAGGGTATACAAACTCAGTGGCAAAGCAAGAATTCAGCTTCTTGATTATTCAGTTTCAGGACCCTGCCTGGGTGGAGAATGTCTGGCAACTGGCTTTCTTTCCTTGAAGGGAACCCAGAGCAAGGGGTAAGTTGCACTAAGGCATGGTGTGCCAGCTCCCTGTCTGTGCTATCACCTCACTTTGCTTTAGTTCTGCATCCTGGCTAAACAGATGACATCCTCAGAGCAGGCATCATCTCTTTCCTCAGCTCTGCAACCCGTATGTAATGCTGCATGGTCTACCATGAACACAGTTTCATGAGAATAGACTTACATGTTTGCCTTGTTGTAGAGATGCATACTATTGATAGACATCCAGGTAATTTTCAAGTTTTCTTTATTACAAATAATTCTGTGTGAAACTTTCTCGTACATATATTTATGTATCTGCAGGGTAAATTCCTAAAGTAGAGTTGCTTATATGTTTGCAACTCATTTTAAATTTTAAAATGAGGTATGCTCATTTTAAATTTTGATGTAGACCCTGTATTTGATTTGTACACCATCATGAAATAACACAGGTTGGAAAATATTGAAAAGAAGACTGCCTTCAGATAGTGCACTATTTAAGTGGTACATAGTTAACAAATTCACATTTAATAAAAATTATAAGTAAGCTGAAATCTTCCACATTATTATTAAATATTCACCATTAAAGTCCACCATTTATTTGCATTTTAAGTGCATGTGTGACACATCTCTAAGCCCAATTAATCAGCTGGCATCTTTGGTTAATGTTGATTTTAGCTAAAATGTGAAATTCCCTCATAATAGCACAAAGCCAGACAAATAGAGAAACATGTTTAGCACCATGCAAATTAATGCAAGGTCATAGGCAAGACCCACGAAATAATTAAACCAGGTTAAGGGAGCCATGATTTGGGAGACTAAGAATTTTAATTAAAGCTGTTATTGAGTTCAAATGAGGGGGTTCTGTCTGTAATTAGTGAGTAATATCTTTCTGCATTAATCAACGTCACCAAAAACTGCCTAAATTAACAATTCGCTTTTCCTATATTGCTTCAGGTTTGTGGGGTTAGTGGGGAGTAAGTTATATAAAAAAGTAATTAAGATTAGAAGGACACTTTTAAAAATCTTGCTTTTCTACCTGATTTAATCTTGGGTACCATACTTGATAGTAGTGAATTAACACATATTTATTGAATACTGGCTACAAAAGAGTCATGGTTGGAACTACAAAGAAGGTTTAGCTGCCACTTATAAAGGACATATGATGTGTTAGGCACTGAATTAGGCATTTTATAAACATTGTCTTATTTTTTTCCCTCACAAGAACCTTTTTATAGTTGAACATACCTTTTTCTGAAGAAATGAATGATTTACCCAAGTACTTAGCAGTAAATTACAGTGGAGATCATGAAAATGAGACTGGAGAATATGGCTTAGATGTGCAGTCAAAATGGACCCTACCAAGAAGACACTGATCTGCCCCACCCCGTTGCTGTCAGGGGTGGACAACCATGATCCTTCCTGCCTACCTCATGCCTGACAGCCGATCAAAGCACACCCTCTGAGAGCAGGTGGATGTGAGAACTGGAGAGAACTCTCTGAGGTGACTGCTCACCAGACAGGTAAGTGACTCATTCCTTGGGGAACACTGAGTAATAGGTAGGGGGAGAGGGCAAGAAAGTTGCTGTCACATGTCCTTTGGAAATTGGAAGCCAAGAATGTAGAAGTGCATCACTAACAGATTTTGGATTCAAACTCAGTGAAGTGCCAAGTCAATGTTCTTCCAGTGTACTGTTCCCTGTCCGTAGGACCATAGTCTCCTCCAATGGGAAGGAAAGATGCATACCGATCTCAGTCCAGATCCTTCTGTTTCATAATGTACCTCACCTTCAGCCCTCACTTAGTCTCCAGCCTGGGAGCCCAATTTTACTACTAGTGGGTCAGATGCTGTTTGGGGCATGATAAAGAAGAACTCTGGAGGATTACAGGGGGCTAGAGTTTCAGGATTCTCTTACTGACAAATTATTCTTGAACGTATTTTTTCCCCAGAAGCAACATGGTTGCTTCACTTCACATATTGAAACAGCTCACAGGAACTGAAAACAAGAGCCTTTTTTTCCTTCCTTTCTTCACTCACCCTCCTTTCCTTCCTCCCTCCCTTCCTTCTCTCCTTCTTACTTTCTTTCCTTCCTTCCATCCTTCCTTCCTTCCTTCCTTCTCTCCTTCCATCCTTTCCTCCTTTCCTTCCATTTATCCAACAAATATTCACTAAAATTTCTGCTACGTGCTGGGGCCAAAACATCTATTATAATATTGCTTAACACTGCAGCTCATCTTTTATGAAGGCCTGTATAATTTCTCATGAATCCTAATATTTCTCCTCTCCATAACAATCTCACCTTTGTTATTTCATCAAAACACTGGTTTCTTTAAACAGCTATTAAATTGTTTGAAACCCTATAAAAAGGATTGTAAAAGTGGATTAACATCAGCCCATTTCCCTCTGTTGGAGATCCGTATTAATGTTTCATCTGAGTAAAATGAAACTCCAAACCTCAGAAATACTCCAATTACTTTGTTATTTGGGAAAATTTTGCTGTTTTGCTTTTGTTTTGTCAATGATGGGGTTATGTGGCATTTAGGAAAACAATTTTTGGGACAGATTCTGAAAAAAATACATATATGAAAATTTATAAATTGAGGCATCTTATTATTCGCTGGCACTATCTCTCTGCTTCATTAAGGCTATATTTCTTCCTCTTTGCCCAGGAAAACCGCTATCTCCAAAGGCAAGTTTGAAATTCTATTAAACTTAAATTGCTCAGTTACTGCAGGATCCAGACATGCATGTGCACGTGCACCCCCCCACATCCCCGCCCCCACACACATGTATTTTAGAAAAAAAGCCAGGGCCAAGTGATAAAAAGGCATAATACATAAAAGAGAAAATGAAATGTAAAAAGAAGAGATACAACCTGAGAAAAGGAGCGGCAGAGAACAAGGGTGTGTTAATGCACAGTCAGCTTTTGAATTGGGAAGTCTGAAAGAGCAAATAGCTTCTGAAGCAAATACGCATGACACGACTATAGATTTCTGGATAATTAGGCATGAGAAATGGTAAGTGATATATTCACCTACTGCATTTATGTTCTTTTGAAGGTACCCAGCATTTTTTTTTTCAGTAGATGGTTTGAGGCTTGGAAGTCAGGTGAGATAAAACTGAAAAGAGTGACAGAGATTCTTCTAAAATAGTTTTTGGCAAAAAAAAAAAAAAAGGTTTTGTCCAAAAACAGGTCCATTAATTTGACAGCTAAAGGTGGCCTCCTAAGTTGCACTGAGTACCAAACACAAGGTGCAGAATTCTTAAAGGACTTAAGTTTCTTCTTCTCCTTCTCCTTCTCCTCCTCCTCCTCCTCCTCCCCTCCCCCTCCTCTTCCTCCTCCTTCTTCTTCTTCTCCCCTTCCCCTTCTCCTTCTTCTTCGTCTTCTTCTTCTTCTTCTTTCTTCTCCCCTTCCCCTTCCCCTTCCGCTTCCGCTTCCCCTTCCCCTTTTTAGTTTCGGGAACATAGCAATAACAAGTACAGAAGGAACAGCTGTGAGGATTGGCCTCGCTGTCCGTTAAAGATTGGCTGAGTCAGAGATTGGAAGTCTGGCTGGTTTCTAGTCTGCGGACTCTCACTACACACCACATGACTTCTTCATACACAGGAGGGTAAGATAGAGAGTCCTGTCCCCTTTATGAATTGGTCATCAGTTTGTTGTTGTGTTGTTTTTCCCCCACTGGTCTCCTGGAAATATTCAGTAAAGTGCCCCTATATTAGGTAATCTTCTGTGTAAATACTCTGTGACACACTACAAAATAAATACAATAATCAATCATGCTTTTACAAAATATCTATTATTATTAATTGGCCAACTCTACCCTTGAAGCAGCTTCAATAGTCTCAACATGTTAGGAGCTCTAGTGGACAAAAGAGAACATAAAATCTAGTCTTCAGCAATTTCCAGATTTAACTCTTATTAGAGGGACCTGAGTAGAACACAAGACCTAGACAAAAGCGAATGCTATGTAGCAGTGAAGAATTTTGGACAAGCAAGCGGAACAGTCAGAGTGCAAAGTCTGGAATCCTTACTGTTTCCAACAAATGTCATCTGGTCATTTTCCTGGGAGGCCTCTCATAGTACCAACCCAAAGATCTGGTCTAAATGCTTTTGTTCAGAGGCAGTAAATTGGGAGTGGAAACATGTATTGATACTCTCATGGGGAAAACTAGCCATTCCTAACTGCTGTTCACGTCTCTTCTCCTGCCCATCAAGTCTGAGCCAGATTCTTCCACTGTTCAAGCTTCCTAGGGACATTTCCTGAAGTATCCCACGCTGTTCTCTCCTTTTCATGGTTCTATGGCCTCTCTGCATGGCCAAGATCTTTCCTCATCATAGGGGAGTGAATTGCTCCTGGGGTAGAGTGTTAATTGTCTCTTTCTTCCCCTCCTTTCATTCACGTATGGACACATTCCTTCATTCACCCACTCAATGAGCACTCATTAAGAGACTTGTATAAGCAGGTACTATTCTAGATTTTTGGGATACATCAGTGACAAAAGAGATAAAGAGCTCCACCCTTGAGGAGTTGAAACTCTAGCAAAGGGAAACAGACTGTTAATAATAAACATACTAAAAGATCTACATAGCAGGGAGAATTGAACCATTTAATGGAAAACAAATGGGAGGGGAATGAGCAGTAGGAAGGAGAAGGAGCAACACTTTGCATATTAAATAGGGCTGCCAGTAGAGGCCTAATTGAAAATCTGAGATCTGAGAAAAGAGAAGCAGTAAGAGGCCAGGAGGGCTGGAGCCAGGTGAGCAAGGAAGATCACCGTGACAAACGAGGTCAGAGAGGGAATAGAGGGGACAGATCATGAAGGACTTCATAGGTCCTTGTAAGAACTCTGAATTTTATTTTCAGAAAATTTGTTTAATCTATAAATCCAAATTATGAAATAAAACTGAATAAAATCATACTAATTTGCAGAGGGCTGACTGAACTAATGAACATATATGACATTTTTTCCTTTCTGATTGTGACATGAACTCATTTCAAAAACCTATATTCTACATCTAAATTAAAATATCTACACACATTTTTTAATCTTTTAAATTTAGGGAAAAAATAACCCTGGAATTATCCTCAAAAATATTTATTCTTTCATCTCTTCAACTACATCCAAGAGAAGGACTGATTGTACTAAAATCTATGTCTGACCCTGTCAGCTTAAACTCTAGCTTAAATTCTAACAACAGTTGTAATGACTGATATATGGCTCCACAGCTCAAGTAGAAACAATGGGTAAAAGTTACAGGACCAAAAGTCATGGTTGAACATCGGAAAAGGCAACTCAAGAGGTCCAAATACGGAACACGAAGCAGGAATCTCCCCAGTAGTGAATAAATTTAAACAGAGGCATGGTGACCATCTAACAAAAATCTTAGAAGGACGATTCCTATTTTGCCAGATGAATGGGGAAGACCACTTCTCAAGAATTCTAGAACTTCAACGGACTTTTCTTAAATACTATGAGTCAGATATTTCTAGAAGCATTTTATATAGATTATCTCATAACTCACACTATTCTCAAACCTTTGAGTCTGGATTTTATTGTGCTCATTTTATAGGAGAGGAAATGAACTGTCCAAGTTTATAAAACTAGTGAATTAAGGGGGAAGTATATAAATTCATACCGGTCTTATTCTAAATCCTTTGTATTTTTTGTTGTTATTCCTTCCATACTAGCTCTCAGAAACCAGAATCTGAAAATAGTCTACAATCCAACCTTTATCTGATTATTACTTATTTCCAGAATCCATTTTGCTCAGCAGTCATATATTAAGTTCCTCACACGCTTAAGGCATTGTTCTAGTGCTTTGAGACACAGGTGAAGTCACAGACATGGAAGATAATCATTACAATTAGATGATAAGTAGAACTACCCCTTGTACTGTGATCTTGATCTTAATTATTTCCTGAGTACCCTCCATGTATTTTTCTTTTTCTTTCTTTCTTTCTTTTTAACTTCAGTGTCTTTGCTTTTTTTATGCTGCCTATAAGACTATCATCTAACTATCTAATGGATAAATACCTTGACAGCTTTATTACTCAGTTGTAAATAGAAACACCACTGAACCTAGCTTCGGTGAAGGCAAACACACAACTAAGGACATTTACTGACTTTATGTAACTAGAAGGACAGAGTTTGAATTAGTCTCTGGGTCACTAGGTCCACCAACTCCCATGGTGTCATCATGTCCTGTCTCATGTTCATTTTCCCACTCTCTCTGATTCACCCCCTCACCCATCTCCCTGCCTGACTTATCTCTACCTTGTTTAATTATCTCTTATTATAAGAAAGCATTTCTTAGGCAGCAGGGTCCAGGACTGCAAAGAGTTCAGGCTTCAACTCCTTTAAACTCCTTGACCTTCAAGATAAGGCCTCTGATCTTCCAGTTCTAAATTTTAAAAATTTCCCAAAAGAGGACAGTTAATAAAGCCAGCTTGATCTGCTGCGTAGGGTACTATGGATGGTTGGGTATGGTCATGGAGCAAACATGGGTCACAGAGCAAACATGAAAGCAACAGCCATGGGATTAGAAATCCCACCAGAATCACACAATTAAGCTTGTAGGGAAACAGTTCCTCCAAGGAAAATGGGGTATGTTAGAGGAGCGCAACAATTAAGCAACACATGTCCATCACAAGTCCCATATGAAATGCTATCTTCTTCATAGTGTCTCCTGAGCCACATCACATGTATGATCTTTCCCCTTCTAAAATCCCTGACACATTGACCATCTGGTTTCAATTGCCATTTACAGCCATGTTTATGCCATAAGTGACTTAGATCTTTTACATGAAGTTCTGCCAAACTCATTATTTAATTCCCTGAAATCCATGAAAGAGTATCTCTCCTGAAAGCAGAGCCTAACAAGCACATGTTACTGGAAAATAGAGAAAGGAGTTTGCACTGGCGAAGAAGGACATGAACTCTTTTATTGACCCACAAATTTATTCATTCAAAAATGTTCATTGAAAGGCTACCATTCACCTGGCATTATGCTAGAAGCTGATGAAATAACAATGACAAAGGCCAGGTGTTGTCCCTCTTCCTGAGCATACATACCAGTGGAACTAGATGTTCAGAAAACAAGCAAATAAGCACAGAATGAGGAAGTATCTTTGGAATTAAGAAAAAAATTCCTAGAGTGCTATGTGGGGCATAACTAGGACATCTAACTTGGATTGTGGCGTGAAGGAAAGCCCATTTGGAGAAGTGCAATTTGAGTCAAGCCCCCAAAGCTGAGTAGTAACATGTAGGTGAAAAATAGGAACAAAGTGGCCTAGATAAAGAAACAGCGTTTATGAAAGCTTATAGCCTTTCAGCATTTTAAAGAAACGGCAAGAGAGCCCATGTGGTTGGTGCTCTTGGGAGTAGAAGCACACTACATTTCATCATTTCTTTCCCCTTCCACATGATGAGTTTTTCCAATCTTTCCCTGGCTCTCACAGTGAGGGATCTGGACAGCCAGGGTCACCTGAGAGAGAGGTCCCTGTGGAAGGTAGGACAACATCATCAAGACTGGGGCACCAAGGCTATATATTTGCCAAAATCACTCTATTGTCAATGGCAAAATGACAAGTTCTGGAAACAGCACTGAGGAGACTTCATTTGACAATCTGGACATCTAGTTTATTCCCTTTAGAAGTGGGTCACATCACGAACTATGTCTGAATTTTCTGTTCTTGTCTATAAATTGGGGACGCTCCCTTACAAAGTTGCTTTCAAGTTTTACATGATGTAGTGTGCACAACTTTAAAAGATCAAAAGTGACATGCCAAGGCAAAGATACGGGGTTCAGGACTGGTTTTTGTATATTTAGCATTCAGGTTAAACCCCTGCACATTGCTTACTCTCGCTGCAACATCCCTGGTACTCCAGATCTGGTATGGAAGCATAAGCTCTCGTTTGTGTGTGTGTGTGTGTGTGTGTGTGTGTATGTGTGAGACAGAGAGACAGAAAGACAGACAGAGAGAGAGAGAGAGATTGAATGTCTAATGAATGTGGTGAATTCATGTTTTGGCTTGTGTGGGGTGTGTGGCATGCATGCATGTTTGTGGTGTGTGTCTGGCATGAATATATGGTGTGTATGGACGCATATGCCTGCATGCACGTGTGTGTGTGTCTGTGTGTGGCATGAGAAAGTGTGATGTGGGGAGATACACATGGGCTGAAGTCAAGAATCTATTATCTGGAAGTATCCAACTTCATTCCAATTCCTGGGCGTATCCCAGAGATGGTCCATTGCTCAACCCAGAGATTGCCAGCTCGAAATAAACCTAAGCCTTTGCTTTCTAATAGTTTGACAGGGGTCAAACCAGAACCCTCTGGGAAATAACAGAGGCTGCACTGCCCAGGCTTGGGGATGCCACCAGCCTCCTAGAACACTGCTGATGCCTAAAAGGCTATACCAGGAGAGAGAGGCCATTGGCAGGTGCATGCTCTCAAACCTCCACTGTGGCAAGACCTCTCCAGGCCAACCTTGGGCCACTGGAAGCTGGGGAGAGGAGACCATGTTTATGAAATCAGCTGTTGTGATGGCAGTCAGAAGAGAAGCAAGTGCATTCTTCAGGTTTACTATAATCCCCCTTTACTCAACTGTGTGGGAATTGGCAAACATTTGTGTCCTGGTTCCTACATTGCCTACATCAGGGGACAGCAAACTGGAAAACTATACAAGACCTAGAGCCATGTGCAACACTTCTCTGATCGCTTGTTCCCAGGGTGGTGCGTGGACAAAGAGGGCACTCCAGGGGCAAGAATGCCAAGAACAACCTCACATAGTCTCTGGACATACACTGCACTGACTGTACCTCCAAAACATACTAGAAGAGATTTTTAAATCTAAACCAATGCCCTCAAGTTCGATTCACTATACTCTGGAGCACATGTCCATCTTTGTAGAGAAAAAGGAGAAAACGAAGTATAGTTCTTCCTCATAGAAAATTCACAGTCTAATGGAGAGACAAAGAGTACCAGCTAGAAAACAATTACGGAAAAATATGATCCTGGATTGAATTCTCAAATTTGAAGTACAGAGTTGGAGGAAACCCATTAAGAACATCTTTATGAATGGGGCTTGAGTTTGGCCCTACCAAGAGATGGATTTTGCTAGCCACCCTGGCTGACAAGTGGGAGAGAAGGGCAGAGAGAGATCACTTGGATGGGACAGACTCTGCACTTAGGAAAATGTGGGTATTTGAAACAAGGTGTTTATCCTTTAGGATCTCTAGTTACCTATGAGGTTTCCGAGGGCCTGCAATAATGATGCTTGGAACTAAAACAGTAAATACCCAAAATCTAAACAGAAAATTTAAAAATCAAAATTATAAGTATTTCATTACATCTATAAAACATAGCATCACTTCCACTAACCAGCTGTGTCTCAACATACATGTGGTAGATGTTTGCTATGATGAGTGGTGAGACCCCCAAGAGAAAGAGTGGTCAGACCAAAAAGGTCTCAAACAGGCGCTGCTTTAAAGGACAGACTTCAAGGGGGAACCTAGAAAATGTTACTTTTCTAGACATTGTCTTTTTTTTTTTAAGTTTTTTTTTTTTTTTTGACAGAGAGAGAGCACAAGCAGGAGGAGTGGCAGGCAGAGGGAGAAGCAGGCTTCCCACTCAGCAGGGAGCTGATGCAGGGCTCAATCCCAGCACCCTGGGATCATGACCTGAGCTGAAGGCAGACACTTAACCGTCTGGGCCACCCAGGCGCCCCTAGACATTGTCTTCTTTATCTGAAAAAACAATGGGGTTTTTAAATTGGGCTCTCTAGAGGTCTGGGCATCATAAAACCATAAAGGAACCATAGAAATTTTACAAATTTACAGAGAGATCATTTAATTCAAGTCTTGGAGTAAAGCAGTCAGATTACGTAGTATTTGAGGATTGTATTCAATCACTACTACCTGGGGGTAAAACTTGTATAATGTTTTACCTGAATGTACATGCAGATCCTGCTAACTACAGTCTACATAACCTAACCAGCTGTACAAGGTTGTTTCAGTAAATGTTTTGTTATGAAGATGAGAGTTACAAACAATGGAAAAAACCTCAGTGATACATTCAGAATTGTGCTGAAGCCAAGATCTGGAGCTACAGAAGTACATCACTTGTCTATGTTGCTCTTACATGTCAATGTGCTCTCACAGCTATTTAACAACTGTTCTTTCTGCAAATTCTGTAGCTTTATCTGACGTGTTAAATACTTTTACCTGAATTTGGCAGACAGGTAAACCAAGTCGAAGAGGTAAAATTGAGTCTAAGGTCACAGAGCTGGTTTTAAAGGAGGAGCTAGTCTCTTATCTACTAATCCCAGTTGTTCCCATGATGTCCTCCTGTCCCAGAGTTCTATGGGGCACTAGTTTTTTTGTTGGTACTCTGTGTGTGTGTGTGTGTGTGTCCAAATAGGCTAGCATATTTGTAAATTTCTAGGAGTGATATGCAATATATATTTCCCACAGTTATTTAACTAAAAATCATTTTCTCTAGGTATTCCAAAGAATATATTTTGAGAAATTTTTATCCCTACATGAAATCTCTATTAATCTCAGAAGAAAACAGGCCCCTACCATATGCCTTACTATACCTTGCATATTTGATCATATTGTTGATAATGATACACAACCATTTCAAATCTGTTATCTTTCCTCTAAAAAATTTGCAAAACCAAGTAAGAGATGCCTAATGCAGTTTGTTTAAGAAACTCCGATTAGTGGTTCAGACAGATGCTTTCTGGAATAACAACCAGTAAGCTGTGACTGGAACACTATGAAATGTTTTGCACATAAAATGAATCCTTATGCATGGAAAGTCAATATCTGTTGTGAGTGGTTATCGTCTGGTGGTTAGTTTGAAGGGCTGGGAATTAGAGTAGCTCATTCCAGCTGAGGCTCTCACTCCTCAATGAAGAAGAAGGCGCCAGTAAGTTTACACAAACCCAAATGTGTTATGTTCTGGCTTTGTCCCAAGTTAGCACAAAAGGCACAACCCACACCTTTGGAGTACTTGCCATATGTAAAGAGTAAACTTTGCCAAAAGAGAGCAGGATTTCTCTTCAAAGGTGAAGAATGCTTTATAGTATCCCCCAAAAGAGTCTTGATATTTCATTCTGTATAGAGCAGGGAATATGGTAGCCACTCAATAAATCTACTTTGAGTAGATTTGAGTATTGTTGAACTTCCTTCACTGAGACAGAAAAGTTGCTTTGTGCCTGTATGTGATTTTCTTCTATCAGTGGCATACATTTTAGACCAGAAGCTCTAAGAAGGCAGAGATCATGGGGTCTTCTTGATATCAAAGCAAGTACTAGATTCAGTTAATTCAGAAAAAAAGCAGCAAGTCCATTTATATGAGATTCTGGAAGTCAACTGGAGTTATTCAAATCATTAGCTTAACTTTTCAGCCATGAGTTAGACATGATGAGGAACTTACATGCTTATAAGTGACCAATTCCATCAAGACTTATTATCTGTTCAAAATAAAAATTCTCCTAAATTTTATCCATGGAAATGCACTGGTTATTTCCTTATCTTTGCAGACTTTTTAGCTGGTTCTTCTCCTTACAATGGTTCTTTGTCTCTCTGTGAATATATGCTATCTTGGTGGTTATTTCTCTCCCCTCTTTTCTCTCTCTCTTTTTCTTCCTCCCACCCCACTTCTCTCTCTCCCAATTTTTGGTGATGGTTAATGGTCAATCACTGTTGGGCTAATAACATGAGAAACATGCCTAGGAAAGTCGAAGAAATTAAAGAGGGCATTTTTTAAAAGTAGCCACTGTGTGACTCCCCTGTGGTCCTGTGGCCATATCCTAGTGCCCTTATATTCCATGTATTCACTGAATGAAAGCCTTAGCTTTCACTGTCACCTAGATGGAATAATGGAAAATCACAGAACCAGAAAGTAGTTGAGTTTGGAGGAATCTAATCCAGTACACATTATGTAACGGTTACAATTATGGGCTCTTGACTCAAGACTGTGTTCAAATCTCCTGTTATTTTCTAGCTCTGCCATCCCTTTCAGGAGGACTACATTTTCTTTGCTTTGGCTTCATCTATAAAATGCAGATAATCACAGTACATATTTCAGGAACCCCTGCGTTGATTAAATAAGTGTAGCATCTGACATATGGCAAATATCTCATAAATGTAAGCTGCTATTATTATTATTTAGTAATAACAGCCATTGTTATTAATGGTAGTAGTAGGAGGAGAAGGAGGAAGAGGAGGAGGAGAAGGAGTGGTACTATTTATTATAGGAGGAAACTGAGGTGGACAGAGGTTAAACGGATTTTTTTTAAAAGTCATAAAAATAAGAAGGGGCAGAGTAGCTTAACTTCAAAAGCCATGACTCATCTCAAACTCGTGTCTAAATGTCATCTCTTGGCATTCCCCAACTCTGTCATTCGTTTCCCACATTCAGGAGCCATGCCTGACTTGTGTATTTGCCACCTCCTAGGTCTGGGATACCACTGTGACATGGCAGGAGGTTCTCACTACATATAAATGAATAGCAACTTTAGGGTTGCACAAAGGATCAAGAGTAAGGGATGAAATAAATCATGAAGTTGCATCCAGAGGACTTAAAATATATAATACTTCAGATTCTGAGGATAGAAAATGATGATGTTTTCTTGGAATTTTAAGAGTTTTAGAGAAGTAAAGATAAGGCAATTCAGACATAAGTTAAAACTAGAAAGAGAGCAAAAGGGGCCAAAATCAGCAAAACAACAGCAATACATACATGAAAAGAAAGTATATAAATTTCAGGCAAGCCAGTATTAAAGAGTTTATGCTTCTGTACTGCAAAAATTGAATGTATGTGTGTAATCTATTCATGCATATAAACTTTGTTTAGCAAATGGTGATTGTTTTATACTTAAGGTTTTTTCTTTTTACTTTTTCATTTCTCCTAATATTTGAAAACTTGCTAACAAAGATTGTGTTTTCATTTCAGGTAACTGTTTGAGTTTAACAGTAGCATCTGCTTAGGTCAATTCAGTTCTAACCAATATTTTATTTATCTTTTAACATGCTGATAATGAAGCAAAGTAACAAATAGTCAATTAAATGTTTAAAAATTAATTAAGCAAAATTCCATATATTGATTAAATTGTATCCACTTTTTATAAACACCAGAAGAATCTTTAATTACAGTTAAAAGAATAGAAATGTAAAGATTAAAGATTTTTGTTACTACTCTGGGATCTATATATTTGAATATTAAGACTTTTCTTTCACTAAGATAACTCTAGAACTTGCATTCTCAACAGAAATGTAAATTGGTTCCTGAGGATGAAAAAAATTTTACTCTCTCTCTATATGAAGTGCAGATATACATATAGTACATATATAGAAAACAATATATTATCAAATGAACATTTCATGGGGAGAGCAATTAGGAAAACATTTTCTAAAAGGCTCCATGGAGGGGTAGGCTAATAACCAAAAAAGATTGAGAAATACTGGTCTAAAATTTCAAAGCTCAAATCTTATCTGTACTACCCTGTTTTGATTCAGAAAAAGAGCATTGTGCCTCCTAAACGCACCCTCCATCATGCAGTAGTTTGATTGGTCTTAACCTATCTTTACTAAGTTTTCCCATGTTTAAAAACAGAGTTTGCAGGAGAACAAATCTGGGTTTGACTCCCACTTTAAGTTCTACTTGCATATTCTGTGCAATGGAACTAACCTCTCTTAGCTTGTATTTTAAGTCTGCACAGTGAAATAGAGCACCCACCATACACGAATGTTAATGAGGAGTTGACTAAGGTACTACAGGGCAGTCATTTAGCTCAGGGTTGGGCACAGGCTGGACACTTTGGGTGAGTGTGTATTACAATTGTTCTAATTTTTGGTCTTGGATTGCTATTTCCACAAGGAGGCTGTAACAACCATGCTTTTGAAGCCCAATCAAAACCAATTTAGACCCTTCCCACTGAATGAAAGGTGAGTGCATTTTAAAATCTGGCCCTCCCTCATCCTATTCTTTTTTGACAATATTTCAATCTAAACACATTACAAGATAAACCGACACATATAAGTATATGTATGTCTAGGGGCACATGCAGATGTATATATATTTATATAAGACAGACAAAGATCAAAGAGCACTTTGGGGAAAGGTGATTAAAAAGGAAAATTGACAGACATTGTTCAAAAGAATCCTCTGAATGGCAGAAGGGTAGGATTAACTGCCTGTTTTCCAATTCTGCATAAGAGTATACCATGAAAAGAGATACCAGTCATACTTCATTATAGCAATACCGCAAAAAAATTCAAATTATTTCATCTTGTAATGATTTTTTCTGTGAACCATATTTACCCTTGGCATGAGCTGGAGCTAAAAACAAAACAAAACAAAACAATCCATCAAATATTTATAGGGCACTCAGAAATTTATAGTGACTTCAGAAATGATGTTTTCTGATATACTTAACTCAGTATTTCCTTTCCTCCTCCAAGATGATTTGTTTATTATAACTGCCGCTTGCATAGCATTTTATTTCTCTGCTAGAGAGGCAGCTGAATGGTGATACATGAAAGCTGGGAAAGATTAGGAGAGCTGACCAGTAATGCTTGAGAGCAGAAACCAAACTTGAAAGAGCTGGGCTGGTACAGAGCTGGACATTGTGCCTTCCATACCTAGAGTTCTAACAAAATATACTCTTCCATCAATTGCTTTTTTTATTAAAAAGCCATAATTAAACAATAATCAAGCATTAAACCAATAAGTATTTTATTTTAGAGACTGCATGTTTTATGAACAGCCAAGAAAGAAAACATTTATTATATAGCGTTATTAATTGTAGATTATTTGTTGCAAACAGATCCACAAAATGCTATTACTGTAGACCATTCCTCCTGGGATACAAGAATGACTTTGTTATGCAAAATGTCTCTCTGTAAAATCTGAATCAGATTTTACTATGACAGCACTTTATTCTACATAGCTAGCAGCACAGAGCCCTGCTCTCTGACCTGTACTGGAAACATGAGGGGAAAGAATCTTTATTGCTTCCCTTGCTACTGTTAGAGAAAACAAGAAGGTATATTAGCAGAACTCTGAACCAGGAGCCTCAGATTCCAGCTTCACAACTAATCTTGGAAAACCCACTTACCATATTGTACTTCGATTTTCACATCTGTATAGTGTTGATAATAATTCCTAATTTAACGACTTCCTAGAGTTATTGTAGAGCAAGAGCGTTGAATAAAAATGGTTTGTCCCAAAGTATGTTGTGACAGACAGGTGTGAGGAACTAAGGCAATTCTTTTATTGAGCAATGACATGGGTGGGACAAGGGTAAGGGCCAGGCTGCCCATTAGAGTTGATATTTAAAAATACATAATAAGAGGCCGAGCTGCAGTGCAGATGGAGTGGATGCTGGAGAGGTGTATTGGGTGTATCATAAGTATCCCAGCCCTGGCATTTTTTGCCATCGTAGCTAGCTCAATCAGGACATGTTCTGAGCTTCCCTTGAATAATCAGTCTCTCTAGACATCCCTGTCATCCCTTCTCCTTTGGGTGGGGGAGTCATCTCCTTCAGTGTCTGCCAGACAGAAGAGCTTATTACATTACCTTTATTAAATTTCCTTTTGCTCTTCAACTCTCATTGCCTATGCCCTCTCATTTCTATCAGGCTTATAACATTTAATTTCTCCTTTCCTCTGCTATTATTGAGTCCACTTTTCATCCCAATTGTGAGGCTACAGGATGTAGCTTCCATTCCAGTGGGAGTTCTCCATGGGGGTTTTTAGAGTGACAACCTGACTTATTAATATGATTACCGATTAATCATTTTAAGTGCAAGAAATATGTTGAATACTCTTGTTTGAACTTTCCAAGTTATCCATGGCTCCTGTATTAAATGAGACTTGGTTTTACTCCTCGTTGGTAAAGACTTTTTTTTTTTTAATTTCCCTTGGCCACATCTTCCTAGATTTGTGATCGACCAATGGCAACGAGTTCTGTAGTAGATTAAACTGTAGGTTGGTCCTTTTTGGAAACCTGAAATAGTTTTCCCATTCCTTTGGATATAGTTGATGATTCTCTGGCTAGCTCTCAGGGTTCTTTATAATCCATTCAACAAAACAATAAGAATCTCTCAGGGATATCTCTACCTTGTCATGTTTACTTGCCATTATCCTATTAGTATAGTTAGGATTATTCTGCAGCCTGCCTCATTCCCACCTTAGCGTGTTTTCACATCCTTCTGTGTTTTTTTGTTTGTTTGTTTTTGTTTTTTAATGTCCTCTCATCTCTTAAAATCCTACTCCCTACCTAGGGCACTGCTGAAGTCCTGGTCTTCCCCACATAGTCCTCTTTCTACAAACATTTGTTGTACAACATGCAGTACCGTCACTTATTGTCTTACGACATTAGCTAATTTGTCCATTGGTATTGCCTCCCTCACCTTATCCTGTCATTTCTGTGAGGTCAATTTATTTGGAATAGTCTTTTCTCCTGTCTTATAGGTCTCATGGAGATGGGCAGGGATAGGCACAAGGATGCTAGACACTTACTAGTGTGCAATAAAGCGTGACCATCAATGCTTTGTGAAGCACTTGCTTTGCAGGCTGGCTCCATACCCTTAACCACTAGAGCAAAATGATCTATTGCTGAGTGCATTTTAAACATTTCCACAGAATCAGTGGGCTTGTACATGTCTAGAACAGGGATCTTAACCTCACATCCAAGAGTCTTTTTTTTTTTTTTTAAGATTTATTTATTTATTTGAGGGGTGGAGGGGCAGAGAGAGAGGGAGAGGGAGAGAAACAGACTCCCTACTAAGCAAAGAGCCCAAGCGGCTTGATCCCAGGTTGAGATCATGACCTGAGCTGAAATCTAGAGTTGGTGGCTTAGCTGACTGAGCCACCCAGGTGCCCCTCATATCCAGGAATCTTTAGGGTATTGAAGAACAGGTTTCAAAGATCTTATTAATGCACTAAAAACTGAATGCAAAATGTTGTGTGCATTTGGTTTTGTCCCTTATCCATTGTCCTTCCCACCCACAAGAATTCACAGCTTCAAACCTACTCTCAAAGGAGTCTATGACTTCCTAGGACATTAGGAACCTTTATACAGAACCTAGGAGGATACTGCCAAAGCCAACCATTGCACATGAAGGGGGGGGGGTGTCAATAGGCAGCAAAATATATTGGAAAAAAATGATTCCAATTTTGTTCCACACTGTAGCCTTATTTCTTAGTGAATTTAAGCTGTTATATCAGGGAATGCCTGTCCAGGTCTCTTACAAGAGATTTCTATAGTTGTCTAGGAAGAAATGTTCTTATTTGCGGGCCTCCATTCTTCCTAAGGTGAGTCTTCCTCCCACTCCAGTCCACTACTCAAAGCTTATCAGTAGAGCTGTGCCCTAGGCTGTGTATTGGTGGGGTGGAATGCCTAAAGCAAATCTAGAATTAAGGAGTTCCACAGGGAGTGGCTGAGGCGGGGAGGGGGGTGGCATTAAGGAAACAGGGCTCTGATTTTCTCTCTAGCAACAGTCCTGTTTCCCCACCAACCCTTCAGGGTGAGGAGTAAGGCTCAGCGTGAATTAGTATCTCAAAGCAAGCCTGCCAACCAGGTCCACAGTAATTGTCTCCCCTTCTTGTTTTAGGAAAAGAAAACCTCATTCCTGATTTTCCCCTGGACTACAGCTCTCATTCTTCTCCTATCCGCCTGGGCTAATGCACTCCAAAATTGCTTTTTTTCTCGCAGTTCTGATGTTCATCCTTTACTTGGCCTCCCTCTAGGTTAATACTGACTTTCTGAGGGTCTAGGGTGGGGGAGGGAGTGGATGCATTATGCTAATAAAGTTCTATCTCTCTTTCCTCCTAGAGTGGCAAATCCCAGTTCTCAGGAAGGCTCTTTCACAAGGCTTTTAAACACCTGAACTGCTCCTTTGAGGATCAGTGAATGTGGAACACAGCCTTAGACTATAAAACATGGAAGTAGAGACAAAGTAAAGTTTGCAAACTGTGTCCTTTTAAACTTAGATGGTAGGTTTACTCCCCCTTCTTCACACCTAGTCCTCCTTTTACCTCTAGTTCTCAAGACCTCACCTACTTCCAGGTCTGAGAATTTCAGGTCTCATGAAAGGCTGAGCAACTTTTATACTGCCACTAGCAAGAATGCAGAACATTCCAGTAGAGAGTGTAAATATACAAGTTGGATATGAGTTGTAACAAAATAATCAAGTTGACTGAAACACATTCCATACAATGTTCTGAGTTTTTTGTTTGTTTGTTTTTTGGGGGGGTTGTTTGTTTTGTCCCCAGTCTATCTCTGAAGTATTTACTAAACACTCTGGGATGTTGAAGGAATTCCAAAATCTGTAGACACAGTGAATCTTCTCAAAGAGTTATCTCTTTACTTAGAGAAAAAAAAAATATATATATATATATATAAATTAATGGCTAAGGTGTGTCCTTCTCAAAAGAGTCAAAATTACTTCCAATGAGGACACAGAGATAGACAAGAAGCACACAGAGGAAATGCTATATGAAGACAGCAGAGGTCAGGGCAATGCCTTGACAAACCAAGGATGCCAACAATTGCCAGTAAACCACCAGACACTAGAGGAGAGGCATGGAACAGATGCTTCCTTATAGCCTTCATAAGAAACAAACCCTGCTGAGACTTTGGTCTTGGACTTCAAGCCTCCAACACTGGAGACAATACATTTCTGTTGTTTAAGCAAAAAAAACAAAACAAAACTTCCAGTGATATTGATGTCCTAAGTTCAACTTCAGCAACTTCCTGAACTACATATAAGCACATTTACTAAGTTGATTTATGATCATACCCTCAATGGCTGAAGCTTCTTGATTAACAATTATTTTACCCCAATAAACTAGCAAAGAAAACCAAATCACAAGTCTCAGAAATGGCCAATAGCTCTATTTCTGACTTAAATCTCTTTCTAAAGTCTTTATACCTTTTGGAATAGGCAGGAGGACAAAAAAGTCAATATATTTGAATATATTGTCCAAATGACCCCAATACATTTGGAGGCATACCTTATTTCTTAATGTCTTTCCCAATTTAATGTGGCATTATGACTTAGGTAAGAATTTGAATGGGCAGGTGACCAAAGACCAGAAGTCATCTTTATAATGTGCAACATGTAATAGGGCAAATGCCTGGGTGGCTCAGTCCTTAAGCGTCTGACTTCGGCTCAGGTCATGATCCCAGGGTCCTGGGATTGAGCCCCACCTCGGGCTCCCTGCTCAGCAGGAAGCCTGCTTCTCCCTATCCCACTCCCCCTGCCTGTGTTCCCTCTCTCGCTGTGTCTCTCTGTCAAATAAATAAAATCTTAAAAAAAAAAAAAAAGAATCCAGAATGAATGCGGTTAAATTTCCTACCATTATGACCAAACTTGGCTTGGAATTCTTAATAAGTTGAATTTTAGGGGGGTGGAAATGCACTATTTCCATATTTCTCAGTTTGTGGACTAAGATCACACCACTTACCTAAGTGTCTCTCAAATCTCTATAAGTGGCAAACTTTAATGCTGCTCTTGACAGTAGAGTACTCATGTTTCAATCTGCCTGGGTCTTCAATTATCTCTTGCCCAAACTTCCATGTAAAAAAATTCCATGACTTTCCCTCTTCCTCTTATTGCTTAAATATGAAACAATGTTGCAGAGGCTAACTCTCACAGCAGAAGACTGCTGTGAGAGTTACAACCCCATCTGAGAAGAGAAAATAATAAAAGGGTAGAATAACTGATAATTTCTCATCCAAACTAGCTGCTGAACAAAACTGTTTAGAACAAGCCAGTACTGGGAACTTAGAGGAGATCTGTATAGGCCCAGTCAGGAGGTTGGTTTGGTGAGGGAAGAGCTGAGCCGAGCAGAGGCCGTGATAGTGAATGTGGCTCCACCCCTCAAGATGAGAGGAGGAGGATGCAGGACCATGGTCCAAGCCTACGTTGGGACATGTTGGCCCTATGGTAACCTGCTGCTGCTTTTCCTCTCCAGTATCTACTGTCACTGATTCATTTCCACACCTAAAAGCCAGTTTGCTAACAACAAAAAGCCTATGTTGACGTGAAGCTGCAAAATCAGCAGTTTGCTTTTTCACCGACTTTCCATTTCTACAACTCCATCTGCCCTTGTGTTCTAGAGGTTTCTTTAATGTATGAATAAATTATGAAACATGTCTCAGGCTCTCAACATGTGTTCAAACTTTTGATAGGTACTAACAGGATACAGGGAAGAATGGGGCATTCCCTTCATCACAGGGAAATGGAGAGCTGTATGCTACTTGACAATATTCCTAGTGCCCATTTTGAAGATGAACAGAAAGGGTGTGCTACCTGGTGGGAGGGAGCAAAAGTTACAGGAGACTGAAGGGAACAGCACTGATCTACGGGGTTCCGGGACCTGGTCGTAAGAGGAGGAGCATTTACCCACGGCGGTGGAGTTAGCATCACTGGGGGGAGAACGAGGAATGCTAGTGCAACACATCAAGGATAAAGGGTGAGGCAAGGTGATGCTAGAAAGGAGAGAACGGGCAATGGGGGCCGAGGCTGAGATGATCAAAGGCAGTCTGGAATGTGGTACAAAAAATGGGTCAAGACCAATGGTTCAGAACTAAGGCTGTGAACAGCAAGAGAGAGCCAGAGTCCACCTTTAATGTGGTGCCTGGTGTGTGGCCCTGGTGTAAGGGTGGAGACGGGCAGCAACCACGAAGGGCTGCAGCAAACACATAAGGTATACTTAAGGAACAGACCTTATTACAGGGCAAATAATCATTATAAATTTAAAGCACATTATTGTACTTTTTCTAAATAATTTACCAATGTATTCATCTATGTGTCCCATGCAGGAAAAACATTTTGATGATAATTTAAAAATTCAAGGACCTTGGTTTATTTGCATGTTTTTTCTGTAGTAATTCTCCCATTCAGGCTTACCTGCCAATCAAAAATCAAATTTCTGGGACTTGTCCCAAACTGCTTCATACCTCTCTGCACTGCAGGGTATTTTCTCACTCTGTATTTTACCCTTCATACCAATTCCTATGTGCTCTAGCCTTTTTAATTTAGGATGTCAACTGATTGATGTCTTTGGACCAGAAACCTTAGCTTCTTCCCAGTCTATAACTGGTTTTCCTCCCTGAATGGTTCTGCATTGAAAGCCTGGCAAAGCAACTCATTTAAAGAAACACGGTAGCTCTAGAAAGCCCTAGAAAGAAAGCCTTGCTGAGCACTGCCCAGGCACCTAGGTCATACCCTCTTATTGATTCTAGCATTCTTCACAATGCTGGGTCCTATCTCGATATCCTCCTTTCCAGAGCATCACTGTATCTACACCCATAGTTTTGATACTCCTTGTTAGATGAAAATGTTCTCTTTCTTCCCATCAGTATGAGAAAATAGAGAGTGCATTATTATACCAGAAGCATTTTTCACATTTAAAAATCAAATTACAAGGCTATCTTCATTAACTATCCCCTAAATCCCAAAGAGCTACCAGAGACTCTATTTGCAGGTGGGGCCGCAAACAGTGTATTACCACACAGGCACCGGATGGTCTTCAGTGCACTGAATTGAATCGGCCTTGTAAAATTACTTTTTCAACACTTTCCTTAGATAGGAAGATGGTATGTACGCATGGAAAGTTAAATAATAATACAAAGAAAGAGTATGAGCAATGTAAGTAGTATACGATTAATGAGCCAGCAAGCCCTATATGCAGTGAGTCTTATAGTTTAGAGGAGAGATGAACCAGAACAGGGGTGAACTGGAGAGGCTCATTGGGACGGTACTATATGGTGAGATCTTGAGCCATGGTGAGAATTGTTATGGGTGGAGAGGCAAAAGGGAAGCATTTTGGGAGAGAAGAGCGGGAGGCATTCATGGAGAAAAAAAAAAAGCATGTTTAGAGGCTGCAGACTCACTTATAAAAGAAGCTATCAGCGGCGCCTGGCTGGCTCAGTTGGTAAGAGCACGTGACTCCTGATCTCAGGGTCTTGAGTTTGAGAATGAATAATACTACCCAGACATCAGATATTTCTAATAAGGACCATCTCACCAAAGTATTGTGGTGAGCAGCACCTCCTACCACTCCTGGATGACTTTGCTTTTCCTTCCTCAAAGACCTGCTCCAATCTACTCTCTTTCCAAGAGGTTCCTCCCCTCTTCCTTCTGCTTCAAATCACATCTCTGGCAGTATCTGCCTCTAACCAACTACAGTCCCTTCTGAGCGGCTCGTTCTCCGTGGTGGCGGCTCTCGTTGAATTCCTGTAACACTATTTCCCCTCCCTGGTTCTCCAAGTCTAGAAATGATATCAGCATCTAATAATGGCTAGCCCCTGCACGCTTCAACATGGCCTTGTTTGTCCCCTTAACCTTGGCTATACTTCTGTGAACACCCCCTTTATTCCTATCCCTTTCTTTGAGTTCATTTGGTTGATTCCCCCCACCCTTGACTCTCTGTACTTGCATAACACCTCATATATAACATTATGCTTCTACAGTAGAACCACATAACACTCATTTATGTGACTTATTAAAGATAGAGACTCTTATCGTGCCTGACACTAAAGAGATGAACACTCACAGGGTTGTTTTGCATGGAGGTAAATACTGAACCTAGTAACTTGGGTTGAAATCCCCTTAATTTTCTTCAATGACAATTTTCTGAGTTCTAGATTATTTCTGTAATTATGTTCATATTCTCAAATTTTTCCCTGGGAAGACAAGCCATTTTTTTTTTTTTAAATAACAACTTAGTGTTCTTTGGGAATAGACTACCTGGCAGCTGGATGACATTTGAGGTATTATTTTAATTTCTGATATAATGGACCACTTCATTATATCATCCTCCTATTGAAACCCAGCCAAAACCAGAAGCATAACTCAAATTTAAGATATAATTTATTAATTCAGGTGTTTTAATCAGTTAGCCAGTAATTCAATGAGTTATTTGTGTCAATTACATTCCAAGGATTTTCTTGGTGATGGATGGTAAAAAGAGGAAGAATGGTTTCTACTCACGAGGTACTAACAATCAAATTGAACAAGGCCAATACACATGAAACAATTAGTTAATAGTACAAGATGGTATATGAAAGCATTCTTAATGGGGTGATACAGACTTTAAGAGCTTTGGGAGCTCAGAGAAGAGGGAAATCAATAATGCATATAGTATTCCAGGAAGGCTTTGGCTTGAGGGAGCATGCAGTTTATATTTTGGAGTGGAAGGTTTTAAGGTTGTGTTTATCCTGAGGCATTGGCAGTGTCTCTCTAAATATATGCCACTCACAGGATAGAAGAGGCCATAACACACAACAGTGTCTACTAGCCGTCCATTTCCCATAATACACAATGTCTACACTGTTGGGAAATTTCCCAACTGGCATCCATGTGAGCCAATGTACCAAAATCATAGAAAAATTACTAGATAACAAATGTTCTTTGTGTCCTTCTATACACATAATAAGAACAAATGGTAGCAACCTTCCTTTGCAGGACTCTCCTTAAATGGTTCTAATACAAATCACATTACACTGAAATTCTGGCAGGGTATTCATTAGAACACCTCTAAAGTCTGTGTGGAGAGCTTAATAGGTAAAACAAGTGATAGGAATTAGCC
This sequence comes from Leptonychotes weddellii, assembly GCF_054177405.1. Taxonomy (NCBI): domain Eukaryota; kingdom Metazoa; phylum Chordata; class Mammalia; order Carnivora; family Phocidae; genus Leptonychotes; species Leptonychotes weddellii. Next base: position 29,121,866 of record NC_138381.1, on the reverse strand, counting down.
AGTCATTCTATAATTGAACTCACCATGAATCTTTTTCTAGATTTAGGTAAAATTTCTGGAGACACTCTCTTTGCTACACAATAGAATACCACCCAGACTAGTATATATCTTGTCAACATTTATAGTTTCCAAAACAACATTTATCTGGTATTTAACAAATATTTATTTATAATGATAATAGACATTAATTCAGATCAGAATTAAATAGCAAATGCTATAAAACTTGGATTAAATGAGTTTCTGCACAATAAGGTGTTAAACTGAAATCCTTTTCTCCTCTTTCAGTTCTTCATTAGAAAATATTGACCCACTTTACAATTTTACACACACACACACACACACACACACATGCACGCCCCTAGTTTTTATTGAACAACTATTCTAAGCACTCTGGTAGCCTTATTTCTGCTTCAATCAGGGCAGTTGGCTGCCTATAACTGTACCATACTTTGAATTCTTTGAAGATGGTGTAATCATTGATTCATTGTGTGTATCATCGCCACCTTTGGTCACTGTCAACTTAAAAGTGGGTAATAAGACAGCATGGGTAATATCTGAAGGGAAATGTTCACGTGTGAGTGGTATTTCAGGCCAGGGGAATTTTTTTTTTAAGATTTTATTTATTTATTTATTTGACAGAGAGAGACACCGCGAGAGAGGGAACACAAGCAGGGGGAGTGGGAGAGGGAGAAGCAGGCTGTCCGCTGTGCAGAGAGCCCGATGCGGGGCTCGATTCCAGGACCCCAGGATCATGACCTGAGCTGAAGGCAGATGCTTAATGACTGAGCCACCCAGGTGCCCCAAGCCAGGGGAAATTGAGTGGACCATGTAGTGTCTTTGCTAGGTGAGGAGGTATCTGTGAACAGTGTACCACAATGAGGAGGGGATAGGAGAATACCTGCTTTCATGGACAGGGACGCCTATGTCAGAGGTCAATGCCCTGCTCTCCCAGAAAGGTAGCAAATGGGCTGACTACTGCACTCACTAAGAAGAGGACATTGTAACAACACGCAATGTGAGTATCAGTCAACACATATATGTTTGTTCTCTCAGGCATGTATGACATTTCTTTCCAAAGAGTTGGTGTGGATAATAGTCTGGATAAGTAATGACCAAAGCCCACAGCCAGAGAATGTATTTAACAAAACAAAATTTAAATCCCTAATGACATTTCTTTCTTTGTAACTTGTCCTTTTTATCTTAAAATTTGAACTATTAGAAGAAACCTATTGGGGGTTTCTTTCCATGGTACCAGGAATAGGATTACTGTTGATTTAAAGTTGCTGGTGAGTGCTCCGATGAAGAGAAAGGAAAGGCTCAGGCCCTATAACACTATCTGTGGTCCTGTTGAGCAAAAGAAGTTCTTCTTCAGATCAAGGCCAAGAGAGAATAGTACGGAGAGTATATCTCCTCCCCTCCCTCTCAAAAAACCTACCTGGCTAAGTCCTGTTTCACCTAGAGCGTTACCTTGAATCATGGAACCTTAGCTGATGGAATAAAGCTCCCTAAGGCAGATTTTCCCTTGCCTGTTTCAATTGTTTTAAATTGTTCTACAACTGAGAAGAGATATGTTAATCAAATCTGGACAGAATTTGGGGGTGGAGAAATGTATTCTGAAATGTAGAAAGATGGACTGCCTTTGGATATTGTCATAAGATACATTAAAACTATAGCTATAAAGAGGCTGCTTATAACTGGTTAACTATACTTTAAGTTTTAGAGAAAGGGTTTTCTACAAGATTGGCCATGCATTTTTTTATACATATGTAATGCAGAAATATATCTGTCTATATTATATATGGTATAATTTAGATAGCTATATACAAATTAAATATATATGTGCACATATAACACAGATTTATAGATGTATCTCGATAGTTAAACACAAAATAATACAGTATCAAGGCCATCAATGTTAATATAGATCATTCATTACACCTCTCATTTTGAAGATGAGCAACAAGAAAGTCCAGATATTTGGCTTCTGTAGTCACCATGTCTCTGAATTTGTAGTCACATGCTCCGTGTGCTATCCATATTGTTCTCTGTTATTCTGAATTATGTCAAGTTTTCCTTACCCTTTCAGGGATTTTTATGGAATTCACATATGCAATCATATTGTTAGTTTTTTGGACCAAGTAAATATAACCACTTGACTCCTCTTTAGTGTTTCAGTTTCTTTTGCCAACTCCATAGCCTCTTAGCTGTCAATGATTGCTCTGGATGATTTTCTGGTAGTAATGCTTAAGGAATGGACAGTGGCTATCTGAGACTACTTCTGTTTTTCCTTTAAGCAAGCTTAGTGGAGTGTAGTATGTCTTCTTCACATTAGTTTCCTGGTGAGGACATAGCTGTCCCAGTAAGGCTGTCATCACTCAGATCTTCTGGCAATTCTAATTGTTGAGTCACCCTGACAGCCACTTCAGAATCCACCCAAGAAAAAAATGAACACAACTGCTTCTCCTCCACTTCGTCTCTTCCTTCTATTTGGTATTGTTTTATAATCACATCTCAACTTTAATCAAGCCTCCTGCAATATGATGTTTGGATCTGCTAATTTTCATTAATTTGAATTTATTCCTTAAATATCTCAAATTATCTTCCTATATAAGGAAGCAAATCTCAGTAATACAAATTCATTTCTCATTATAACCAAACAGATTAATAACTTTAATTTTCAAAAATACCTTTCAACGCTTCTAAATATAGTTAATATTGTCGAACTCAGATATTTATTTCTTTGGTTCCAGTTTCTGGCTAACCATTATATGCTGGAAGTTGTTGGTTTACAGAAAGGCACCAACCTAAATTTTCCACAATATTCTTTGGACGGTAGGTAACTTAACTAGATTATTGTTACAAAAAAAGTTTTATCAGCTTTGCCATTTTTCCTAAGCTATTTTTGCTGAGTTCCCTTGCTAAGAAATGAGAAGTAGTCAGACCCAGCTGAGAAACTAAAAGCTTGTTTTTACTTGGTTCAGCTGAGCTAAATCTCCTTAGTGGACACTAAATTCTTCTTCTGTACGTTCTTCTCTGTATTTCCATGCTCCTAAGGTTTCAGGCCTCATATGTTGGGATTGAGACACCAGACCATCAGCCCCTGCATTCCCTTAAGTTAGGATATCTGAGCAGGATCTTCTGAATGTAGTATGTTGAATGGGGACAAATCTATTTTAAATTATTTTGAAAATACATATAGGAATTTTAAAACCAGAATAGCAATGTGTTTACTCATGAGTCAGGGATCCAAAATCAACTCTGAAGAAAACAGATAGATATAATTAGAAATTAGGTATTCAAAGTGAAGGAAATAGGGTAATTATGAAAGATTTGGGCACAAGCATTTAAACAGAAAATCCTGGTCCAGCAAAGGGTCACTTCTGTGCAATGCAAGAGTTCAAGACTAGAGAAATACCTGAGTTATTGTGATAAGAAACCTAGGTTGGTCAGGTGTCCTGTTTGTATTGGTGCCCTTTAGAAGCAATGCACCTATCCAGCATTCCTGCCACCGGAATGCAAGCCATCTCTACCATCATTACTGTGCATGCCTTCAGTGCTCGTTGGAATCACTTCAAAGGAGCAAGAAGAGTTGGACTGTGAGAATGTCATCAAAAGATATCATGCTACCTTGTCCATTTGTCTGTCTTACTTTTAGACTCATGTTTACCAGTGCAGGAGACCTCAGACAGAGGCTCAGCTGCTGCAGCCGTGCTGTCCGAAAACATAAATGCAGTGTGTCCAGCCGCCTGATGGAGGACTCTGCTAATTGGAGAAGTCTGCTCTGGCCCCTTGTCACCATTTGGCAGACGGAACAGTCTGGGCTGGAGCTGATTCCCAGAGTCAGGCATTCATTTATCTCCGTGATAACAGGGTATGTGTAGAGAGAGGTAGCAAAGAAAGCAGAGGGCGGCTGCAGGTGAGGTGGGGACGCTACTAATGCCCCAGTATCAAGGACATGCTGTGTGTAGGGGCTTGGCGGTTTAGTCCTCTCTCCAAAGTTTAATTAGTCACTAATTATAAACAACTCTCTTTTGTTATGGATGCATTTGGCCAGTGCACTAATTTTTTAAAGAAACATGTTCTCATCTCAACCAAGTTCCAAACACTAACGTATCAATGTCAGAAACTGCAGTCAAGCACAACCTGTCCCCAAATCCCAGCCCCTTGAAACACGATGGCTCATTAATAACTTAAAAAGGATGATGACACTGATACTATTTATAGGGCCCTGCCAGGCAGGTCTGCCAGCGTTAAAGAAATTAACATGGAGAAATTGTCAACTGGAAAACATTAGTGTTTATCAACAGATCAATCAAACTTCAACGACTGTAAACTGTGCTTTTAGCTAAGTGAAACATATTGACAATGACAGCCACTTACCCACCTTGCTGGGGAGCCCTATATTCCCATGTCGGCCCCAAACCAGGCAGACTGTCCCCTTGACACTGCAGCCATGATCCCACTCCACAGCTGCCTTTTAGGGAAGAGTCGGCCTGCCTCTCTCCCATATCCGGGGGCAAACCGGAACGACTGGGTGGTGGTCTCAGTTGTGTATTAATTAGTTTTGACTGCCAGTTTGGAAAGTCTCAAGCACACTAAATTAAATATCAAGGTTAGTGGCTCCAGGAGCCAAAATTCTAGATTTATGTGTACTTGATGAAAGGAAGACGCTATGATTTAAGGAGTTTTTCTTGGTTCTCTCATCCTTTTAAAGCAATGCTTGACTCTCATTGTTGTATATTTAGAGATGGTTCTATTTTCATTTCTGGGCTACATCGGTGATGATGACATGGCTTCGGAACCTGAACAAAGCTGGAGAGCTCTGATAGGCTGCTGGTGATGTCATCCCTGTGCCTCTATGCCCAGGAAAAGCACCAGGGACTGACTGTTTTCCTGACTTTTCTTTTCTTTCTTTCTTTTTTTTCCTTTTTCTTTCTTCTTCTCTTTTCTCCCCAAATATGAAATCCCACTTTCACACTAACAGTGCATTTGGAGTTTCATATCCTAGCAACGTTATCACTAAAGGTAGCCAGTGACGGTTCCACACAGCCCGACACTGCTGTGGCTTGATGCAGTTTCAGCTCTCACGGAGAGGATTTTGTGCTGCATCACACTGAATATTGCTGCTCTGTAATTTCTTGTCATTATAGCAAACCCTTTCACGTGCTCCCTTTCTGTAACCCAGATGACCAACACCTGTCAAATTCGACTACTCGCACAAATTCTAAACACAGGAGTCCAACAGCGGTGGGAGGGCTTGAAAACCAGGGGGAAAAAAAAAAAAAAGAAAATACGGCCAGGGTACCTAGCTTCAAAATGAGGATAGCCCCAACTCATCCCACAGTGTTCTTATGTTTCATAAAGCCTCACCAATTACCACCTTTTGTTCTTTTTATGCATACATTCCTAAAACTGCAGGATACTGGAAATGGTGTTTTTACTGGCACTGGAGTGGGAAGGCCTGGGGCACCTGGAGTGGGATAAAAGGAGAGCTCTTGGTCCCTATTTAGAGAGGCTTATTTTTGTGATCAATGTGCAACAAATGTCATATTCTTTTAAAACAAAACAAAACATCACCAATCTTGCAATGTTAGTTTTGACATCACAGGTAACACCCTCTCTGAGCCCCACGGTCTCATCTATTAAGTGAGACAATAAAACACACCTGACTGGGAGTTTGTGCCCATTCAGGGCTCCGCTGTATCTAGAGCACACAGCGCATCACAGGAGCAAAACCAAAATCTGCTCCTGCCGATTAGATTCCATGCTTTGTGATACGAGCAAATAAAGGTAACAAGGGAAGGTAAAAAGTAAACAAACAGGACAAAAAGGAAGTTGAGAACCACGAAACACTGTCCTGGGCAGGCCAAGGGGTCAGGACACTCCCAGCTCGAGTGCCCCCCCCTTCCCTGTGCCATCACAGCTGGTTTTCACCCTGGAGTAAAATCTACATTGCTAGAGTCTGAGGAGAGATGGAGGGATCCTTGAGTAACTTTACAAACCAAAATTTAAAAAAAAAAAAAATCAGATGTGTCTCTACCTGATGCAAAAGAGTTTGGAGAGTCTGAAGCCAACTCCTCCCTACAGTAGTTCTGTACAGGAAATTTAGCAGGTCCAGGAGGCTCTGAAAAAGGAAGCTAGCAGTTGTAAATGGATGTTTGCAAAACACTGTTCTGACTTCTGTGGAAACTACAAAGTAAATATATCAGTCACGGACCTTGGCCTCAAGACTTAACGATCCAATTTTAATATCCTAACTTAAATTTATAAAAAGTAAATGAAAATAATTGTTCAAAATGCAAATATGAGTTCAAGATAACAGAAGACATGTCAAAAAGCAGCATGTGATTGTGATATGGACTGTACATATAAGTATTTTATAGGAATTCAAAAGAGAAAGATTTTACCCCTTAAACAAAATGGCTGGAAAAGGTTGGATTAAAGCATATGAGCTACCCTCTGGGCTTACAGAGGTTGGGTTTGATGTGGATAAACAAGTAGAAGAGGGAGGGGATGTTCAAGAGAGCAGGGAAAGTGTGAGTGACAGCAGACTTAGAGCCACGGCGACCTTCAGGAAGTGGCAGAAGAACAAAACGTGTGTAAAAGTGTGGAGGAAAATATAATGGACAAGTGCAAAGGGTTCTGGTTAGGGACAGCGGACCCCAGATGGTAAATCTAGGATTGTGCATTTAATATGCAAGAATTCTGTGGATCTGTAGTGTTCCATATGACAATATACACACTGGTTCCTTGCTTTCTGCCCCTCACATATCTTTGACACTATACGTCATTACCCACCTCCTTCTGGAGAGTAAGGCCTGGCCCAGATTCCAAAAACTCATCACTAAATCCCATCTTAACACTTCAGCTTTCAATGTGTTCAATAATTGCACATTCTAATACTCGCAGATTGTTATAATTCGCAGACATGAAAGATGTCCTTGTTTCTGCTTATTTCAGTGTCCCATATCGTTTTGATGTGGAAAAAAAAGGTATTTTAAAAATTGTGAAAAAGTTCACTCAATGTAAACTATTTAATGTATGTGTATAATGCTGAAATAATGCACATTTTTTGAATTGGCTTGATTAGGAACTTCAGTATCATAATTGTTTTCATTCTGTACTCTCTTATGTTCATTTTCTAGTTAGATGTTATTTAGGATGCTATTCCTAACATAACTCATCTTTCCCATTAGAGCAACGTACAGAGGCCAAGGTTTACAGGTTGCCAAAGAAACTACAGTGCATCCCAGAGAACAATGGAAACACTGCTGAACAGAGTGGGATCTTGCAGATCACCAAACAGAAGATCCTCCTGCCTCGTTTTCCTTTTGAAATGTCCTAACTCATTTTGAAGTTTTCACTGTTTTGGACCAAGTCTAGGCTTTATTCTTTGTTGCTTTTTATTTATTTATTTATTTTAGATTTATCCAGCTCTTACCATTTCTCACTACCCAGTTAGACTAGTGGAGCATTTATTTAAAAAATGTTCTGGTTGGTGTGCCTGCGTGGCTCAGTTAAGTCTCTGCCTTAGCTCAGGTCATGATCTCAGGGTCCTGGGATGGAGTCCCATGGGGGGCTCCCTGCTCAGCGGGGAGCCTGCTTCTCCCTCTCCGTCTGCCCCTCCCCTTGCTCATGGTCTCTCTCTCTCGCTCGCTCTCAAATAAATAATAAAATTAAAAAAAATAAATAAAAAAGTAAAAAATGTTCTGGCCACATAAGTGAGCAAGACACCATCCCACTAGGAAGCAGATACTACACATTACAGGCACTGTCTCAGTCTTAAGGGAACAACCCCTAAACTATGTGCCTGGCCAAATAAACTCTGTTTTAAATGACTGTTCCTGTCACATTGGACAAGTAGTTTTGAATCAATACCATCATTTTGGAATTAACTAAATGTAATACTTGCACTGATGCATTAAATGTTTCCAAGCAGGAATTTTCAAGCTCATTAGAGAAAAAAGTGCTATGATCTTAGGGAGAGACAGTATCTTCAAGTGACCTCTGCTTTCTGCATATCATAAGCAGATAGTCCCCAGCCTGACAAAGAGAGACCAGTTTATATATTAAAGTGCCTACAAACCACAAAAACTATTTTATTCTATAAATAAAGCTCTATGTGTGGCTTGGAGAGAAGCCTTTCTAGTTTATTAAGAAAATTTACTCTTTTCAAGTCTGCCTTCCAGAGTAGCTGTTTCACTACTTATGAAAAGTTTATCCATCCCTTCCTTCTTTTTAAAGTTCTTCCTTCACTACATATTTATTGAGGGACTAATATGTAGCAGGCACTGTTAACACTGAGTGTATTCACTGGGTGAATAAAACAAATATCTTCTCTGCTCTCCTGCACTGTGCTGTGGGAGCAAAACAGGGCACAGTGACCTAGAGAAGCAGAGAGAGGAAACTTGTCATGTAGGTTGGTCAGAGGGAGTCTCTGTGAAGAGTGGACATTAAACTTACACATGAAGGCTCTCCTGGGAAGAGCAAAAGGAACAGGATGCACAGAAACCCTGAATTAGAAAATACTTTAGCAAGTGTGCCCAAAGGAAGTCCAAGGAAAGGGCTGGGGCCGAGTGAAGGAGGGGCAGAGAGGCATGAGATGAAGTTGGAAAGGAAAGCAAGGGTCTCATGACCCAAGGCATGGTAGGTAAAATATCGTTCAAAGTAAAAGGGGAAATGCTGAAGAATTTTAAAGATGTGAAGAATTTAGGGATGCAAAATGATCATGCAACTATTTTAAAAGATTACTCTGTTATATAATGAATGCAATGCAGAGGCAAAGAATGTTCATGGGGGAATAGTTAGGAAACGTGTGATAGTCTGGGTGAGAGAGGACAGTGGTGGCTTGAAACTGGGTTAGAACAGTGGAGATGCAGATATATGCATTGAAAATACACATGTACATGCACACTCCAGGACATGCAGATGAACAGAACTATGAATGAATGAGAGAGTATGAGAGAGAGGAATCAAACTGAGCAGATGGATAAATGGTGGAAGCCTTTCTGGGTAAGAGTTGGGAGGAAACTGCATTGGGAAAAAGAAAGTTGAGAATGCCATTTGGATCCTCTCAACTTTGAGGTTCTGTGAGCCATCCAAGTGGCAACCTCAGAAGCAATTGCTATGCAAAAATCAGGAGCTCAAAGAGAGGTCAGGGTGGATTGAAACATGGGAGTCACCAACAAAGAGATGCTACAGGGAAGGAAAAGTTCTTTCTCTTTCTACCCTCCTAGGTTCTCCAGCTGGAGCCCTGTAAACTGGACTGACAAAAGACAAATTAGTAAGAGAAAAGCACACACATTTATTTAACATAAGTTTTATGATACAGAAACCTTCATAAGGAAATGAAGACCCAAAGAAATGGGTAAATCTGAGTGCTGTTATACTAGGTTTGATGAAGAGTGGAAAGTCGTGGAAAAAGGTGATAAGACAAAAGGGTATGAGCTAAGGGTAGTAAACTGGAGGACAGTGAGTAAGGTCTACTTCAGATTCCTCTCTGAATCACTCCATTTTCTGATACAAGGATGCTTCTTTACTCCAGGTATAGGAGGGACCTCTCACATGAGGTCTTGTGACCTGCTTCAGGGAATATGATGAAGATCAGAGAGTCCTTCTTACACCTGCTGTTTCTCAAATTCCTTCAGCTTAAAATAATCAGTAGGCTAAGGTGCCATATTTTGGGATAGTGTGCCCTGAACCCCATCAATGCCATTTAACAGCATGCCAATGAATGAGATCCCCTAGGGGAAAAATGCAGAACAGAAGCACCTAGGACTGAGGGAATTCTAATATTTAGATGCTGGGGAAATAAGCAGAAATTGAAAGAGGCTGAGGAAATGCGGCCAGAGAAGTAGAAAGAGGGGCGCCTGGGTGGCTCAGTCATTAAGCGTCTGCCTTCGGCTCGGGTCATGATCTCAGGGTCCTGGGATGGAGTCCCACATTGGGTTCCCTGCTCAGCGGGAGGCCTGCTTCTCCCTCTCCTACTCCCCCTGCTTGTGTTCCCTCTCTCACTGTCTCTCTCTCTCTGTCAATTAAATTAAAAAAAAAAAAAAGAAGTAGAAAGAAAATTAGGAATGTGTAGTATCATAAAAGCCAAAACATATAATGTTTCGAGAAAGAAAACAGTCAGTTTGGAAGAATGTTCTGTACAGCAAGGTAAGGTTAAAAAATTCCAATGGGCAGAGGCCACTCCTGGTGTAGAAGTGGGGACATAAGCCAGCTGCAGTGACTTGAGGCCCTTGGGCGATATTAAAGTCAAACCTGGAAAATTTCTCCAAGCCTATGTCACTACTTTACACGTGGTTATATAATGTCCCAGAACTGGTCTGTTGGTTAACTTGGTGACAAAGATTCAAACTGTTTAATTGAACTTTTCAGTCATTCCTACTTGACAATTTCTTTGTGTGTCCAAATATATACTCAAACACAAGCAAACAGAAACCATTCAACGAAGGGGAACAAAACATCCTGTTCCCAAATGGAGAAGAAAGATTTGTATTTATTTATTTTATTTTTCTATTATTCAGCTTTTTGAATTTTGTTGCTCAAATTCAGCAGATAATTGTTTAAGTCTCTACAAGAGTCACACTGTGGAGTCTCAGCATGAAGTTGGTTATACCAAAATGTGCAAAATTTGAACTCCCAAGGAAATTTCATCTCTTCATGTCATCAGACTCAAAACATCCAAAAGACTGGAGATTTACCTTTGTCTGCTGTACCTCTCACTATGTCAGTGAATCTCCTACTTCAAACAAAATAGGCAGGATTCTCAAAATTGAAAAATATACGGGCCACATAAGTTTGGAACATTTGAAACATAAAAGCAATTAAATGCGCCCCCCACACACGCAAACACACATACAACACATCATCCCCAAGATGAGCCATCCAACTTCTAATAAAAACTTTTGCCAACGAGCAAGCTATGAAAGCAATGCACATTGTCTGCATAAAAGCCTTCTTTTGACGAGAAAATGACTATTAATAAGAACATGTTCATCTCTGGCATCAGGCTTGAAGAGACACAGGTCATAAATCTCTTTGATCTTCTTGCTAAAGCTAGAATCAAGCAAAGAAGTAAGTTCATTCATTTAAAAAAAATGCTTTTGATTGAAATGATTCCATTTAGTTACAAGTAATTTATCATGTTATTCTTTCCCTTCCCAGGTTTACTTTGTTTTCCCTTCTCGACTCCATCATCACAGTTAAATCTTTGCGAAGGTTCCAGTTAGATGTTACTTTGGGGTTTCTTATTTGACCAGGGTCAGGCAAAACTTCCAAGAGAAATGTGTGAGGGGGGAGGTATAGTTTGCGGGGTGAGACAAACAACAATAAGAATTCATAAATTTTAAACAACAACAAAAAAATGTCTCTCGCAGTGGGGCATGTGAGCCTCCACGCCTTGCTTTAGATGTGCCCACACTGCCCTCTCTTGCTCACTCACAGCCTACATTGAAACCTTGGTTTCCGTGCACAACCTTACAGATTCCAGCACCCCTCTTTCTTCCCCCTGCTCCCCGAAACTCATCATCAAAAACAGAATGCAGAGTTCTCACAAGGTTCTTCTCCAGTTGAATGTATTCACTTTTTAAATTAAATGTGCTGCCTTCCGTATTCCTGTTCCCTGCCTCCCTGCACACCTGCTCCTGTCTTAATACAAAGCACCTCCGAGGAGCAAGCCTCTCACTAGCAAAGTCCCTTTGGAGATGTAATGCAAGCAGTCCTGGCAGGAGCTTCAGCATCGCCCCTTCCTGTAAGGAGGCCTAATTCTATTTCCAGTACCCTTTGCGAATGCGTTTACATACTGCCACTCTGGATGCAAGGGGGAATCAGCAGTCCTTTATTGATCATCTCAACCAAACTTCCTTACTATCTGGGTCCCTGAGCTTCCTCGGTGAGAAGGATGGAAACCAGAGGTACACTGTGCATAGTCAGAGGAGGAGTCTGCATGCCGTCCACTCTACAGAGAAGGCAAGAAATTACCAAACACCCACCTGCATATCCTCTCGAGTTTTCAACAACAACGAAATTGAAAGAGCAATTTTTCTCTCAGTCTCTGAAAAATTCAGAGAAAGTGGGAGATGTTAAGGCTCAAGTCACTGATTGACACACTTAGTGATCCCGCTTGCTGCCCTGCATAGCATTTTGATTTTGGTCACACGAGTCAGAATCACGGGACAGAGAGAAGTGTTAAAAACAAAATGCTCATTTGAGTCATTTTACAGGTAAGATTTGGAACTCTCACTGTCGCTCACTCCGGGTTGCGAGGTACTCTCTCAGTGCTTCCGAGTGTGCAGGACACATGGGAGAGGGACTACAGCGAGGCGAAGTCAAGTCAAGCCTTCACCAGCTGCTGCCTTCTAGGTCAAATACGTGATTTATTTGGGCGGGAAAGGGGTTATGGAAAATCCCCCACCTACCCCACTCAAAAGATATTTGGGTAAACAAGGATGTTAAATAGATCCCATCTGTCTTGCCCCTTCTGATTAGGAATTGGCAACTGTCTAAAACACTGGATAACGAAGGAATCTGATACCCTGACTGAGCTCAACAAGGGAAAAAAGTTCTGAGATCAATGGATGGTACATGCCACTGGAGTGGGAATAAGGAACGTCTGTCTCCATGACAGTGATCAGCAATGGTGGGTCTAGATTTGGCATCTCTTCTTTGGATGCCAGCACATGACCTAGAATTGTGTTTTGTTTATCACATTTAGAGTGGATTGGCTCACTGTCTCCTGCAAAGGAAGGCAGGAGAGGGCACTTCAAGTGGGGGTGGGGGGAGCAAAACTTAACTCATTTACCTGAAGAGAGAAATAGATCTTTGGGCTCCTCAACAGTCAAGAAACAGCAAGAAGGTAGACAAAAGCATCAGTAAATGAGAAACGGCTGGAGAAAGGACTGGAGGAGGGTAAGGCAGGTGTTCACTGGATTAGAATACAATGTTGAGAAGCAGGTTTTCAGTATTTCGGTTTCCATTTACTATCAACTTGCTATCTTTTTCTCTTGCTCTCATTCTCATATTTCAGTATCCAGTGGTTCTTGGCTTTCTTTCCTTTTCATATATCCCAATGTGCTCTTAGGGAAACCTCTCACATTGGCCACCCAACTGAGATATTTTGCTACCATCATTGTCAAAATATACCTGTTTCATCTCTAGGCATTTGGAAATGGCAAGAGAAGTGAAAAACAAGTTTGTCAAATGCCTACTACATTTTTATACCCGACTCCATAGTGTAGACTTTTAGAACCAGAAATGACCAACAATGTAGCTGAATAGACATTATCAGCTTTTGTTTGCTTGTTGTAATGGAACAAATATTGAACTTGAAGTCAGAAGATGTATATTCAAATCCTGTGATTCTGCTGCATGTCATCTGGGTGACCTTGGCCAAGTCACTTAACCTCCCTAAGTCTAGTTTCCTGTTCTATAAAATGAGGATAATAATTCCTGCCTTGCCAACTTCACAATGTTGCTGTGAAGATCAAATGAGATACTGTATGTGAGAGTTCTTTGAAACACTACAAAACACTACACAGATGCAAGCTATTGTTACAAAGCTGAATCCCGGTGGGTCCCTGTATTTTTTGAGCCATACATGCACATGCTGGGTCTGGTCTATCATTATTTCTAAATATGGCTGGTCTATTGGCTTCTGAAGTTTCCACATGAAATATAGTCTGTGTATTTGCTTGAAGCCTCTGCTCTATGTCCTCAAATAATGGGCCATTAAGTGTTACATTCCAAACCAGCAGAACCAGTATTTCTGACCTTGTACCTGTGACCTGCAGAAGTACTATTGTATCTCAGCGATAAACGTACCTGAACTGCAAGGTGCTTAAAAGATATATTTAGTGCATAGGCATTTCATTTGTCACTGAGCAATTTTACAGTGTCTGATATAAGCTGGAGATTTTATGATCTATAATCAAAGGCTTTTGCAGACACCTCTCCTTAATTTGGATTTGTGGCAGTACTAAAAAATGGGACTTTCATCTTTGGATCCATTTCACTTACTTGGATAAAACAGCCGTGTATGCTTTTAAGTGCAAGTCACTTAAAATTTCAGACTGTCCTTAGTAACACAGGAACTCTTGACACAAACTTATGCTATTGACTTAAGGAAAAAAACACTGTATTTTCTGCCCACTTTGATCACCCTGGAACCTTTCTTGCAACCAGGCTGTTTTCACTCCATTAGACCCAATGTGCTAAGGATCTACTGGTCAAGGGTGAAGGTGGGTATTTCTCTTGTTATAATTATATACAGAGGCTCTATGACTGAAAGATCCATGGCATAATGGAGATAGAATCTCAGAACGTTAGAACTAGTCAAGAACTTCCAGAGCACTTCTTTAAAGAGTTCCATTTTACTTACATAAATTCTCAGTCTCAAATAGATTTAGAGGTATAACAAAAGGCACACTTCTATGATTGACAAAATAAACACAGAATCAATATTTGGTTAAAGTATCCTTTCTATAGTACAAAAGACAAACTTTCTATTATAATATGAATAACATACCCATTTCTGCACATGTTCATAAATTCGTACAGATAATTTGAGCCATGGAATCTTGCTATATGGCATATATCACCTTTTCCTGCCCTACTGGAAATGTCATGAAATAATGAAGAAGCATTCTTTCCTTCTGCAAGCTACTGGAAGAAGTTAGATCTACATAAGGGTTCTACCATATATTTACTAACTTTATGTGAACAGACTGCATGCATATACAAACAGAAAAACCAAGCGACCTCAATCACAAGAGCCATTCTTCCTTTTCTTTCACATTTTATTCCTTTTGTTAAGCTAAAATATAAAAGCTTGTGAGGAAGTTAATTTTGTTCTCCATCTCTCAGCTTTCCAGGACTCTCTTGCATGATCTAAACCTCAGAAGGGGCTAGAAATTTTCTTTCCACTTGGCCTCACTTCCTTTATAGTGACTCTCGCCCTACTTTGTTGGTTGTAAATCTGTTCTCATGGCTCCACACCTCTAGAGAAACCAAAGGTCAGCCATCAACAATCATCACCCCCAAACACCCTCCAACAATGGGGGAGGCTGCTACACAAGTGTGACTAGGCAATGAGAATTACTGAGTCCATTTTGGATGCTAGCTGCCACAACCTAAGGGTAAAAAACATATATACTGAGAGGGATGAACAGATTTAAGAAATATTTGAGGAGATATTTTACAGAGATCTGAAAAAAAATTGTGTCTGTTTTTTTAAACAAGTGGAGATGCTTAGTATTACGACGTCTGCACCACAGTATGTTCTCAGGTGCAGCTACAATATTTCTTTGGTGTCATGCTGCCCCTGCTTCGTGTCTGAATACACCTTGGATGGGGGAAGATGGCAGGAAGAGGAAGAGAAGAAAGAATGGCAGGCGCACCAAGATCAGTCCTACACCCAGGCAAGCCCCGCAGAGCGGCCACTTACAACGCATCGCTATTGCTGCCAGAGCATGTACCTACCTGGAGGCCTTCACAGTGCTGCTTCCCAGGCCGAGTTTTGTCCCCCAGTGTCTGCGCCTACGCCGTACCCTCACTGGTGCGGATCAGATGTGCTGGTCT
Source organism: Leptonychotes weddellii (assembly GCF_054177405.1). Classification (NCBI taxonomy): domain Eukaryota; kingdom Metazoa; phylum Chordata; class Mammalia; order Carnivora; family Phocidae; genus Leptonychotes; species Leptonychotes weddellii. The sequence goes on along the minus strand of NC_138381.1, from coordinate 29,106,287 downwards.
CCCCTGAGCAGGGGCCAGCGTGAACCACACCCATATCAAGAAACTGAGGTGCCACTTTCTCACAGAATTTTTCCATCCCGTCTTTATCTTGAGTGTCTCCCTACTGCCTGGATCTTAATAATTCTTCTCTTTATATTGATTGGACGAATCTAGTAAGAGACCTGGCTGGCTCCATGATGCCTCAGAAGCTCAGCCATTTTCAGGCACAACTTTATCAGCAGCAGCATGTGAAGCACCTGAACACAAAGGAGGTTTTCCCTTGGCTTGGGCTCAAAATTGGGTCTTGAGCCAGACTGTGACCAAGCTGATAGTGTGTAGATGCCCACAGTGAGAATGGGCATGCCTCTCCTCTACGGGGGATGAAGGAAAATGAAATTAAAATGGGATTTGGCACAGTACCCCTCACACCTGAGCAACTGATAAGCATTTTAAGGAAACGCTGAACACGATGGGAACACAATGAAATGTAAGGCACAGGGAGAAACTCTTCAGGTGACCAGATTCTTTCAGAAGTATTTGGGAAGGTGCATTGTTTAGAAGACACTTTCTTCCTGAGTATCCTTAGGTCCAAGATGATTTGGAAAAACATAAGAATAAAATAATTAAGAGAAGAACCATAGAGCCATATGTCAGAAAACAATTCCACTGCCTTACTGTAAGTGCGAGTCCTGCAGTGGATGAGCCTTCAGGGTTGGATTGATTCAGACCTGGCTCAGTTCTACCTTCCCACTTGCTTTCAAGGTGCCAACCTGATCCTATGACTTGACTCCCCAGTAAGGACAGATTTGTTGCTACAGTTCCAGGCTTCGCATCTGCAGAACCACCACCATCCTCAAGGAGATAAAGAGAACTTTTTCCGTCCCAGTATCCCTAGTAAAAGTTCTGAAATGGACTGTTTAGATTGCTTAAAACAGACGTTTAATGAGCGTGGCCAGGAGAATAGAATGTGCTGATTGGTTTGTAACAACCAGGTCCCTAAACTGGGTCAGAGATGGGAGTCAGGGCTCTTTAAAGAATAGGATCCAAGAGGCAGGGTAGACACCCCAAATAAAATTTGGTTTATTTGCAGAAGAGGTGGTTGGTGAGACGAGGGGACGCAATCGATTCTGGGTAAACAGCCACTGATATCTATCTAAACTTACCTCTGTTGTTATTAATGCAAATGATAACAAGATAACAAATAACAAAACAATAAGAACTAACTTATTTTGGAGGAAAGTTTGGTACCTATATCCAGATTTAAAATGTTTATCCATTTTGCCACAATTCTATTCCTAGCAATCTCTGCCTGGCAGAAATACAAGTGTGCATACATTTAAGTTCAAGATTATACATGATTTTTTTTTTACTTGACATATTGATTTAAAAAATAAAATGAAACCTAAATTCATTCATTTAACAAGCGTCACTGAGTACCTACAGTGTGCTAGCACTGTTCAGGCCTGGGAAAGCAGAATTAACAACAGAGCTACAATCTTGGCCTTCATGGAGTTTGTAATTTAGTGAGCTTAGAGTCTGTGACTGAATACTTAGTAAAATAGATCTGTGGGTTCTGACTTAGAAGAATGTCTTTGGTATTTTGATAAATGATAACAGGCAAGTTTTAAAATATAATATGCTATAATTTTAGTTTTTAAATGAGTGGTACATTTGTATTTAAAATAATTTACAAAATGAGCACCAAGCTGCTAACCAATGGTTATTCTACAATGATAAGGAAAGGGTGACCTTTCTCGTGTCCTGTATACAGTCTGTATTGGTTGACATTTTTTTTTCAATAGGCATGCAGACATTTTGTAATATTAGAGTCTTGAAAAGAAAATATCCAACTAGTCATACTTGTACTGACTTTGGCATGGAGAGTACCAAAGTAGAAAGAAGAAGATAGAGGAAAAAGGGGGGAAAGTAGGAGGAGAAGTATAGGAGAAGAGACTGAATATATAAATGGCCAGATCATATATGAAAAATAGAACTTTGACCTGTACCTGCAGCCACCTGCACAGGAAACCAACTCCTTTATCTACAACAAACAAGCCAGGAAGTCAGCCTTCTATAAACCAGACTTACAGGAAGGCAGATTGCTATCTCTATTGACAACCCAGGAATCTTAACAAAAATTTCTGTGATAATTGGCCCAAAATGGCAATTTGTTTCTGACAGCTTCCCTAATTTTTGTCCCTGTTTCTTTCTTTCTTTTTTTTTAGATTTTATTTGTCAGAGAGAGAGAGAGAGCACACACAAGCAGGGGGAGCTGCAGGCAAAAGGAGAAGCAGGCTCCCTGCTGAGCAAGGAGCCCCTGTAGGACTCCATCCCAGGACTCTGGGATCATGACCTGAGCCAAAGGCAGACGCTTAACTGACAGAGCCACCCAGGCATCCCCTTTTGTCCCTGTTTCTAACTTAAAACCAACCAGAGAAAATTAAATATGCACTGCTAGCCAATCACACAGATGTCCTGCTGCTAGGTAGCCCAACCACAGCTTCCCTACGTCAAAGCTTCCAATCAGGGCATATCTGAAGTCATCCCTTTTCTCCACTATAAAGTTTTCCAAGTCCTCTGCCTTCCTTTGAGTCTCTGACCAAATGCCAAGTGAAGCTGCTGACTCCCTCGCTATAGAAAGCTCAAAATTAATAGGCTTTGCTTTTCTCATTTGTTTGGTCTTCAATTATTTCCACAAGAACAAGAAGACAGAGAAGGAGAAGAAGAGGGGGAGGAAGAAGTCACAACACTTGATTTAACATAATTTATAAACTTACTGAGAAGATAAATCCATCAGGCCTGAAACAATGAGAGAAATATCATAGAGGACAGACTCAAAGGCTAAACAATTATGTGGCTCAGATTGTAACTTATTTGAAATTCAGGAGAAAGTTCTGTGGACTACCAATACCCATGGATCAAGTCGGGCCTTTATCTAAAAATAAGAACAAAAATAGTGCTTTCTCGGGCGCCTGGGTGGCTCAGTTGGTTAAGCGACTGCCTTCAGCTCAGGTCATGATCCTGCAGTCCCAGGATCGATCCCACGTCAGGCTCCCTGCTCAGCAGGGAGTCTGCTTCTCCCTCTGACCCTCCCCGCTCTCATGCTCTCTCTCTCTATCTCATTCTCTCTCTCAAATAAATAATAAATAAAATCTTTAAAAAAAAATAGTGCTTTCTCCTTGGGCTATCAGGGGAATCATATCTTGAGTGTCCTATTGGAGAGAGATGCCATAATCAAGACCTGGTAGTCATACTCATTGCCTACCAAAGAGGAACAAAATGGAATGCTTGACTCCTAGATTATGATTTTTCTCACTACGCCTCCCCCTTTTATTCTTAACTGGATCTGTGACTTTATTGAAAATTCCATTCATTGCTTCAGGGAAAAGGCTAAAAAAAAAATAATAATAATAATAAAGACCTGGACCCACAGGGCTGACTGAAAAATCAAAGTATTTGTATTACTTTTAATGTAAGCCTGAACTATGTGGTGGAGGGGACTGAATTCATGTATTCGGGTGTATTATAATGATTCTCTTTTTATTATCAACATTCAGACATGACACATTATGGGGGGAAAGTGAGGCTTTGGGATGCAAATAGCCCATAATTCCCTTGTCAGGAGCTCCCATTGCACAGCTCAGGGCAAGGAGACAAGAACACTTATCATGCTGAGCCAAAATGGTTGCTTGGCCATCTACTTCTCAATTCTATAATATCCATGAGAAGAGGTGCCTTCTTGACCCTGCACCATCATATCCAATGTATAGAACACCAAATTGGCCATGCTTCATCTTTATGCATTTTTCAAATGAATGAAATCTTGACTCAAACCCTCACTTCCATTTACTAGCTACAATCTTGGGAAAGATACTTAATTTCTTAAAGCTCAATTCCATGATCTACAAGAGGAATTAAATAACACTCAGCTAAAGATCGTTCAGAGGATTAAATGAGAAAATATAAAGTAAATAGAACATTAAATACTGCTTGTATCTTTTTTTCTCCTCTCCTCAAGGAAGAGGTTGCTTAGTATCTTCTAGTTCTATCTAAAAAGAAAAAAGGAAATATATTTAAAGATTTTATTTATTTATTTGAGAGAGAGAGAGTGTGTGGCAAGCAAGGGGAGGGGCAGAGGGAAAGAGAGAGAATCTCAAGCTGACTCCTCACTGAGCCCAGAGCCTGAACCAGAGCTCTATCTCACAACCCTGAGATCATGACCTGAGCCGAAACCAAGAGTCTGACGCTTAACCCACTGAGCCACCCAGGCGCTCCTGGAGGAAGGAAATATATTTAAATCACTGCATTTGCAACATGAGAATTTCTTGCCATCAGGACAACAAAACCAAGAATGTGCTATTGAGGAAAGTTGGTAGAAATTTTTAAAAGAAGAAGAAAATGTAAGGAAAGAGCTGACATTTTAGGGCCAATGTTCTATTTTCATCTTGGAAAAAACTTTCTATAGTAGAGAGGATGGAAAACTTTCTCAGACTCTCAGGCTTCATAAAGCTAGTGGCCATTTCTGCTAAAGCTAGTAAAAAGATAATTAATGCTGGAGAAATAAATACTCCTAAGATTATTTAACATTTGCCTCCATCTGATCTTCAAAACTAGAAGAGCATGTCTACACAAATCTGATTTTTTTTTCTTTCTGTGAGTAGAGGGTCGGCAATGAAGTGATTTGGAATTACCATCTTGCTGTGACACTTTCTTATGATGTTACTTTGGGCAAGGGTGAGGGAAGAGAAAAAGAAACCTAACATTTATATAATTTATTTCAGTTTCTCTCCTCATAATTTTATATAGAAAGGATCCTACCCATTTTTTGGAGGAGGATCTTGGGGCTTAGGAAAGTGACTTCCCAAGGCCACACAGCAGACAAGATGAGTAAGTAAGGTTTAACCCCAGGTGTGTCTGGCATAACCACCCTTCTCACTCAACTTTTATTTTTCACTACATCATATGGCTATTTGTAGTTTACTTTACTGGCTCTCTTTTCCTAATCTGTTGAATAATGTGATGACATTACATGCTATAATTTTATTTTCCCTGTAGCAAGAAGGTCTTATTTCTCATTTGAAAAGCTATACATTTCAGCACTTGGTGGTTTAGTATAAATACCAATTTCATTTGTATTAGTTAAACTCAGAAATCAACCCAACTAGGAGAAAAGATAAAAAGGAATCTCAAAATAAGAATGTGTCTGAGATTTATTTATCCATTCATTCACCTGTTGGCAAATGTTTATTGAGGGTCTTTTACTTGCCAAACAATATTTTAAGCAGTGGGATGGGGAGCCTTGCTACAGAAGTGTGATCTGCGGACCAATGGCACTGGTACTTCTTGGGGAGGTAGTAGAAATGGAGAAACTTAAGACACAACCCAAGCCTCAAAAATCAGAATACTCATTTTAAATAAAATCTCCAGTTGATACATATGCACATCAAAGTTGGATGAGCGCTGTAAAGTAAATAAGATAGTCACTGGCCTTTAACTAGGAAAAAAAAAAAGAAAATTAAGAAAAAATATAACCAGTCTTTTGTTTAGGTAATACAGACATAAGTATTTATATATTTGTTAACCTGTTGTTATAATATGATTGTACTATAATTGGACTAATTCTCAACACTGGGTTATCCATTTTAGGGGAAGCTGAGCTGTTGGTACTCTTATCATGAACATCCCCAATTCCCCCATTCATTCAACTGATCTTCTAAAATATTTAATTACTTCTTGCTTACAAAGATTTAAACAATGGGGAAAAAATGGTCCTAGGTAACATTTATGGTAGCATCTTGGAAACCATGACTAACTTAACCAGAAAGAATTGATGGAAAGCACTGCAGAGCTATCAAAAGTGCAGCTGCTGTGACGTCCAGGGGTGACGCCTACCATTTCTTACTTGGAAAACACTTTCTTCTGCCATATATATGATGAGGTAAAGCAGCCTCTTCTGGCTCCTCATATGGAGGCTTCAGATAGTTACGTATTCTGGAATACAGTTGGTTAAATGAAATATTCATTTTGCCATTCAAAATACAGACTGGAAATGTATCCGATGCCCACTGGGAAGCATCGAAGAAGATAAATTATTGGGAAAAGCAGATTTTGCCTTCTTCTTTTCTCTGGTCTCTGTGCTTTCCAAATCCAAGCTTTTTTTCCCCTTTTTCTTCCCCTTTGAGAGCATTTTAAGAAGATAAATACAGATTTATCATTTTTAGCCCAAATGTATGTTTTCAAAATAAGTCGTGGTTCTGTCTGCCAGCAGTAGGCACCCCTGTGTTCACTAGTAAAATTCCGCCAAACCCTGTCCTCATGGGCACCTCTGCACTCTAATTGCCAAAAAGGAAGGAAAAAAAGCCTCACATCAAGTATGTGGCACCCAAGGGATAGAAAAGCAAAGAATATGCACATGAACAGTAACATTTAAAAAAAATAATAATAATTTCCTGGAGCAATGATAGGTGAATGGATTTTTCTAGAGATATTCGCTCTAAATTTTAGGCATTAATAACATCACTGCCCTGGATAGAAATTTTCACACACAGGACCGCAAAACAGTCGTCATGGCGACACCCAGATATCAACCCTAAGGATCAGACCCAGGCAAGGAAGCAGGATGGCCTTGCAGACATGTCCTCTGCAACTCCACCGCACAACCCCAGGAAGCACCACCCACACGGACTCCAATATAAATGGCATCTCTCCAGCTTGTATGGCATGGCCACTGGGCATCTAGGCTCCCTCCTGAGCAACAGTCTTCTCTTTCATCAGAAAAGTGTTAACACCTCAGGCTGACATTCCACCTCCTCCCATCCTCCCATCCTCCCATCCTCACCACAGGTAGATCTAAATTGGGTGAAATTATACAAAATTTCATAGTATATCTCTTTTCCACCCATTTCTTCTTTTGGTCAAGGCCACTTAAAATGTACTTTCAATTTTTTACCTAAGCTGGCTTTCCTCTAGGACATCCAAAAGACAAAAGACAAAAAAAAAAGTATGTAATACTTGAACACTTTGGCTTTTCTTTTGTTTATTCACCTTTGAAATCTAATAAAAATGGTGGAATGACCAGTGAATAAAAAAGATATATCTGGTAAACAAGGTAAGTGTCTTGGGCTTCTGCAAATCTCAGACCATGGCATACATTTGCAAACAAGACTGTCTCATCAGTTATAAATTTCATGTGGAACTTCAGGTAGTGTTTGGAGGACTCTGCTGATACCCACCACCGAAAAAGTTGATCAGTTTCTCCTCTTTCTACACTGATTGGGGTACATTTGAATTCATTCTGTAACTGTATTCTTTTTATTTTTTATAGAGATTATATTATTTTAAATATCTCATTTATGTGGGTGTAGCAACTTCCTCCATTTTCGATAAGCAATGAGAATAGGTACTCAAAGGTGTTTGATAAGCAAGCAAATGAATAAACAGGTAAATGAGATTGTGAAACACTGTGCTAGAAATTCATTGCAGCAGGAGTTTCCTGAAGGAAAATTTAAGACAAAGTTTTAATTATGAGAAGTTAAACATTTAGTTGAGATTTCAAAACCATATCCAGTTAATTTGATATCTGAGCCTATGCCAAAGTCCACATAGACAACAAAGTAGACAGTAGACATAATGATGCAATAAGAATTCAAGGTGCAGAAGTCATGGGGGGCCAACTGATCGGGAAGTTCCCCCAGGAAGAGAAGTTTGAGCTACCATTTGATGAATGTGTAAAATTTGCTATAAACCGTGTTGATTTCCACATACCCATTTCAAAAGATGGTTGATCTTACTGGCTGAGGAATGATCATTATAAAAGGGCCAAGAACCTGAGGATTTTTATATGTCACCATAATGTTTACCAACATGAGTGCATTCTTTGCTTTACAAATATAAGACATATGAAGATGCTTTTTTTTTTTTTTTTAGAGTGAAGCAAGTCTCTGAAATCACAACTGTAGTTCTCTGAAGATACATTATACTTTTACCACTTATCCTTGTTTTGATTCAGGACACATGATGGAAAGTAGAAATTGGTGCTGAATATAACAGGCTTTCCAGGCAACTTTAAAGTATGTGTAATCTAATTAGCAGAGAGGATAGCTCAGAAATGATGTCGGGACTCAAGGAAGATGAGAGTATTCCTGATCAGAATTCTTCTAAAAATTGGTGTAGTCAATAAGCACGTATGTAGTTATCTTCTTAGAACTGGCCTAATCAATAGACACATGCACAGTGACCAATTTAACATTTTTAAATGTAGCACTGGTGTAAAATAAACTCATCTTACTCCAGTCCATCTACCTCTCCTCAACCCATTTTAAATCTACCCTTGATCAGGTCTCCAAACAATGATCATATTGGAAAAAGAAACAAATAAAAATTTTAAGTGTACTTATTTTTCTAAAATTGTGGCTTTGAAGGCTCTATGCATTGCTCGGGCAATACAAAAAGTATCGAAACACTTTGAGTTCTGGTAAAATAAATCTGCACAATGAGTGTGTGTGGTGTGTCTTTTTTTTTTTTTTTAAAGCCTTGTCTCTTTAACAATAGCACTCCTGTAATGATTTAATGATGGGTGCTGATGGTTAGGGGCTGCCTTCTCCCTGAACAGTATGAATAAAGCAACAGGGCATCTGAAATATGCAGACTTATGAGTCTCAAGACAACAAGGGTCATTTGGGTTTCCCATTGCTCACAAAGCACCATTTATATTTCCAGGATGTTTTATTTGTTTGAGTGTTTCAATGCACTTTTTTCTATTTCCTTTACTTTTGAGGGCATTGACCCACTCTTTCTTAAGAGCATAAAGAATGAGAACAGAGATTAAAAAATAATAATAACTCCACATTAGGCCCTTCACTTCCTCTCAGTCTTCGGTGAAAATTTAAAATTTAATAACATTTGAAACCTGATTCTATCCTTCAGGTCCAGGAGGGTGTTAGTAACTTGCCCTTTTATTTCCCCATCCGATACAAATTCTTTCTTTTCTAAAAGAAGATTAGCCAGCAATTGGGCAAAACAATTTTATTCCACTCAGAAATGGCCCCTGGAGAGTGCTCTGGGAGAATGCTCTTCCAGATGGCTCTGGTCCTCAGCCTGGTCCTTGGCAGGAAGGTGTGAGCACATTCACAGATCTAGCAGGTTGTGTGCTCCCTAATCCTGCAACCTGAGGACTGATAGACTTCACCGAATGGATCTGTGCCTCATTGTCCTCCATGGTCCCTGTTTGCTTCATTTGTTCTCTTGGGATCTTAATTATATGGTTGTGACTTGTTTGCCAGGATCTCTGAAAGGACAGACCAGCAAAGTTCCTTTCCTAATAGACTAACACCCTGGGGGCAAGTTTTTTTAATCAGGAAGTCACCTTGACCTTAGTCCTCTAAGCCTCAGTTTCTTCATGTGTAAAATTTTGATTAAAATACCTGCCTTTTGTGGTTGCCGATAAGATGTTATGAGATTCAACAGCCTTATAAATATACACATGATTGTCCCTACATTTAGTAGACCCTCAAAGACTTTAGTTTCCTTTTCTTCCTCAGGCTTCTGTTACATCTCCACCGCAACACTAGCCATGGAAATCCACATAAATTTGGGAAGTTCTTTGGAATTAATGGAAAATGTTAATATTTCTCACATGTGACTAATGAGACTCCTTGAACCAAAGCTGAACTCTAAAATCCTTCTGGAACTTTCTCCCTCCTTATCCATTATTACAGCAGCTCATATCAGAGCATCTGTCAAAAACTGAAGTGGGACACATTTGGCAGTTACTTTCCCCCTCATTCATTTAATGTTATCAATTAAGGGGCAACCATAATCGAAGAACCCATGATATAAATGGAGATACTGAGCCAAGTGAAGTTTAAAATTCAAAAAAAAAAAAAAGTAAAATCTATTTCGATCGTTGTCTAATGTCTGTTGAGATAGGACTCTTGCCATTACAGGATGCACTCAAATTTGTGGCTCATTGTATCTATCATGGGTCTCTGAAATATGATTTTACCATGGGATTAAGTGTAACTAGGTCATAAGGCACGGACCCCAAGGCTAGTTTTGCAAATACAAATGTGCAAATGGGTTTCTCTGTTCAAAGAAGATTACAGTAACTTTATCTGGAAGGCGTTAGCAGGTCTGCCATTTTGTTGGGACAGGGCTTTTCAAAACATCCATGTTTTCTGATCTCTGAAACAACTTCCCCTCTATTTTGTGAGCGAGTCTGCCTCTTCCACAGGATGGAGTCAATAAGGGCAATGACCTAAAAAGGACTGCCACCTGAGGTATCCGGGTACATTATCAGCCTAGTGAGAGGGAGGAACAGCTGCATTAGATTCATCACACATCAGTTGTATCTCCCAGTCTAGACAGCAGAAGCAAAGTGAGGAGAAGGTGGTCCTGCTTGCCAGCCTCAGAGCTGCACGAGGGACCCCCTAGCAACAGCAGCCTGGGCTGTGGGGAGGCAGCCTCATGAGATGCCTCCCTCTCCTTCAGAGGCTGTGCTCTTCCCACTAACTGCACCCCATAGCACTAATTCAGATGGTAAAATAACACTGCCTCTGCCCTGCATAATCAAAGAGCAGAAGGAACGTGGCACCAAGAAGCCCGGGCGTGAGGAAGTAATAAATATGTTTCGAGATGACAGTTTCAAGGAGCCTGAGTCTGCACGGCAGAGTTGAAAGCAGACAGCTCCAGATGGCAAAAGCTGCCGAGGAGATGTCTTGGAGACCAGCAGTGTCTGAAAGGAAAGAACAGAACACAAGGCCAGGTCTGGATCAGAGGAAAAGCCCCAGAGACGTGCGATAAGATGCGCCTTTTGAAACAGCTGGGAGAGAATAAGAAATAAGGAAGGGACTGAGCCAGTTCAAGTATTCTTGTAATAGGATGAGGTTGCTTTATTTCCGTATCTGAAATCAGTTCCCTTTCAAGGCATTTCTTTTTACTCCACTTTGCTTTAGCCCCTGCCTCTTAAGTCCTGTTTCACAGGACACCCAAACTGCATAAATAAAACCACTTTGGAAACTCCCCCCTCAGTCATCTTGGGGGCATGCACGATAGGCAGTGTTGGTATAACTCAGCCTTTTATATATTTTTAACTGCCTGACATAAACCCACATTTAAATGTCACCAGTAGCAAAGCCAAGAATAAATTCACAAGCATGCTTGCATTCAAGCACGATAGCACAAGTGCATGTACACACACACACACACACACACACACACACACACACGGTGGCACTAAAAACAAACTTGCCAATTTGCAAATGGGACATCAGAATCCATTAGGACAAAGGTGGCCCTATGGTTTAAAAGAGTAAATAATTGGTTTCTGTCCTGTGTCATGTTTTAATTAAAGATAGCAATGCAATCTACAATATATCTGGAAATTATTAGAAACCTTTTTTTCCAGAGGCAAAAAGGATCAATACCCTTTTGTCTTGGTGGCATAAAACATCCCAGGTTACTCTGTCCCTGTTTTAACCAGCAACTCAGAGTTGAAAGTAAACATTAAAGTGATGAGGGTGAAATCATATTCTGAGAGTAAATGAGGACATTCTGAAATTAGCTAAATTGTTTGCTTCAACAGCTTTTGAGACATCAATCTGGAGCTCTTTGCTCTAGGGACAGAGACAAAGGAAGAGGTCAGTGATTGGGCGGGGGATGGGGGAGCTTTCTGTTTTTCAAGCAGAACAGTCAAAACTATTCAACAAAGCCAAGAGCTAAAAAATCTGTGGAAATGGATGGTGACAATTCATCCCATTTCTGGGAGGAACCAGAACAATGCAAGCGAGCTCTGTGTGTTTCTCTCCATAAAATGGGTTTTCAAAATTTGCTGCTGCTTCTCAGGATGATGAAAGTAAAATATGTTAGGATCGTGGGAAATATTTTGAAAAATGACCAAATGCAGAGGCAGAAAGTCTCTTTTTAGCTGCTGAAAAGAGCCTTTTTTCTAGGTCTTTCCCACAGAAATGTAACCATCCGATAGCATTTCAGCACACTACACGGAAGTGTAGAAATGGAGAAAAGAGAATGACCCTCCAATCATTATCTATAGGACATTACACTGATAAATGGCGGTGTTAATGAACCCAAATGAATTTGAATCCTTTCTCCCTGCAGTTATTTTGATAATACTGGAATCTACTAAAGTGCATGGAATTAACAATTAAAGGGGGTTAAGCAGACACTTAATACTTGTTCTATTTTGCACAGTTTGGCAGTAATGCATCTGCTGTAATCAGGGTTTTTATTTCTCTTTGGGAAAAAAAAAAGGAAATGTTTATGTTTTGGAAGCAAAGCCTCCAGGATCCGTGGCTCCTCTGTGCAGACCCGGCATGTAAGTGTTTGCGTTGTGTGTGTTGGGGGCCCCGCCGGGCGCGGCTGGCCTGTCTGGCTTTCTCCTTTTGCAACAGCGCCACCTTTGGGCTTCTAAAGGGAAAGGTCTTTTTTGCTAAAGGATATGAAAACCGGCAACAACTAGAAATACGCACTCCCTCCTCAACCTTTTGTTCAATGAAACTAAAACATAAATTCATTTTCCTCCTGAGAGAGAGAGAGACGAAGGAAAAAAGGGAAGAACTGGGGAGAGAAAAGGAGATTGACCTAGGAGGTAAGAGAGAGGAAGAGAGAAAAGAGGGAAAGAGAAGAGGGAAGGAGATCAGGAAAACAAGGGGAAAGCGTCCTTTCTTGACCAGAGGAAGATGCAGCAGGTCATGGAGTCATTCTTTCTTTGGCGCTTTCCTGCCTGGACTGCTGACTTCTAGAAGGCTGCTATTGACCCAGGGTCCTGGATTCCTGTTCCAGACTTCCTCAGCTATGCCATTTTCCTATCGCTTGTTTATAAACCATAGCACCAGCTTCATGAATGAGAGACTAAGAGAAATTGTGGATTTCTGTTAAGCCCATTCTTTTAAAAATGAGAATTAGGGCGCCTGGGTGGCTCAGTTGGTTAAGCGACTGCCTTCGGCTCAGGTTATGGTCCCGGAGTCCTGGGATCGAGTCCCACATCGGGCTCCCGGCTCGGCAGGGAGCCTGCTTCTCCCTCTGACCCTCTCCCCTCTCATGCTGTTTCTCTCTCTCTCTCTCTCAAATAAATAAATAAATAAAATCTTTAAAAAATAAAAAATAAAAATGAGAATTAAATATAATGTGTGCACTTTGGTAAGGATCTTACTATTTCTCTTTGAATGCGAAATAGTCTTGGATTCTTTTCGGACAGGTATGGCCTCACTCCCAGGAAGCATGACCCTGGCTAACTAGGGATGGGAGGGTGGGTAAAGAACACAGAGAAACTTCTTAAATTCCACTGTCAACTCAATCCCAATCTTTAGATGTATGAGGTTGAGTTAAGAAGTATCCTGGGAATACACAATCCATAGCTCAGTTGGCAAGGCTGGAGAGCTAAGCAAATCTTTGTCTGGGGGGATTGGTTTGGGTCTTCTGGTATGAAAGGATCAGAGAAAAATACATACCTAAAATTATGTGCCTTCAATGAATTTAGATTTTTTATAATCAAATCTATGAAGTTATGTGGGGAAAGAAAGTGTTGCAAATAGAGTGGAAAGGACACTCTGATGCCTCAGATTAACTCCAGAATCCAGGCAATTCCATGCACTTTGCTTTGCAGCTTTTAATTCTGACCTTCATAGCTTCAAATTTGGATTAGCTCTCATCTGACTACTTGCTATCTCTTCTCTGAAAATCACCTTGCATAGTTCATCCAGATCCAAAATCCAAAAGTGCCTCCTTCAATAAATAACTCCCTGCTCAAAATCCTCTAAGTTCTTTGCATTGTTCACAGGTTCAACTTCATATTTCTCAGCCCTAATACCAGGGTCTTTGCAGAATTGCTCCTAAAACTCTCTCCCGAGAATCCCATATAGGGAATGTCAGGGTAGGCATTCTGTGCCTCATCCCCAAGACCACTGGGGCATCCCTGATAAACCCATTCAGTAAAGCATCCACTCCCTCTTATAAATCTGTGGTTCTGATTATATAAACACTCACTGAGGTATATACTTTACAGGGGCTGATGCTGTCTTATTTCAGTATGTATGTGTGTACGTCCGATATTTTTTTTTTTAAAGATTTTTATTTATTTATTTGAGAGAGAGAATGAGATAGAGAGAGCATGAGAGGGGGGAGGGTCAGAGGGAGAAGCAGATCCCCACTGAGCAGGGAGCCCGATGCGGGACTCGATCCCGGGACTCCAGGATCATGACCTGAGCCAAAGGCAGTCGCTTAACCAACTGAGCCACTCAGGCGCCCACGTCCGATATTTTTAATTCAGCTGGGTTCTAAGCTTTTTGAGGGCATATCCCATGCCTATTTGAATCTCTTTGTGATGATCAGAATAGTGTTTTTGTATATATGAGGTATTGAATTTTAAAAACTTACGGATTTTCTGCATTGAGTGTTCGAGTAAAATGAGTGTTCCAGTTTTTGTGCACCCAAATACTTCAGGCTGGTATCTTTTTTGATAGTTTAAGGAGCCAGTCATTGAATAAATCTGACCTGCAGAAAAGCAGGCACTTTTGCTTCTAAATCTTTACTATTTAATATTTAGCTAGTCCCTATTGCAGAAATAAGTAGGATCTTTATATTATCTCTTATACCTTCCAGCTATATTTACATGCTTTTTACATTTATTTTAAGTATCTATAAATCTTACATAAGCTGAAACCAGGAAATAGAAGTCTTTTTTGGGTGCATAATTTTTCATATACCCTATTTTACTGGAAGTAAACTAACTCCAAGAACTCTTGTGACTCTTAACTATCACTTAGGCCAGGAATGTATCCAATATATCCTTATCTCTCCCTATTATGCATATCCACATTTTATTATTTTTTCATTTGGCTAAAGAATAATGGGTACTCAAAAATCATCATTTATATATTCTCCATTTAGAAGGCATTCTATGCTTCCTTTATGTTCTAAGGAAATGTTCTTTCCTTAGCTCCTAAACAGTGAATTATTTCTTAAGTAGGGCCCTTATGTTTCCATTGGTCCCACACATGATCACAATGGAGTGACTGCAGAAATCCTTGAATTACGGGGAATAATGCTCTGAGGGCATTGCATAGCAAAGATAGTAAGGATAAGGGAAGGCTCCTCATCACTCTGCGGTGTCTTTTCATCACTGCTGAGGAAGGTGGGCTTTGAATGTTTGTGTCATGGAGTAAAAATGATCTTTTATCAGTCAGCTGGTATATATCCTGTTTGTTTTGTACAAAACATTGTGTTTATTGCAAAGAAATGTCAGTCACAGCCTTTGCCCTCAAATTCTGAGCAAGGCTATAGAATCTTAAGACAGCACCTATTAGGCAAGAGTAATTTGTAAGAGATAAATTGTATATAAAAGGTTATCCACGCTGAAAAAGCTTAGAGAACATCTTCCAGATCCGGAATTAGAAGGGGCATGCCAGACCCATGGAGGATTGCCAATATCCCCCTTGCAACATGGTGAGGCGCCCGGGTGGCTCAGTCGGTTAAGCAACCAACTCTTGATTTCCACTCAGGTCACGATCTCAGGGTCATAAGATCGAGCCCTGGGTCAGGCTCCATGCTCAGCTCAGAGTCCGCTTGAGATTCTCTCTCTCTCCCTCTGCCCCTCCCCTGGCTCGTGTGTACACGTGTGGGTGCTCTCTCTCTCTCTCTCTCTCTAGAATAAATAAATAAATAAATAAAATCTTTTTAAAAAACATTTTCCCCCCCTGCAAACTCTATGCTTTTCTTTTTTAAAATACGAATTCTAAAAAGGTGCTGGATTCATGAATACACATCTCCCCACTCTCATCTTAATATTTTATTTGTAACAAAGCCTATCTCTTCCAGATTGAATTATTCACTCTTCATTCTAGACTCCTTGTATATACCTCTATTTTACAGCAATTATTTATTTTGTGTATCTGTCCCTCAGTAGGTATGTATTCATCAAGAGCAAAGAATATGTCATATATATCTATGCATCCCCTTTACCTAGAACACAACCTGGCACATAAGGGTGATCAATAAATGTTTGTTAAAATGTTCCAGTGAACTGTAAGCTGCTTTTAGAGAGGGGATTATACTGTGACCACATCTACATCCTTAACATGTTTAGAACAATGTTTTTGTAAATAGATGGAACTCAATGACTATTTGTTGCTTTAAAGTTAAGGAGAAAACACATGAGCTAAACTCTAAGAGATGAAAGCTAAGTCAGAGTAGAGCACACCTAATTTCCAGGTCTGGGGCTCAGATACAGAACCCAGGCCATTAGTTGATATGCGAAATACATCAGACAACATACATTTATCTTTCCCTTCATCAGAATAGTGTATCCCAAAAAATTTCTTTTAAAGAAAGAAGTTGTCATTTATTATCGTGGCATTTCATACTTGCTTTCAAGTTCTATTTCTCAGCATCAGATTCAGGACGGCACTGTGTCTCTGGTAACTTGTACCACTCTAGTAAGTGCTAACTGCCTGTCGATAGGGCGGTTTAAATGTGTCTGAGGAATAATTGTACCTGGCCTTTCACCTTAATGCCTTTAAAATGATCTCTGCTTTGTTTTTAAAAGTGACTAAGACAGTTTGATATCAGAAATGGCTGAGCAAGTATTCAGGACAAATGTATTTCAAGTCAGAGATGGGCTGGCCCCCTACAGTTCACATTATAAATTCATCTTGTGGGTCTCTGGAATAAGAAAAACAATCGTTTCTTGGTGCACATTTATTTCCCCCCTCTAGGCTATTTACTCCGTGACTGCTCAGTACATGTAAATAAATATGTCATTATCCCTTTCTATTTTCAGAGTAACAGCAATAGGGAAGAACTGCAGCAAATATCAGGTGTGGATATTGAGGGGTTTTGGAAAGTCAGAAAATCCCTCTTCCCCTATGATCTATGAGAACGGAGCTGAATGGCCAAAATTACAGAGGCTTGGTGTAAGAGGATTCTCCAGAAGTAGAACCAATAGGATATACACATATAGAGTGAGAAACAGAGAGACAGAGACAGAGAGATTTTTTTTTTTTTAAAGATTTTATTTATTTATTCATGAGAGACAGAGAGAGAGAAGCAGAGGGAGAAGCAGGCTCCCAAGGAGCAGGGAGCCCGATGCGGGACTCGATCCCAGGACCCTGGGATCATGACCTGAGCCGAAGGCAGACGCTTAACCGTCTGAGCCACCCAGGCGCCCCAGAGAGATTTATTATAAGGAATTGGGTCATGCAATCTGGAGGCAAAGAAGTCTCCAGATCTGCTGTCAGCAAACTGGAGACCCAGAAGAGCCAATGCTGTACTTTCATTTTGAAAGCCAGCAGGCTTGAGACTCAAGAAGAGTAGATTTTTCAGTTCAAGTCTAAAGGCAGGAAATTACTGATAGTCCCTGCTCAATCAATTTAGGCTAGAGGAGCTCCTTATTTCTCAGCCTTTCTGTTCTGCTCAGGTCTTCAATTGACTGGATGGGGCCCACCCACATTAGGGAGGGTAATCTGCTTTACTCAGTCTGCCAATTCAGATGTTAATTTAATCAAGAAATGCCTTCACAGACACACCCAGAATAATGTTTGACCCAGTGACTCACACAAGTTGACACATAATATTAACCAACCCAGTTGGTATTGCTTAAGAACATAATTGGCTCTTGAATAAATGTGTATGTGTGTATATATATGTATGTGTTAAATTTCTCAATTTAAGCACTTGAGAGGTGCCTGGGTGGCTCAGTCAGTTAAGCGACCAACTCTTGGTTTCGGCCCAGGTCATGATCTCAGGGTTGTGAAACTGAGCCGCACATTGGGCTCCAGGTTCTACGCAGTGATCAGCAGAGAGTCTGCTTGAGATTCTCTTCCTCTCCCTCTGCCCACCTCCCTACTCGCACATATGCTCTCTCTCTCTAAAATAAATAAATAAAATCTTTAAAAAAAATTTAACAACTTATCTCATTGTATGTATTTGTATTAATGCATTAAAAATACAGGTAAGCATCTGTTTAGTCTTTAGCGAGTACCTAGCACTCTACTAAGTGTTGTACATACATGACCTCATTTATTGCTCAAAACAATCTTGCAGGATGGGTGTTCTCATGACTCCAATTTTACAGAGGCAGAAACTAAGTCTGAGCCAAGGAAAAAAAATTTCCCCAAGTCATAAAACTTGTAATTCACATGCCAAAACTAGAATCCAGATTATCTATTTTGTACAATATACCTAAAAATCATGACACTCGGAAAATCTGCATTATCTGCAGAATCTGAAGATTTAAATAAAATATTTCTGCCTTAGAAGCCAGTCTGCAAGAAAATATCATTAGAAATATCACTACTTAACCCTTCATACATGCAGAGGAATAGCAATAAGAAGAGGAATTTCTGAGTACAAATCCTGGGATGCGGCCTACTGAATTACAACTCATGAACACAAAACCACTATTTTTTTCTGGATTCCCTATACCCAAGTGTTCAACTTTCACTTTTCTAAACAACTTCTGGGTCAGGTCTAATTCTGGCTCCCCTTTGGAAAGCACAATTAAGCAGATATGTTCCAATAAAATTATTATAATGTTAGGTGTGGCTATGACAAACTATACAATAGCCCTGGCTACCTTTCAAATTTTAGAGTGAAGAGCTATCTAAAAAGCACATATGAGACACACAAATTTTTGTTGTCCTTCAGAATTTTTGTTGTTCTTCCACAGTAGGGTTAAAAAAAAAATCCAAAGCCTGTGGTTCTTATGTGATAATGATTCCAGTAAGCACATTTTCCATCAAACTACAAGTTCACTTTTGAGTTCACCAGTTTATTTATGTTTGGTTACATTATTTACCATACTTCTCTAGTTCTAGACCATATCACTAGTTTGACAAGACATTTAAAAAAATCCAATGGAGTCTTCTGCTTATAGCTGTAATGGAATAATTTGTAACAGATTAGCCACTCCAATCATAAAATTGGGCAAAATATATGAAACATACTATTTTCAGATAAAGGATAAGATGTAGTACATGACTACAATCCCAAAAGAAGCCAAACAATGAAAGAGTTCCATAACTGTGCATGATTTCTGCCTGGACACATTTTCCAGGCCATAGCATGCATGGAGAGCTCAGCCAGACCATGATGATCTTACATCATAAGGCACGGGACAAAGATAAGACTTTGGGGGCTATGATGGCAGCTGAAATTTGCAGGGTATGGTTCCAGAGAGGAAAGAGCTCCAGAAACCTGTGTAGGGCCCCTTTGGGTCTTTGAATAAATGCTAATCATAGTATGTTTAGGATGAAATTCTACAAAGCCAAGCAAAAGCACTAGTATTGAAAGAATAACCATGGGGGAACTATGACCCAAACAATTAATGGGGCTCACATAGGACTAAGAGATTTGAGTTCTGACAGCCAGAATAAAGAGAAAGTACTAAATAGCTCAAGCATTCAGTAGAGATCGCAGAAAGACCATATCACAGGTGCAAGCTTATCTGATCCTAGAGTAACCATTTACCTAGACTCAGCCTATTCCAACTTAAAACAAAGCCTTTAAAGAAGCAAGCTGACCTACACGCAAACTAACTTCCTGCTTGAATAAAACTTAACACTCTTCAAAGAAAAATAACAAAATTATCCATATACTCAACAACACAGAAATCGTTAACACTTGACACACTACCAAAACTTACTAGATATGTGAAGAAGCAAGAGAAGAACCAGAAGAAGAAACAATAATAATAAAAGCCAGGAGAAATAAGCCATGGAATGATGGAACTGGCACACTAGGGCTTTAAAAAGAACTATTACAATTTTGTTCAAGGCAAAATATATATGGAGGAACACATACACACACACACACACACACATATATATATAATATGGTTATATATATATATATAATATGGTTATATATATATAAATATATATATGAATATATGTAAATACATATAGACATATATATAAATATATACACACACACACACACATACACACATATATATTTAAAAGTTAATAGAAACTACAAAGGAAAAGATCAGTGAATTTGAAGACAGGGTACTGGAAACTATTCAAACATCAGAAACTATAGAGGAAAAAGGAAATACTTCCGGATTCATTTTATGTGGTCAACATAACCCTGATACTAAATCCAGAGACGATCATTACAAGAAAACAAAATTACAGACCAACAGTCTTCATGAATCTACATAAAAATTACTAACAATAAATTTCCAATTCAATTCAGCAACATATATAAAGAGTAATGCATAATAACCAAGTGAAGTTGACCCTAAAAATGCAAGATTTGATTAACATTCAAAAACATACCAATGTTTTACACCACATTAACAAAAATAAGAGAAAAAGTATAGGCCATCTCAATAGATGCAGAAAAACACTGGAAAAAATTCAACATCTATTTATAATTAAAAAACTAAGTAAACTATCAGTAGACCATAATAGAGGGGGACTTCTTCAAGCTGATAAAGGACATCTCTGCAAAACCTGAAGCTACCTTCATATTTAATGGTGAAAAACTGAATACTTTCCAATTAAGAATATGAATAAAGAAAACTTCTTTATTCTTAATAAAGAATAAAGACTTCTTGCCACTTCTATTCAAAATGGTACTAGAGGTATATATGCATATTCAATAAGATAGGAACATAAATAAAAGGCTCATAGATTTGAAGGAAAGATGAAATAATGTTTTATTTGCAGACAATTGATAATGTATGTAGAAAACTCTAAGTAACCTGTAAAAAACACCACTAGAACTAATAAGTAAATTTAGCAAAGTTGCAGGACACAAGATTAATAGACAAAATTCAATTATAATTCTATGAGTATTTTAAAAAGTGGAATTACAAATTCAGTTCCGAATACTATTTATCATAGAACCAAAACCCATGAAATACAAATTGATAACCTTAACAATTTATGCAATATCTGCACAGTGAAAACTGCAAAACTTTGCTGAGAGAAATTAAAGAAGCTCTAAATAAATAAATAAAGAAGCTCTAAACGTCTTCAAGGACTAGAAGTCACAATATTGTTCTCCACAAATTATTCTATGGGTTCAGTGTAATCTCAAACAAAAATTGCAGCAAGTGCCTTGTAGAAATTGATAAGCTATATCTAAAATTTATATGGAAATGCAAGAGACCTAATGTGACCAAAGTAATCTTGAGAAAGAAAAATTTGGAGGATTTACAGTAACTGGCATTCAGATCAAATACAAATCTACACTGATTCGGGCAATGTGGTATTGCATAAAGAAACACAAATAGATTAATGACAGACAATGGGGATCTCAAAGATAGACCCACTTATATTAGTTCAATTGATTTCAAAATTTAAAGTAATGCAATGGAGGAAAATAAAATATTCCAAAAATATTCAGGAACAACTGCATAGCTATATAGAAAATAGAACCTCAAGCTCTACCTCATACCATACAAAGATTAAATTCTAGATGGCTAATAGCCCTAAGCCTAAAGTTAAATCTATAAAGCTCTAGAAAAAAACATAGGCAATCATAGGGTAGGCAATTACGTCTTAGAACATTCCAAGCATAATTAAAAATGGATACATTTTACTTTATTAAAATTTAAAACTTCTCATTAAGAAACAGTGTTAAGAAAATGAAAAGGTAAGCCACATATTGGGGGAAAATTACTTGCAATACATGTATGTGACATAGGATTTGTCCAGAATAATCCACTTAGAAAAGTCAATATAAAAAGACAAACAACCCAATTTTTAAAATGTGTAAAGAACCTTAACAGACATTTTACAAATGAAGATATATGCATGTATAAAAAGCATGACAAAAGCACTCAGCATTATTTCTAATCAGGGAAATGTGAAGTGAAATCTCAATGAGACACTACAATACACCCACCGAAATAGCCAATATTAAAAATACTGACAACACCAGATGTTGGTTGGTAAGAATGTTGAGCAAACAGATCTCTCAAACATTGCTGGTGGAAGTGTAAAATGGTTCAAACATTTTGGAAATAGGTCTGGCAATTTCTCATAAAGTTAAAATATGCATATATTCCATGACCCAACAACTGTACTTTTAGGTACTTAACTCAAAATAATAATAATAATAATATCACAAAAAAGCTTGTATAAGAATGTGAATAGCAACTTTAGTCATAGTAGCTAACCACTAAAAACAATCCAAATGCCAATTAGTAGAAAAACAGATTAAAATATACTATGTTTTACTCACACAAGGGAATAATATGTAGCAATAAAAGGGAACTATTGATAGATGAAGCAACATAGATGAATCTTTAAAAAAGTATATTGAGTGAAAGAGTAAAATACAAAAGAGTACAGTATTATTCCATTTCCAAGAAATGTTAAAACAGACAGAATGAATCTATGCTAAAAGAATCAGATGAGTAGTTTTATTTGAGGTGGGACGGATATTTACAGGGAAGCACAACTTTCTGGGGTGACAGAAATGTCCTCTATCTTGATAAGAGGCATGGGATACACAGATGCACGCATTTGTCAAAACTTATGAAACTGCACTCTTTAAGTCTGTGCATTTCATAGTACATAAATCATACCTCAATCAAATATTCTTGACCAAAAAAATCCAGTGGAGAGCCTATGTCTGGTATATAGTCAGCACTCAATAAATCTGTGTTGGATGATATTATTCCCAGGAAGAATCCCAGATATTTTTTTCCCTGCAAAGAACTACAGACAATATTGAGGAAACACCTCAAAGAGATTGTCAGTTGCATCATTTTTGTTCATAATGGATAACAAAATTATTTTTCCAATATTGATTTCTGTTCTGAATGAAACTAAAACAGATCGATTTGCTCAATTCAATCTACAGAGAGATGTAGGTAGTACTAAAGTGGCTCATTGGGAAAGTAGAAGCCTAAGCAAACACAGATCTCTAGGCTTGACCTCTACCTTTATGAAACCCAAGCCACAGACCGTGATTACATTCCTCAAAGTCCATTTGACAGACAGGAAATGTCAGTAACAGTCATACTTAGCAGAAATTCATTAACCTGCAGACCTTTCCCATTTGGGGTAATATTCTCAGTCTATTGACAGCATATTCATTTCTCTAAGAACGGCCTCAGATACACCTCCTCCTTGAAGTCTTTTTCAAGTTTTGCAGCCTGAAATGATCTCTACATCTTCTAGATCTTATGGCAAGTTCCTAGTGCCTCTATTATAAAACCCATCACCTTTTACTTTATATTACAGCAATTTGGATACCTGTTTTATCCCCTCCTGGATTGCAAACTGCTTTAGAGGAGAGAGATTGTTATGTTATTTTATACTTCCACAGAACATACCAAAATTAAAGTGGTCTACCCAAATATTACCAAATAAGTGCATGAATAAACAGAAGAATGGAGAAAGTCTGGATTAATGTAGAGAGAAGCTCATAATAACAAACAGCAGAATGTGATTTTTATATGGCAGTCTTTCAGTAATTTTGCTAATTATTATTTTTTCAAATGTATTTATTGAGCACGCCCATTTGACATTGTTCTAGCTGGGCATTTGGGCAAAAGTTGAATTAGACAGGGGCCTTGTCCCTCAAGGAGATCACAAATAGGAAACAGAGATGGATACATAAGTAAATAATTGTAAAACAATATATTAGGAGATCTAATGGAGGAGTGTTCAAGAGAGAGTGGTAGCACAAAAGAAAAAAGTAATCATATCAAATGGAGGTATGGAAAATTTATGACAGAAATTTCAGATGACTTTCACATGGTAATAATAACAACTGACTCTATAAAGAGAAAACTAGGCTATGCTCAAATCCCTTAATCCTTTCAACAACCCTAGGGGGTATTACTCTTATCCCTATTTTATAAATGAAGAAACTGAGATGCTAAGTTTACATATTTTGCATAAAGCCATTACAGTTAATGGTGAGATCCAGATCTGGGCCCAGGAAATTTGAACCCAGAACCTTCATCTTCTATCACAATGATCTGGGTCCTGAAACACAAGTAGGCAGTTCATCTGCTCCACATGCCTGGTATGTGTGAGGATGCTCATTTGAGGTTAGAGTGCTTTTATTGGTCAAGGTTCTTCGTTGTTTCTCTCAAGTAGAATTACCAAATCTTTTTTTTTTTAAGATTTTATTTATTTATTTGAGAGAGAGAATGAGAGAGAGCATGAGAGGGGTGAGGGTCAGAGGGAGAAGCAGACTCCCTGCCAAGCAGGGAGCCTAATATGGGACTCGATCCTGGGACTCCAGGATCATGACCTGAGCCGAAGGCAGTCGCTTAACCAACTGAGCCAGCCAGGCGCCCCTAGAATTACCAAATCTTGCTGCTTTATGCAACAACAGAGAATCTACCAGAAACATAAAAGGACTTCTCAGAGTATCCAAGCAGGTATTAAATATCCAAACCTCAAAAAGAGAGGAACTATGTCAGATTAATGGGTTTTAGCAGCTAGAGATAATGGGCCTTCTCTCTTGGCATCTTTTCATTCTGGGATCGTGGGTAAATCCCTGGATCAATCAATTGTGGTCAAGAGCAGGGTAATACTGCAGGGGGGCCACCACCTGTATCATCCTATGGGGAACCATTTACACAATAAACTATATACAAGCAATGTGGAAGATGACACCTGGAAATAATACAATGTTTATACTCACAGGGCAGTTCCAATGGCTGTCATGTGCCTGGTGGGGTGGGGCCATTTCCAAAAGAAAGGGAAGATTTGAACAGAAACAAAGCAAAACAACACAAGGGGTATTATGCAGGGATTTGGGGCAGGGATAAAATGCAGAATTCTCATCTATAAATGAATCTCGGGTATTTTATATCATCTAAAAATAATATCAGGCCATCTTTCTCTTCTTAGTCCCTGCTTATATTCCTATACATTGTAGCACTTCTGAAAACAAGGCCCAATTTTCCAGCGATTTCATTTTTTTAAAGTAAAAATTATTTTAGACTGATTTCACCTGGATTAAAATACAGTACATTTTCCTCCTGACTCAACACATTACTTGGAATTATACTGAGCTTCACATTCTCAGCTACTTTGCGTCGTGGTGCGATGGGGTGCATAATTAATAAACTGAGTAGTCCATGATTTGAATCAATTGGTGTAAGATTCAAGATTGGAGAACTACATCCAAAGGCAAGTCTAGGAAAAGGCTGTTTGCCCACACGAATGGTGTTGATAGATCTCAGGTGCTTTACCTGCTTTGTCTTTGTGGAAAAAGGGAGAATGCACAGAGAAAACAATGTAATAGTATTATACCACTAGTTACCTATTAAACACTATGTCCTGTATGTAGATTATTTTACTTAATCCTCCCAGTGACACCCAGGCTTCCTTTTCCTTATTTTACAAATGTGAAAACAACTGGAGGTTGATTAAGTAATTTACTTATAGTTACAAGGTTAGAAAATGGCACAGGTGGGACTAACTCCCATGTTTGTATTTGTACCCTTCTATGTCAGGTGCCCCTGAAAAGACCTAAGGTCGCTGACCCAGACTCTGTGACTGTGGCCAGAAGCAGGATGTTCCACATGGACTGGCAAGTGTAGCACGTTCACCAAAACCCAAACCAACTGGCACAATCACCTCCTTTCAACCTCAACGTTTCTTTCACTTCAAGGGTATATTGTAATATTGATATTCAATCAATTCCAACTTAGTAAAATTGAGAAGAGAAATTTTAGGTTAGGGAAACTGAGGTTATTTGGTAAGCTCAGTTACTAAATGCTGCATTATACTTTTTTTAAGTGGTAGAATTATTCTTTACTAATTATAGAATTTCCACCATTGGTAGCTTTTGTCCAGCACACCTGTTGTTATTTTCCATGAGTCTCTTTCTCCTTCGGTGGGGGCCATATTCCTCCCCTTAGTGTTGGGTCTAACTACAGTTAATAACAACTCATATGAAGAGTGATTTCTTGAATCCAGTAATACTTAACTAGACTTGGGCGCCTGGGTGGCTCAGTTGGTTAAGCGGCTGCCTTCGGCTCAGGTCGTGATCCTGGAGTCCCGGGATCGAGTCCCACATCGGGCTCCCTGCTCAGCAGGGAGTCTGCTTCTCCCTCTGACCCTCCTCCCTCTCATGCTCTCTGTCTCTCATTCTCTCTCTCGCAAACAAATAAAAATCTTAAAAAAAAAAATTTAACTAGACTTGAAAACAAAGAGCACCACCAACACAGAGTAGAATAAATCTTATCCAAGGAGTTAGGAAGCTCTACCCACATTGTTGGCTTATCAGTGACTTGTAAGTTGAAGCTCTACAAATAATGCAACCGCTCAGGGGTTCTTTTTTCTCATCTATCAGTTACAACATGTGCTCTAATCTGTAAAATACAGAGCAAAGGCCCGAATGAATGTCTGTGCTTTAGCTAAATACAAAACACATTGTTACACATTGCTGTGCTTTACTTTGATAAACATTTTAAAAGAAACCACTAATTCTTCACATTTTTTAAAATGGAAAAATCAGGAAATGGGAAGGTAAAAATGGAAGAGATAACTTCCAAGAGGCTAGTGGAGGAATTAGAGGGTCCTAGGGGTCAAATAGCCAAGTGGGATTTGTGCTAAGGCAGGCTGGCAGTGGCTGGCACTGAATTTCCAAGACAATAAAAATAAAACTTCAAGAACCCACAAACTACAGCTAATAATGTCTAGAAGTAAATACCCCAAAATGCAAAGGTCATCTATACTTACGTGCCTTTGTCACATTTTTGCACACTTGATGATATTTGGCAAAATCCTCCCTGACTTCAAGAATGTGAAGCTATTTTGACAAATGCGCAGTCTAAAGAATCAGAGGTCAGAGGCAAGAATCCCTCTGGCCTGCTAATAGAGCTCTGAACTGAAGGACTCACTAGTCCCTTTGAGATTTTGTTTTATGTAAATGTTCCCACCTCCTGGAGAGTCCTCCCTTATGACTTTGTTAGAAAGGCCATATATTTCCAGATTTCATTTAGGGAAAGCATTTGTTCATTCAGGGAAAGAGAAAAACTAATTCCCTGGGGCGCACTGACATTGATGAGAAATAAAGCCAGAGCCCAACAATGGTGTGAGACCAGGAAAATGCCAGCAAAGTAGAATGAAAGTCACAGGATGTTTCGACTGCACACAAAGGAAAGGACGGAACCTTTTGAGAAAGTAAAACCATCTACTGGAAAGTTCTCTTTAAGTGTGTATTTTGAGGATAGAGGAAGTAAGGGGAGGTTGTCTCTGGAAAGGTAGCCCATAGGGTCTTCAGAAACAACCTTTTGGTCCAGGCATTTTGCTGAAGAGGGTTAAGTCTGTCTGAAACAGCGTCAGCTGGCTGGAAAACTATTTGACCTTCACTGGATCATCAGTCACTCTTTTGCTTGAGTGGCTGAATGAAGAGTATGTCATTCTGTCATAGCAAAAATCTGGAGAAGGAGAAAAAAAATTAAATCGATCCTCTCCATCTCAGAGAGGCTTAGTTTCATTGGCATCTAACTGACACAAATACTCTTCACTGGGTTTCTGTTTGCTGATAGCAATTAAATATTCCTGTCTTTGACTTCACAGCCAAATGCCCTGGCTGATGAGTGGGACAATGCTCTCCACTCCTGAAGGATGGGGCTGGAATTATGCTCATTTTAAATGTCTCTGATCACACACGTGTGTCTGTCTGGGTTCTCTCTTTCTCCCTTTATAACATCAACTGCATTCACCAAATACAGGAAACTATAAAAATAAAAAACAATAAAATCTACAATGCACATACCCTGACATCCGTAGTCCTGTCCTGTTAATTGGAACCTATCTATATAAAAATCTGGATTGCAGATGAATAATTAAAGCAATACATGAACTTTTAGGTTTTCAGTTATTATTAAAACTTTGGAAAGTGATTTTTAAAAAAGAGAGAGAAATGAGTAGGCTGACAGTATGGCAAGCAGGAGTCCTGGGTGACATGACCTAGCATCATTTTGCCACAAAGTGTCCCAAGTGGGAGACCTTGATTGCCTTATATATTTTTGTTTGTTTGCCTGTTCACTTGTCTTTGTACCCTACCGCCCCCCGCCCTGAAGTTAGATGGCAGTGAAATGGTACTGTGACTGACCACAGTTTTTTCCAAGACAACAGTAAGATATGGAGTCAGTCCTCTTTCCCTTAAGAAAAGAGTGAATAGCAATTGTCCTGGGTGGCTTTCAATAACTAGCAAGATTAACCCCAGAGAAACCTCTTGTAGCTGGGACATTGATTGTTCTTTCTCATCTGGGCCAGTCTATTTGAGGAGCTTCATCCCCATCTTTAAAAGGGAAGGGGATGAGGTCAAGGTCAGGAGTTACACACAGTCTCATTTTCTTCTTTAGAATTTCTGTGCTCAGGACAGATCTCTATATACAGTCTACTTGGGAATTGAGGGCATCACCCAGGGACTTTAGACCCTAAAAATGCTTTATTTAGAGAGTTATATACTTCAGTTTAGAGACTTTTACTTTTTATTTCTTGCTTCAACTTACCTGAAAATTACCTTAGGACTCCACTCTGCTTTGCTACAATTGATGAGACCACAATCTTCCTACTTTATTAAAGAAACCAAACGTCTGAAACTAAGCAGCAGGAAATGAAGAAAAATCTGACAAATACTAGATGCTAGATAAATGGAATTAAAATTATCAAGGTCTCCAAATGAGCTTTTTCTTTTTCATCCTATTTCTTTCCCCCCCTCCCCGATTTATACAATTTGACAAACTCCTTCATTTTAATAGAAACTTTGTGAATTAGATTCTTGGAACAGCCAAAGTGTGTCTTTTGGATCATCTTTCTTGTCAACAGTCAAATAAAAAAAAAATTATGCTGAATCTATTAGCATTTTTGAATTCTTGTTTAACTTTAGTAGTTAAAGCAATGTAAATCAATGATAAAAGCATGCACAATGTAAGGCACTGGGTTCAGAAAATTTGAGATTTTAGCAGAGCTATGTACTCACCTCCCTAAATCATCTGCATAGGACCTTATTTCTTACCTGCTGTCCTCATAAATAGATTTGTATTTATCAGGTTATGTTTTGTCCAGGTCCTACGCTAGGCACATTGTATCTTATCTCTGATCTTCATTCACAACCCTTAAAGTTGATATTCATCAGTCTAGGTTACAAAACATGTGACACACCTTGGAACTGACCCATCTTGCTTTAAAGTTGGCTCTATTCCAATGCATCATACTTCTATGTGATCAATTATATGGCACTGAAAGTAAACATGGGTGTTTAAAGAATGCTAAGGACTCCATGGTGGTTTGATTGAACATCTATGCTGGAGAGTAGGTGAGCAGTCCCTCAAATATCAGAGGTTAAGATTGAATTGCTTTCATTCTGAAGCTACAGACAGCCATTCAAGAAGGGGCAGGGTATGAATGCTACTGACATCATAATGAATATAAGCATTTTCACTGTAACTTTCATTTTTGGTATATAGGTTCCTACACAGAGCCAGAATATAATAAGTATTGTTCGATAATTTTTTAATAAAATAAATGGAATCAGTTATGAATCTATTTACTGAACTAATTAAAAATTAAATCAGGAGCCACAATCAGTTCTATTTATGAACTGGATGCCATTGATTAATTTTGATGCCAGACGCAGGATTCGAACCCAAGTTCCTATCATTTCTGGACACTTACTGAATAATTACATATTAAGTACTGGCTATTTGCAATGAATATCTATTGAGCACATGATATTCACAGCAAATATATATTGAACACATGTTAGAAAAAGAACCAATTTGATGCTTTGTAGACACCAAGAAATTTATAATAATGCCTCCCTTTCAAAATACTTAAAATCTTGCTACAGAGATTAGACTTAATCATTTGAAAGCTTTATTAATAATAATAGAGCAATAGAAGTTCACTAGTAAAACTATAAGGAAATACATAAGTATGTAGCAAGTAATGCCTTGGATAATAAAATAATTCAATTTCTATAACAAATTACCTCCCAAGTTCAAAGGCAAGTTTCTGCACACCTGTTAGGAATGTCAAAATTTTAAATGTATAAGCTGCGCAGATTTATTTGTGAATTGGGTGCTTAGAGTAGTTTTTGTTTGTTTGTTTTGTTTTGTTTTGTTTTACCAATGTATTACAATTGCACAAAACCAAATCTGACAAATTATAAATCGGCTTGGTGAGCTCCAAGTGAAGAGAATGTTACATTTTTGTTTAGGCGCTAACTATAACCATCAGATCACAAAGGAAATGAATCATGGAAGTGAAAGAGATGACCTACTTCTACCCCCATAACCTGGGAACCACACCCTAAATCAAAAGCAAAGGTACTCGGTACAGCCAACCCCATGGCCTCTTCTGGAGGGCCCTCTTATTGTTCGTTCCTGTCCCTACCTTTGCATTTTTTCAAGGCCCCTATTTTTTTCATTTGTTGTAAGATCCTCCTACTGATACCTGTACCTATTTGATAGCCACAAATGAACTCCGAGTAGTGCTGATTTCTGTTTCTGGTTTCCCCTCCAGGTTCAGTGTAACCATTTGGATGGAAACCACCCCTTCCTGGATTTCAGGTATATCATGTAATGGATACTGTATAAACCAGTTTGTCCTCCATCCAGGCAAGAAGGTTACCCCTGTCCTCATGGTGGAGCAATCACTTTACCAAAGGAAACATCTCACCAGGGAAGACACCCCTCCTGGTCACCTCCTCCATATAATGCACACATGCATGCATACATAAACAAACAAACAAATAAGCAGGTTATCCAGCTCAGGTCCTATCTCAAACTTAGGTTGAGCTCTACATATTGAATGAGAGGTGGCTGTGTAATATGAGGGTCATTAGACATATACCCCTATCCTTAAATGGTCTGTGGAAGTGTCATTCCCTGCGATCAGAGCTCCTGCATGAGTCACCTCTGCAGGAGACACACACGCAAATTTAACGGCTCTCCCTATAGAGTGACATCCATGTGCACTGGCAACTTCAATTTTTGGTCGATATGAACCTATGGTTAGATTTATCCTTTAAGTGAGATACATTTTAACAAGGTTGAAGAATTAAGAAAGATATAGTTGGGACAGAAAGTATTTATTTGGGAGATCTACACTGGAAATTCAGAAAGGTTCACAAGACCGTCCTATGGGTATTTGGGAAGGGAGGCATTTTTTAAAAGAAAGTGTTTAGTACTGTAATGACTTTTTTTTTTTTTAATTCTACAATCTGGCCAACAGCCTGCCTATACAGTTTACCTGAGATAGTTGAAATTTTATATTGTTGAACCCCTTCCATTTATCTGTCCTTCTAAAGGTTAAGAGCATTGTGTTATTTCTAGATTTTACATATTCTTCCACCATTAACACCATTAACACAACACATCAGATCCCTTCACTGCAGATGGAATTCAGTGAAGACCATTGACTCTGCTATGGATGAATATTGGTTAAAGGATTCAGATCTAAGTCTGCCTTTTTATTTTAATTCATTATGTAAATCCTGAAACACTTCTTCAGATATATGCAAACTCTTCTTTATGTTGTAATCTATATGATAATGCCATGAAAATCCCATCAAACATTTTATCCTGCACCATTCTTTGATGATTTACAAAGTGATGGTACCTACTCTGCCAGAGAACACTTCTTTCCAGCTATCATCAAAATACAGCCACTTTCAAGGTGGTTGAATTACATGTCTCTATTACCTGTCAGCCAACAAGAAGTGTGACTATATTTGTATATGCTGGCAAAAGTATGTGAAAGCAAAGAAATTAGCATAATCATTCTGTTCACCAGTAATTTATTGGACTAAATTTTGCATAACAGTGACCTAAAGGATACATTTTATTGTGAATGGAAGGTAGAGAGGCTTAATGATAGTTGCCATTTACTTTGTTCCAAGTACTTTAGAAAAATTATTTTAAGAATCTCAGCAACCATTAACAAAAAAAAAAGAATCTCAGCAACCATATAAAATGCAAATTATTTCAAAAACAATTTTTTTTAATAATGAGGAGGCTGGGGCTTAGTGAGATTGAGTGACTTTCACCAAAGCCACATGGTTACGTAGTGTTCGAGCAGGAAGTCAAGCCAGGTCTCTGACCCTAAAGCCAGGACTGACAGCACTGCAGTCTCCCTCTAAATAGCTCTCTTCCCACCGCCATACGTCAAACTCTCTAAACAGACTTGAGAGCCATCTCTGAAATGGTAAAGATGCAGAAGTGATGCGTGGTCTGCTGAAGCCTCATCCTTCCAGGGCTTGTTTTCACATGAACTATATCAACTGGGAGCAAACTTAGGTACGTCTAAACCCCCTTGGTTCCCAGGCCATTGTCAAAAAAGAGGAACTGGTCATCAAGTTCAGCCACAAGGTAAGGTTTAATGACTCTTTCACAAACAGACAAAGCATCTGGATTTTGTTGGAAGAACTTACAGCTATCGTCTTTCTTCCTCTGTATCCCCTTCACTACTCCTTCTGCCCCCAGGGCCATATCCTGATTAAAGTAGCACCCTCACCCCTGCCCTGAATCCCATTTCATCACTCTCTCAATTCTCTCTTCTTCTCCTCTTGAGGCCATGCCAGGAGCTTCAGCTAGGGTAAATATGTCTGCCTTGCTCTCACTAGCCCCTCCAAATAGGGCAGTACGTCTCACACTGTGCATCAGAACCATCAGCAAAACTCCTGCTTCCCTCTCTCCTGGCCATCCCTTACCCTTCCTGTTCTGATTAGTAACCCTGGGTGCGGCTATGGTTTTCTTATAATGTATCAAAATTTGAGAACCAAATCCTCAGAGATTCTAGCTTTCATACCCCTAGCTATGCAGTGTGATCGTGTCATGACTGGAAAGAACTCTTGTAACCTTGACATGTTTATGCCTGATTATATTACCCATTAAGTGGAAAGATTCACTTGGCAAAACTATGTTTCCTGTGGATAGAACCCATCGTTCTTGTTCACTGGTTGGTATAAGTTGAAAGCTACTTATGGAGCATGGGACATAGTAAGTGCTGGATAAATATTTAATTAATTTGAATCCACATTGGAAGGCCGAATGGATGAATGGATGGATGAGTGACCTGCCTGTTGACTGGACTACCCTGTTCTTTCCTCCCTACTGCACACACTTGCCCCCAAGATAATAACAAGAACTCTAAACTGCTCCTTAGAATTAGAGCCTTATTTCATCACATCAAACCAGTATATTTCCCAGGACCCCTGCACAAAATATTGATATAAGTCTATGAGCTAGGAGAGCTTCAGTCAAACCTACAAAAGTATCACGTCCTGCAAGAGCACATTTTTACCTTCTGGGAAGGTGAGTTTATGTATAATACAACATATTTATCTAAGTGACATTCAACCATCCATTTTCTTATCCCAGTTCTAATTGTTTTGTTTTTCTTTTTCCATTAAAAATCCTCATCCATATTGACCAAGTTAATTTTGTTTAGTTTATAAAACCTGATGAGATTTTAGCTAGAAGTGGCATGGCCACAGGCCAGAGTGTATATTCATAAGAAACAATATTAGTGAGAATATGAGTTTGGTTTTTATGATAGGTTTTGAATCAGATTTTCAATGACTTAAAAGTTTTCTTAAAGTGTGTACCATGTGCCTAAATTTTTTTGACATTTATAAGGAAGGTTATTCTACGCCTGAGCTCTTTGGTTATCTGACTACTAGAGAATATGATGCAGAGAACACTTATTGCAAGGAAAATGTTCTTTTATAGCATCCTTTAGTATGCATTATAGCTCTAAAAGAAATGGAAGCCAAGATTTCCAAATATATTAGGTTCCCTAAGTTATCACTCCACAATATTTGACACAAGGAGAGAGGATAGGTGAAGTTTGCACAGTCCTTGTTAAACCCTGGGTTTAATGATTTTTTTTTTTTTAGGACAGTAGTATTAAAATGGGATCATTAAAAATATACTGCCATTCCAGCAGCATAAAAAATGCATACAATAAGTTCATACAACGCATACCGATAATGACTCAACAAAATAAATGGTGAAATGAAACCAGCATTGCTCAAACTGTGTTTAAAATAACCTTTAGGCATTTGGGGATTTTTATTGGTAACAATTTGGTGGCAAACTACTCAGTGTAAAAGAACAGTTTAAAAGCTAATAGAAAAAATCTGGCATTAATAATGTGGTAGATTACAGTGAGAACAATAGTGAAGTTACTGCAGAGAGCAATGTATCTAGATAATTAAACTTAAACCATTTTGGTTCGACAGCAGTGCAAGATAGGCCTGCTGGGAACAGGAGAGGCCCCATATGCAAAGCTGACTCTGAGAGTAAGAAGTTGGCTTTCCAGTTACACAAGTTGATTGAAAGGAAGACCTGAGCAATATAGGGAAAGGAAGGCATATCACTGGAATTCACTAATGATCCTCTCCCAGCTTTATTTTTCTTTAACTCCAAAGGTTATTATTATCATTCTAATCCTGAATTATTATGGTAAACATCATACCTCCCTCTTTATCTGTTTTAGGATTATGAGCAAACAAATGTGTAAAAGACCTTAGAGATTGATACCAAGATGAGCTATAGACAGAATCATCCCTCGTATGAAATCAAAGTCCTGGTGTAGTTACTTCTTCCAGATATCCATGAAAAGTCCAATATCATCTCTGTGTCTCAGTTTCTTAGGATGCATGATAATGAAGCAAATGCTAATCATGATCTGGTCACTCAGAGTGATTAATTAATAAGTGATTAGATCTTATCATATCTAAATGATTTTGTTGGCAGTCTTGGATATGTGTTTCTTAGAAGTCCACTGCTATCTGAGATTGATTCTGACAAGTAGTATAAAGGGAAAAAAAGAATTACAGGGTTTTATTAATGGCCAAATCATAACAGAAATGGATCTGAGCAGAGCCCATGGACAAAATACGATCATGGATGTTTAGATATTAGTGTAGAAAACAGCTGAGATTCACTGCATTGCTGATGTGCAAAAATAATGACTGTGGGATCATCCTACTTATTTTTAGTTCTTTTTTTTAAGCTTTTATTTATTTATTTATTTGAGAGAGTGAGCAAAAGAGAGAGCATGAGCAGAGGCAGGGACAGAGGGAAAGGGAGAAGCAGACTCCCCTGCTGAGTAGGGAGCCCGACGTGGGGCTCGATCCCAGGATGCTTAACCGACTGAGCCACCCAGTCACCCCTTATTTATTCTTTTGAAGTGATTTGTATTCCTAGCCTTTTTTTGTTTTTCTTTTCTTTTTTTCTGCTTTCCATCATATTAACCTTGTCAAAATCTTAGATGAAACAAACTGTTGGGCACGTTTTAAATTGTCGGACCCTAGAACTCCTTAAAGGGTAAGTATATTTCGATTTAAGGCAGTCTCAACATGCCTTCAAAATCCTGAATCAAAATTTGTCAAAGTCTCAATAATTCTTCATATCTGAAGATCAAATGAAACCTTTCCTTATATATTATTTACATTAAGTATTTCATTTAGTAATCACAATAGCTTTATAATGCTGTAGGATAAAGATGCTGAGCCCCGGGTGCCTGGGTGGCTCAGTCAGTTGAGCGACTGCCTTCAGCTCAGGTCACGATCCCAGAGTACCGGGATCGAGTCCCGCATCAGGCTCCCTGCTCAGCGGGGAGTCTGCTTCTCCCTCTGACCCTCCCCCCTTCTTGTGCTCTCTCTCTCTCACTCTCTCTCTCAAATAAATAAAATTAAAGAAAAAAAAAAGATGCTGAGCCCCTATGAACTAACAAATTTCAGCCCAGGCTGCTCAGGAAACTTGTTCACATGGAAAGTCAGTCTTGGAAAATGAGATGCTGCATGGTTGAATTAAATACACAGTCAACTGTCATGATACAACAGAAATTTTGAGTTTGGGTAATTTGTCTGTGTTATAGTTTCAAAAAATAGCTACCAAAATATTTCAAATAGAGAAATCTGAAAGTAGGAGTAAAAAATTTGAACCCCAGATCTACTACCCCTCAACACATACACACATCAGCAAATCTGGACCATTCCAGAAAGGAGGCAGAAGCTTTGATTCTGCTTCATTTTGACAAATGACCCTGAATTCAGATTGGTGGTGTTAACTTTCAATAACTGTATACATAGAGTTACCAGCAAGAGAAAAGTGTGTTTATCTACTGTGTGCTGCTCTCAAATAAATGTATTTATATCCTAGAAGTCACCTCCAGATGACCAAGAAATGGCAAAACAATGAAGAGTAAGAAGAAAAGACAGAAGGAGGAAAAGGAGGAGGAGAAGGAATGGGAGGAGGGGCATGAGGGGGAGAAAAGGGAGAAGGAGGGAGCAGGGAAAGGGGAGGAGGAGGGAGAATTCTTCTGAGTCCTCTCTGTGCTTCTGACCTTTTCAACTGTAGACTTAGCACCATGATGCTCTTTACATTTAATTCAATGAGATTTGGTTGTTAACAAAAAGGACCCAGAAACTGCTATACTGCCCAAGATGGCAACTACACGTAAGGATCACTTCTTGATACTCTCTTCTTTTATTCTTGTCCTTTGCCTTTTCCTTTCTTAAAGCAAGAGATATCTGAAGGAATGGGGGAGGGGGCAACTGCTAGATGGGAGGAGGAGGAGAAGAAGATGAAGAAAAAAAAAGTAGACTGACTGCAGCTTAGCTTTGTGAATTCAAGAAGTGTGTGTTTGAAAAATGAAGGTGCATAAGTTAGCGTAGCTCCAGGGCACCAGCTTCCCTAGTGTTAGCATAGCTGATACACTGACAGTTTATATGGAATTTATGTGCCTATTTCCTCTGCTTTTTATGGGAAAACATGTTGTTACCTTACAGCTGCCCACATCACATGCCGCCAATCCGCCTCTGAGCCATAGAGCACCTTTCTCAAGGAAACGTACATACATCAAGGGCTTATGTATTTTTTACAATGTTGTAAGGGGAAAATAATAAAATATGGGTTATTGTGTACACCATTCCATGGTTTAATTTTTTTTTTATTTCACTGGTTTAATTGACTCTGACCATTTTTATTGCCCTTTTCCCCACCTCATCTCGCCATTTTAATTGTTTATGTGTTTGTGTACAATTGGATCGCATCTGGGAAAGGACAGGAGCTGTAACTACAACTTAAAAGCCAATTGTAGAGCTTTAAAAAGTAAATAAAGCATTTAAGCTGCCACATCAGTGGAAAGATATATGCAGATGTAAACAGAAGGAAATGTACGTTTTAAAGTAAAATGCTTAAAAATCAGCTCTTCTTTTCAATCACCTGCAGGAGCCCTGGGTCCTTTGTGCTCTCTGGCTGGTGGAAGGCAGTACACAAGAAAGCATGGCAAGGGTCTCATTCTGCCTCTTCCCTTGGATGACGAGGGGCTCTGCATGGGCCAGAGCCAGGGCCTTCACCTGAGCAGAGCTGAGATGCCCTCTTGCCCACATTCCTGATGCCTGCCATCAGCCACCCTGATACCATCACTGTGGCATTATAACATTTCTTCCAGAAAGTATCCCATTTTCTCTTTCACCCTCTGTTCCTCTCCTTTCAGTGGGATGCTAGGTGAAAAATCAACAATTCATTTACATCTCCCAGAATTACATATACTTGCAAATATGACCTTATGAATCAACCTTTAATTGGGAAGTGAAGAATGTAATGCAATCAGTGAGGGAGGAAAAATGGGAACAGATTCATGACAAAGTGTAAGAGGCACCTTCTTCCTTGCAGTACATAGGACTGGCTCTGGACCCTTCAAAAAGAAGTAAGTGGAAATATGATTCAGCATTCCTCTTGTCAGGTTCCCATCAAACATTGTCTGCTCAAGCTTATTGGGCTACCCTTGCTTATGGGCATATAGCTAAGCAAAAAAATTTTAAAAAATGAGATTTTCACTTAAAGGGAAAAGACAATGTATGTGAACTTAGCCTTCTAATGGGTAGGTTGTACCCTGAACAATGTAAAGAAAGCATTCTCTCATTTCTTCACTATGGATGCCCATGTGCGCACGTGTGTGTGTGTGGGTGTGTGTGCTTGTGTAGGTTCATCTTGAACACCTATGCTTGATAATCTTGCCATAGTTGGTGCCCAGAGACTTTTGAATGAGATAAATCATTAGGCAGATGGAGATTTCAGCTCCGAATATTACACTCCTCCACCAGACTACCTTTTGAAAAAAATATTGTCTAAGTGTACAGAAAAAAATGTCATAACCTAAGATGTTGGCACAGGAAGAAGCACCATGTAGTGATGAGAGGCACATGATCTGCACCTCCTGCAATCTGCCCACTGAAACTCTCTCTGCTCACAGGGTACCTAGTGAATTACAGCAAAATCATGTTGTCTTGTTGTCATGTTGTCTTGTCATGTTGTCATGGCAGAGGCTTTTTTTCACTCTGCCTGCTGGGAATCCTTAAAGTTAAGGTCAAGAAAAGTCAAGAACTCTAGAACAGTCTGCTTCAAATATATGAATCCTATGATACGGAAGAGAAATTTGACTTGCTCTGGTGTGGATATGGAAGTGATACGGAAATACAGTTCAGCCAAGGATGAAGAAGCACCCTCTAAAGAGTAGCTTTGGATTTTATGGAATGAGATGCTTTAGGATACTAGAAGTCAGAAGTAGAGTCTGAAAGACCAGCAAGGAAGGACATGGGACACTCACATGTAAGGGCTGGAGTGGTTCATAAAGTTGCCTAGGGCAGTCACTCCCTCTTCATCTGCAGATCAATGACTCTATCGTTGATCTAGTGTTAAGATTCTTTTAAAAAAATAACTCCAAAGGAAGAATGCCCCCACTGATGTAATTCACCCTACTGTTAGGTAGAGATGGCATTTGCCAAATTCTGGGTTTGAAAGAATGTCTAAGGCGGGTATAAATGCTAGGAGGTCTTAATTACTTGCAGGACATAAGTCTTTGTGATCTCAGAGACATAAGAGGTGGTCCTTGTTCCCTCCTGCAGTTACTATCTAGTTTTGGGGATAAGTTCTCAGTTTGGTTTTATTTAGTATTGGTTTTAGGTTTCATGTATGGTTTTATAAAGGGGTTATGCATGTCCTAGCTCATGGCTCTGTTAGCATTGTTTCTGAGGGACAGAAATATATTCTACATTTTTCTTGCCCTACAGTTGTTCCTCCAGACCAGGAATATATACAAGAAGAAATATGACAAATGTAATCTGCTCTCATGTCAACCTGCATTTATTTAAAGTGAAAAGCCAAAGAGATCAGAAAGTCTATGTACCAAAATTTGTATAGTCAGTGCCACCTGACACAGTAGGAACAGGAAACAACTTCAACTTCTTGCCTCACAAATGTGATAAACAAAGAGAACATGCTCCATGGCATGCTTGTGTATGTGTGTGTGTGTTTATATTTTCAATGAATGAAGGTATCGGACAAGCAACTCATTTTGCTACATTTTCCCCCTATATCCCCCACACTTATTTTAAACACTTAAACAATAAAAACAGGGAGGTCAACCTGAAAGGAAACTTAGAGAGTCTTCTACAGAACTCCTTCACTTTGCCGCTGGGAAGCCTGAAGTTCGGGGGGGCGGAATGTCTGGTCCCCAGTTGCACGGTTTGTTAATGACAGAACCAGAACTTGGCAACAGTCCCTTGATCTTTCTCCCATAACAGCCCTTAAGCAAACCACTGATGGGTTCCCCAGTGGCTGGAGTACACTGGTAGTTTAATCAAAGATCCAGATTGAAGTTAATTTTGTATATCGACCAAGTGAATTATGGGTTTTAGGATACTGAAGGCCACACCTAGAGAGTTACTTTTCATAGGCATCCTAGTTTGCTACTGTTAGGAAGGCTAGGTTTTTGTTGATGGATGAGATTCAGTCAAAGGATTACTTATATAACAAACCTGCTAATATTTGTTGAATGCTCGCTCTGCCAGTCTCAGTTCTGAGTGTTTTCATATATTAACTTTATTTAATCCTTAATACAGAAAAATGGTGTAATTAACATAATTATTCTACTTTATTTTATTAAAAATATATTTTTTTTTAAGATTTTATTTATTTATTCGACAGAGAGAGAGCACAAGTAGGCAGAGTGGCAGGCAGAGGGAGAGGGAGAAGCAGGCTCTCCGCTGAGCAGGGAGCCAGATGTGGGGCTCAATTCCAGACCCCAGGATCATGACCTGAGCCAAAGGCAGCACT
This sequence comes from Leptonychotes weddellii, assembly GCF_054177405.1. Classification (NCBI taxonomy): domain Eukaryota; kingdom Metazoa; phylum Chordata; class Mammalia; order Carnivora; family Phocidae; genus Leptonychotes; species Leptonychotes weddellii. The sequence continues at coordinate 29,066,224 of NC_138381.1, read as the reverse complement.
TAACCGACTGAGCCACCCAGGTGCCCCATTATTCTATTTTACAGAATGAGAAAACTGAGACTCAAGATATGTACCCAATATCACAGTTATTAAAGACATAGGTAGAATTACAGTCTAAGCAATGTGGTTCCAGGGGCTGCTTTCTCAACCAATTTTCTAGTTTCCCTGCAGAATTACTGTATCATGGATGGTTACCTATGTTGAGTGATTTGAAAAGAGTGAAAAGTCCCAGAATTCCTTTACATCTTTTCTTTATCTTTACTAGTTCCTGAAACTTCTAGTGAATCTAGGCAGTGTTATCAGCAGGACTATGGATATATATATATACACACACACACATACAATTATTACAATATATACAATTATTACAAATAATTGTCACTTTGGAAAACAGAGCTCTAAAAGAAAGGGACTCAGGACAGGTAGGTTTTGGAAATGTGTTTGGTGGTAGCACTAGAAAAATCCAGACTCTACAAGGACTTAACTGGATGGTCAGAATAAGATTAAGCTATGCTAATAAGAAGCTTCAGGAATCTAGGCACAAAAGAAGACACCCAGAGTCAAAAAGAGAAGGAAGCAAGCAAAATGAAAGAAAAAGCAGGGAATTGGCAAATATATACTATACACACTCACTCACACACACACACACACACACACACACACGGGTATATTGCATTTGTAAATATATATGTTTATATCATCTGCATCATAATGCTCCCAGATGCAGTTGTTTAACTCTTAGAACTGGAGTTATAATACATGTCCACCTCTCCTATTCTTCATTAACTGAAGTCCCAGTTGAAACTCAGTCTCTTCAGTCTGTTCTTTAAATTAAATTTCCTCAAGCCTTATTTAGGTCCTTAGCCCCTCAGCTCTGGACTGATATATTAGGCTAGGTATTGTTCTATGAATTCCTCTTTTGAACATTGCCTCTTTTTTCTCCAATCCCTCCTATTCCATTTTAACCAAGGCATTTGCTAAGTCAAATATTTTTCTTAAGTCTCCCCTTTCTAAAGCATACACCTCTTTATCATAGCATTCAAGCCCATCCACAGTTGAACCTCACCTGTCTTTTCAGTCCATGACTCCTTTGACAAGTCCTGTCAAATAGATCCACTGGCCATTCTCAGAATATGCTCTGTCTTCCTGCTTATAAGCCTTTACTGATGGCATTTCCTCCACTTACAGTCCCTTCTCCTACCTTTGACTTCAAAAATGCTACTTTTTCTCAAAGTCCAACTCAACTGCTATCTCCTTCTAGAAGTTTTTTTACTGTCACAAAAAGAAAAATACTTTCTGGTAAATTCTCAAGGACTTTTGATGCTGCAACACCAAGTGCATGCTGCCTGTAGTTATTTGCATGTAAGTTAGAAATATGTAAAAGTGACTCAATCAGTATCTCTTTTCAAACTGCCTTGATTGCTGACCATATTCTTCTTGAGCCCTAATAACATGTTTTTCCACACCAACCCTTTCTCTCAAACTGTGCATGGAATTAGGATCCAGACATGTAGAAGTTCTAAATGAAGCTCTGTTGAATGGACAGATGATAAATATTTCATGATCTGTCCACTTAATAGCTTTCTAACCTCGTTCTTTCCTAGTCACTCCCCTTTTCATGGCATTACCAGGCATACCCATAGGGTTACCATGGCCCCCTTTGCCATTCCTCAAACCTTCAAGAACAGTATCCCTCAGGGCTTTGCTCTTGTTGGAATGTTCTTCCCACAGATAATAGCCTGGCTCACTCCCTCACCGGAAGTGGGTCTCCACTCAAATGTCACGTAATCAGAAAAGTCTTCTCTGACCATTTTATATGAAATTATAGTCCCCTTCCAACATCCCTCTCAATCTCCCTGACCCTGCTTTTTTTTTTTATCTGCTTATCATCACCCAACACTTTAATTATTCATTTATTTGTTTATGGTCTATCTCTCCCCAAATGAAAATAAAATCCATGAGAAGGAGTTTGTGTTACCTTTGGGGGTATGAATAGTATCTAATAGGAGCTTAATAAATATCTCAAATGAATAAAGGAGTAAATTAGTGTTTTTTTTTTATTGTTTTTAGTAGGACATGAGTTGAAGAGAACACAGAAAATATCACTATCTTCAAATCAAAGTAATTTTAAATAAAAACTGTAAAATAAAGCCATATAGTCCAGTTTAGAGGTGTTTACCTAATTTGTTAGTAGTAGATGCATATAGGAACTTGGCTCAAGGGGCTCAAACTCCAGTCTGATCCGTTCTCTGGATCCAGCTGCCAATCTGTAGCAAATTCTAAGGATGGAAGAACAGGCTGAACTGCACCATGATTGTGCACTCAGCAGCACAAACACTGTGGGAAACTATACAGATTTTCAACAGGTAACTCATAAAGGCAAGAAAGGGATAGAGGGAGAACTTGTAGACCAAAAGAAATATATTGAGTTAAAAAAATAGGCAAGACTAATTAAACTAAGCTAATCTGGAGATACATATTTGGGTAATAAAGGAATGCATAGAAATAATTACTAAGGAAGTATGAAAGTGATCACTTTTGGAGGGAGGGAGGGGCTGAATTGGGACTCAGCCCACTGAAAGCCTGCTAGGGTAGATGGCAAAGTTTCATTTCTTGATCTGGGTGGTCTGGGAGTATTGTCTTATGGTGAGTTAACTAAGTCATGTATTTTGTGTGTATGTGGGTTGCTGTATCTGTTTTATGATACTTTATAATAAAATGAGGAAGCAAAAGTCTTGGTTCCCAAGTGGAGGGTCTCTACTTTAAAATTTCTATGGATGCTGCTGCATCATCTGCTCAGTGTGGTCTGCCTGGTACCTTTGTCTTGGCACCCCCCATGAATACACTGAATCATAAATCTGGCAAATTCTGGAACTTAATCCCATTGCCTCATTACCTCCACCATCCTCCTCTCTCCTTCACTTCCTACTTGTCCATTGAATTCAAGAATTAGTCTATGTGCTCAGTGCCCTGTCACTTGCTGCTTAGGGAAACTTAAGAAAACTACCTTCTAATTTCCTCATTAAGAAGAGGGGAATGAGGGCAGGAAGGGAAGAGAGAAGGAGAGAGAGGGAAAGGAAGGAAGGAAAGAGAAGAGGAGAAGAAAGAAGATGGAGAGAGGGGGAAGAGGAAAAGGAGAAAAGAAGAAAGATAATTCCCTTATGTATATTGTGCCTTTGTCCACAGCCTTACCTTGGGTGAAAGGGAGAGTGAGGGAAGTCTTAATGAAGACTCTGTTTTATTTATTTTCCCAGAGCAGGAAACTTTGGCCCTCAAACAGCTTTAAGGATAATTAAAGCAACGATGAAATGTATTGATCAATTCCAAATTTCCTCACAGAAGTGATTAATTGCATTTTGGACTTTGAGAAATTCCAAAGGAGATTGCAAGAGAAGAGAATCTTGATCTTGGGCTGTGTCTGGCTCTTTTTTTCCTCCCTTTATACTCTTATTAAAATTACAGCTCTAGATACACAAAGACAGGAAGAATATGTCCAGTGCTTAAGAAGATTTAAAGAATGACCCCCAACGTGTCACTGCACCTCCCTAGACATTTTACAATGTGCTCAATGTGCTGGAGACACCTAGTCAATAATTTAGGAGAAAAAAAAAATCAATATGTGGACAGTGCTTAAGCCCACAGCCAGAGTACCTCATGGAAATGTTGGCAGTTTCTCTAAGGACATGAAGTGATGTGATTGGGGGAATTTTTTTTTTTTTTTTTTTTGGCTTCTTCGTAATACTACAATGGCATAATTTAATTTAACATGACTAAGTTCTCAATCTTCTGCTGATAGCCCCTCAGGTGGGTCATGGAATAAGTGTTCCAAAACAACGGTGTTCAGTTAAGGGAGAAGTAGAAAACCAAGCAGAATCCAGAGGAAAAGAATGGTTTTCCCCTCCTATGGAACTGTAGTCCTTGTAGCTCCTTTAGCACTTCTTCGTGGCCTGAAGTGAGTATTGGGTCATATTTCCAAAGCAGGCAGACTCCATGTGGCTAGGCAGCTAGGACCCTTCTCTGTATCATAAGAATAATAACTAATATTGATCAAGTGCTCTGATAATGCTAGCATAATCTGAGCTAAGGCCTCAGATTTAATCCTCCCCATGATACTGTGCCAGAGACCCTGCTATAACGACCGCAAGCAGAAGCAGACACAGAGGTTGAGGGCTTAAGTGATTGGCCTCAGCCAGAAACACAGGAGCTAGAGTTTTTAATCCAGTGGAGCACTCCAAAGCCCATCTCAAAAGCAAACTACTTCACCATTTGTGGTCCTGACAAAAGTGAAAGTTATTCTTCAGGTCACCGCACATCATGCAGGTGAAAAGGAAATGTGTTTGCCTTTGAAATGCTACTGAAGGGGGCATGATGATGGAGAAATTTCATAGCATCTGGCATCAGAAACCTGGAATTCAAATCCAGGTGTGTAGATTTTCTGGTTCTTTGACTTTGAGCACCTTTCTTATTCTCTCTAGGCCTCAGTTTCTTCATCTATAAAATGGATACTTCTTTCACACAGTTGGGGAGAGAAAATGGAATAGCACATGTGAAAGCTTATTCTGTATTCTGACGGGTCATGGGAATATGAGGAGGAGGAAACTGAGGCCCAGAAATATTAAGCAGCTAGCTCACAGTCACACAGCTGGTTAAATCAATCAAAGCTTGAGTTGAGAATCTAAGTCTTTTCAGGCATATTTTTATAAATCTTCTCTCAAAAAATTTAATTAATACTTATTAGTCTTAGGGCTTTTATAGGTAAAAGTGTTAGCATTATGCTTGGCACACTGTAGATATTCAATAAATATGAGGTGTTATAGTTATTAATATTATTTTCAGCTTTGTTGTGAAGAAGACACTAGATGAGAAATATAAAAAAATTTTTAAAACAATATATGATAATCATAATGTCAGATGAAGTTAAGGGATTTTCAGTATCATGATCAAATTTAATTGCTTGTAACTCATCACCAACACTGTGTCTAGCAGTGCTTGATCATAATGCCACCACAAAGAAAATAACTGGTCCCTTCTACAAAGGGACTTACCTTCTGGTCCAACCCAATATTCAATCTGAGTATGTCTCATAACCCCAATCAATGCAAATATCCAATCTTTTTTCTTATCTTCACTAGCCAATGTGGGTTTGAAAGGCTTTGAATGAAATTATTTTCACCTGTTGTTATAACTGTGACTATTTCTTTTTACATCCACCCACATGTCACCTGCCTCAGCTGGCATCATTTTTGTACTGATAAACTGGGCCAAATAAACAACATAAGTAGGTACTGGTGGAAAGTGGGCAAGAAAACAGCAATTAGCAGTGTAAGGGGGATGAAGCCCATTCCCATTATTTTATTGCTAGATGCTTGAAGTAGGCAGGACAGAAAAACAATGTCTTATTAGTCCTCTTTAAGTTTCTGCCACCTCTTCATAAAGTTCCTTGTGGTGACTTGAGTATCCTTAACTCTGGCTCCTTGTGTGGACCCCCAAACTGCAACCACAGTTGAATTGAGGCCCGGTGGCTACCCTCTCTGGGCTGCCCCATGCTGCACCTGAGCTCCAAATAGCTGCTGAACTTGTAAATCAGATACATGTGAGTCTGAATCAACTGGCCTGACTCCTCAGTCTATAGCAGGAAATGTGTTCTCTCTTCCAGCTTGCACAAAACAAAAGCCTCTATCAGGCTCACGGTTCCTCCATAGTCAGGAGATGGCCATACAGCTGGGTGAAGCCAATGACAGCCTTTCCTAGAGCTGGGGGCTTTTCCCACTTGTTTTGTTTTTTATTTGTCGACCTAAGCTCTCTCTCTACCTTTTGAAAAGGACATAAGAAGTCTGAGCCCATGGAGTTTCCCACCAGTAGTGCCTGCCAGGAACTGAAAGGGCCAATTAGCAGGGTCCCCTATCCGGGATCTCTCCTCCTCTTGCTAACTTGCTGGGGACTCATAAATTACCCATGCTGAGGCAGGCGCCGAGACCCTGGGCACCTGCTCACAGCTCTTCAGACACCACAAACTGAACTCGAGCTTCCCTCTGAGAGGGCCTGCGGGACTTTCACTAAACTTGCCTCAGTTGGAAATCAGTGGTTAACTAGGTCACAGGCAGCTGATAGAAACTCTAAAAAGAGTCTGCTAGGGACTGGCTTTCTTCAGAGAAAAAAAGTTTATTCTTTAGATAAGGAAGAAGAGCTGGAAGAAGCTAGAAAAGAGGCCATTGATTTAAGAAAGAGAAGAAAGGGGGGAAGGAAGGAACGAAGGAAGGAAGGAAGAAAGGAGGGAGGGAAGGGAGGGAAGAAGGGAGGGACGGAGAGGGGGCAGATTTTTACATTAGCTGCCGCCTGATCTTCAAAATAAACAGCAGTGGGCGCCTGGGTGGCTCAGTTGGTTAAGCGACTGCCTTCGGCTCAGGTCATGATCCTGGAGTCTGGGGATCGAGTCCCGCATCAGGCTCCCTGCTCGGCAGGGAGTCTGCTTCTCCCTCTGACCCTCCTCCCTCTCATGCTCTCTGTCTCTCATTCTCTCTCTCAAATAAATAAATAAAATCTTTAAAATAAATAAATAAATAAATAAACAGCAGTATGTTGGGGACCTGACATATTAGGATCTGATTTTCCTTCTAGGGCCCAACTGCGAGAGAATCTCGGTATTGACTTTTACAAGGAGCCATGCCATGTCATACCTCCTCTGATTATGATGGACGTGAACTCAAACATAAGACCTTCAACTATGAATTCAATTCCTTATCCAAGCCACCAAACTGATGTAAGTTTCCTCATCTCAAGTAAGAGTTTGGACTAAATGTTTTTTTGTTTTGTTTTTTTTCGCAGTGTCCTTTGTGGCTTTACTAGATAACACCTTAGGTTTCTTTAGATCTATACCATAAGGTCAAGCTACATTTAAAAGCAGGATTCTCGGGGCGCCTGGGTGGCTCAGTTGGTTAAGCGACTGCCTTCGGCTCAGGTCATGATCCTGGAGTCCCTGGATCGAGTCCCGCATCGGGCTCCCTGCTCGGCAGGGAGCCTGCTTCTCTCTCTGACCCTCCCCCCTCTCATGTGCTCTCTGTCTCTCTCATTCTCTCTGTCTCAAATAAATAAATAAAATCTTTAAAAAAAAAAAAAAAGCAGGATTCTCAGCTTCTTGCTTACCCCTGTTCCTCTGCTTGTGCTTGCTGTCTTGGGAATAGACTCGCCTTCTGCTCCCTGGCTCAGTCCTTGACCTAGGAGCATCTGGGACTCTCCTTCCCATTCTACCTTGTCACGAAACACATTCTGCAAAGTCAACGTCTATGATGTCCTCACGTCTGCTGCCTCCATTCTCACTCTGAATGCCTATTTGGGGCCCTCATTTCCAGGATCTGCCACTCCTGAAACTGTCACTCATTGGCTTTCCCGCTGATTTGCGTCATTTTCTGTCTATGCTACACACCACACTCAAAGGGCTCATTTAAAAATACCCTCGATAAACTAATGCTGCATGTGGATACAACCACAAATCATCAGTTTGATGTTCACATTCTATAATCTAGCCCAGTTTTTCCTTTCTCCCTTGACTCTACAAACTGCTCATTTCAGCCACAATGGACAGACTGCATTTTTAACTTCTTTCTATTTCGTCCATGTTCTGCCTTCTATGTCTTTCCTATTATCCTTACCCCATTCCTGCAGGCACTGCTGAAATACCATGTCCCTCAAGAGAATTTTTCAGCATCCCAACTTCAAAATAACCCTCTCCACTCCTTTTATTTGAGTTTTAGTTGTAACCGTAATATAGACCTGCTCTAATACATTAGTCACATGTTGCTATTGAGCATTTGCATTATGGCTAGTCCAAACCAAGATGTGCTACAAGTGTAAAATACACACCTAAGATTCAATATTAGGAATGCAAAACAGGGGTGCCTGGCTGGCTCTGTTGGTGGAACATGTGACTCTTGATCTTGGGAGTCATGAGTTTAAGCTCCACATTGGGTGTAGAGCTCACAATTTAAAAAAAAAAGGTATAAAATGTCTCATTAATCATTTTTATATAGATTGCAATATCAAAATTACAATATTTTGAACAATTTTTTGAAAATATTGGGTTAAAGAAAATAGAGTTAATCTTACTTGTTTCTTTTTACTTTTTTGACTACCAGAAAATTTTAAATGATACATGTGGCTTATATCATTTTTCTACTGGACAGCACTGCCATAGAGCATTTGACGTTTCATTTTGTATTGTCTTAATATTATCTTACTATTAATGTGCCAGCCTCCCTAGTAGATTGCAAACCTCAGTAGGAAAGGAAGCAAGTCATTTTGTGCTTTTTTGTTTTGTTTTATTTTTTTAGTGTTGCAATACCACCTTCATAATATATCAAATTTAGTATTATATTTCTAGTAAGTAAGAACAGAACTACCAAGAGAATAAGGTAGAACTGTTTGGGTAGCTCTTTCTGAAAAGTAAAGCTATCAGAGGCTCAGCTTCTGTTCTGTAAAAAGAGGATTTAACAACTTTAGGACTGACCAAATGAATTTAAATTTGTACAAAGCCATATTTGACTAGTAAGGACGTTTTATGCCTCTACCTCTTCCACCCATGTGGCTAGCAACCTAAAACCTTCCTCACATAATTTTAATAATCTGTAATGGTTCCTCATTGCCCATTACCATGGGTCAACTGCACTCATAGCCAGTAGGAGCTTCTTGGAGATAATTCAGAATGGAGGCAGTGAGAGAAAATGACTTTTCTTATATAAGACAAGGCAAGATGCTATGTTTTGTGGGTTATGGATGATATAGCTAACTCTTGCATGTTTACCAGAAGTTTAGCAAAAACAAACAAACAAAAAGTTTTAAACTGTAGAAGAATGTATTTTTTTAAATGTGAAAAACAAGGATAAATACTAAATATAAAAATGTAAGTTATACATATTTAATTTTTCTAAAACTAAAATTACTCTTTATATTTTAATGTATATGTATATTATATCACAGATATTTTTTCTTTTTATTTTAGAGAGGGAAGAGGGGGAAGGAGCAGAGGGAGAGGGAGAGAGAGAAACTCAAGCAGACTCCAGGCCCAGCACCAAGTCCAATATGGGGCTCGATCTCACAACCCTGAGATCATGACCTGAGCAGAAATCAAGAGTCAGGCACTTAACCAACTGAGCCACCCAGGTGCCCCCCACAGATATTTTCGTATGCCATAAAACATTCTTTGCAAATAAAGTATTAAAGATTATTCCAGTCTATGCATGTACCTATTTTTTTGGGGGTTGGATTTTAGTTTTGTTACTTTTCCTCATTGTTTTTGGTGTTATAAATAACAAGTATATGCGTGTTTTTTTTTAAAGATCTATTTATTTATTTGAGAGAGAGAGAGAGAGAATGGAGGAGGGGCAGAGGGAGAGAATCTCCAGCAGATTTCCCCCTGAGCGCAGAGCCCCAACGTGAGGCTCAGTCTCATGACCCTGAGATCATGACTTGAGCCAAAACCAAGAGTCAGACACTTAACTGACTGAGCCACCCAGGCACATGCATGTTATAAACAAATTTTGGTTATATTTATATTGTTTCCTTAGAACAACTTCTATAACCAGTATTACTGGCTTAAAGAGAATGTCGATTTTGAAAGTTTTTTGTTTTTTTTTTTTAATTTTGTTAGTTAACATACAGTGTAACATTGGTTTCTGGAGTAGAATTCAGTGATTCATCACTTACATACAACACCTGGTGCTCATTACTACAAGTGCCCTCTTTAATACCCATCACCCATCTAGTGCATCCCCCCACCCACCTCCCTCCATCAACCAACCCTCAGTTTGTTCTCTTTCATTAAGAGTCACTTATGGCTTGTTTCCCTCTCTCCTTTGTTTTCTTTTTCTTTTCTTTCATTTAAAATCAATTAATTTAACATATAGTGTATTTTTAGTTTCAGAGATAGTTTAGTGATTCATCAGTTGCATACAACATCCAGCGTTCATTCCATCAAGTGCCCTCCTAAATGCCCATCACCCAGTTACCCCATCTCCCCACTCACCTCCCCTCCAGCAACCCTCTGTTTCCTAGAGTTAAGAGTCTCTTATGGTTTGTCTCCCTCTCCATTTTTTTTTTTCTTTTCCCCCTTCCCATATGAAAGCTTTTGATACATGCAAGCTAGGGTAAATAGACAGACACGTATTTTAGTAAAAACAAACCAAAAAACCCCACTTTTTATTATCTTTTATTGCTATTCCAGAAAGATGAACTCAACATATTTTCTTTCACAATGCAGGAATACCATCCTTCCTTTGCTATATGAATCACTAATGATCTGGGATCTGGGTTCTAAGGAACAGTGAAAACTATGTTGAAAGAGTAAAAAGAGGAAAGAAAGGGTTTAAGGAGAAGGCCAATGGAAGCAACTGCCCTTGAGGGAGGAAGAGGGAAGTGTCAAATAGAAAAGAAATCCAGACTTGGTAGAGGAGAGACTTTCTTTGAAAGCATTATCACAAGGCAGGGAAAGAGACCCTCACAGTAAGGAGAGAGGGATTATTGCAGTAGAGAGAATTCTCTTACCGTAAGATCTGCAACCATCTCTATGGTGAGACCAAAAGAGTTTTTCATTTATAGGGAGGAGTAAACAAGGCTAACACGAAGGGAGTGTGGGGCAGTGGGATGAAAGATGTGGTGTGATGAGACAGGAGATCAGAGAATGTTTTGCCCTGAGGATGGTCTAGGGAGCAGGATGAAGTTTAAGTCCGGGTTGTGCTCTGGCTCTGGCTCAGGCTCAGGCTCAGGCTCAGCCTCAGGCTCTGGCTCAGGGTAGGCTCAAGTTCAGGGATCTGGGGGGAAGGAAAGACTTAACAGAAGCTTGGCTAACAAGCATTTTATTTCAATTGGTCAGTGGGGACAAAGCAGTTCAGCTAATCATTAATAAGACAAAGAACGGGAATTTGGAGTGTCTATGTCTGTCGTTGTCATAAATAAACAAGGAGGGGGGCATCTGGGAGTCATTATCTGTGTCATGGGGAAGAGTGCTTCTTTGCAGTAGGCTGTCTCCAGAATCCAAAAGGATGGGGGAATTTCTTAACCTATGCTGTTTTCCAGGAGTACAGGGCTCAAGTGAAATTCAGTGTCAGAAGAAAGGATTTTCTTAAATCAAAAGGGTCAGAAAAGGGAGGAAAGAGGGAGTTGGGGAACAGTTTCCCAGAGAGAATGGTTGCTGACCTCCATCAGCCCTGCTGCGGGGAAGGGCCCACAGAGCTGTAGTGATGACCCCTGGAGCAAAGAGGATACTGGATAATCTCTGGCATACTCTCCATGGTGGTGTGGATGTCCCTCCCCTGGGTGTTCACCTACATCCAGAAGCTTCTCCAGCAGAAGTAATCAAGAGTAAAGCCTGCCTTGCTGTAAGACTTTGCTGGTTCCTTCTAAATACCTAGACCTCATGGAGCTGAACTCCTGGTAAACAGATAGATATACAAGTAAATAAAGAAAACAAATATAGAATATGATAAAAAGTAAGACAGCATGAAGCAAAGTAACAAAGATATCTACTTCAGGTAGATTAAGGAGGGAGAGCCATCATTATGTATACTTTGGTCTTGGCTTGAAACAAATATTCTGTATCATATTTAGGAAATATTTTATTTTTATTTCACTGAACATTTTTTGCCTAATATTAAACTGAGGTTATTTATAATTTGTGCCTATATGTAGAAGTGAATTTCATTTATAGTTTTCTTTATTTTTCATTTATCTGGTTTAAAGTCAATGTTATATTATTTTAAAATTAAGAGACTTTTCACCTAATAACACAGGGAAGCTACTTTTTCAATGAAAGAAAAGATTCACTTATTGAAACATTTAGTTAGGTCAAGTAACATTTTAAAAATAATTATTTAATGGTTTTTAAATTTTTAAAATGAATTTTAACTACTGAGATTTTCTATTTCTTCCTGAGTTTATTATAATCACATTTTCTGAAAATTATTAATGTTCTCCATGTATTCAAATATAATTACGTATGATTTTCTTAGTATTATTTCCACCTCACCTATATGTGCATCTACTCTATTTCTTTTACTAATTTGAATATACATGTCCTTTTTTATTGCTTATGTTAGTATTTTATCTCTCTTTGTTATTTGTTTTTCTAAGAAGCTAAACAAACATTAATTCCACTCTCTTTCTGCCTTCTTAATTATTAATCTTTTTATTTTTGGCTTCATTATTTTATTTTTCCTCAAAATCTTAAGACTGCATTATTTGAAGAATTGTTCAGAGAAATATTTTATAAATTTTCATGTAGCTGCATGTTTTCTGTTTTAACGTTTGCTATTATTTTGAGTTTTCTTTTTGGGAGATCTTAGAATAAGATTCAGACAATTTCTTGCTTTTTATATTCTACCCACAAATAGAGAGTTTGGCAAATACCTATTAAATATGTTTATAATTTTGTCTCCTTAGTCTGGTAAAGCCTTCAGGGAGTTGCATAAAAATTGCCAACTTTTTACCTTATATACTTTACTTATTTTATTTTATTTATTTATTTTTTTTATTTTTATGTTTTAAAGATTTTATTTATTTATTTGAGACAGAATGAGAGAGAGAGAGAGCTCATGAGAGGGGGGAGGGTCAGAGGGAGAAGCAGGCTCCCCGCCGAGCAGGGAGCCCAGTGTGGGACTCAATCCCGGGACTCCAGGATCATGACCTGAGCTGAAGGCAGTCGCTTAACCGACTGAGCCACCCAGGCGCCCCTATACTTTACTTATTTTATAGTAGAAAGATAATTCCATGATAAATTTTACCCTTTATCTTATAAAGGTGATATTTGTCACACAAGATGATTCTCCCAGATTCCATGAATCTCAATTTTCATAAGGATCACTGCTTTTTTCTCTGTCTTCCTCCCTTTCTTCCTTCCTCCCTCTTTTTCTCTCTCCTCCCTTCCTTCCTCCCTTCCTTCGTTCCTTCCTTCTCTGCTTGCTTTTCTATCTATACATTCTTAATCTCCCTGTCTAGGTAAGTATCTTGTCAAAGTTTTCTTTCTTTTTCTTATTTATTTTACTTTTTACCTAATCTGAAAGTAATAATCTAATAAGTCAGATAACTGTCTTATAACTGTATTAGCCAAATGGTTTAGTTTACATCAGTTTTCTTCTTTTATGCTTTTACTTAATACAAATCCTTGGGATATTCTTGATTTCCTATCCTTTGCAAAATGAATAATATTTTACCTCCTGCATCCTTACTCCCTTCTGTAACTTGGGAAGTGCAGATTTACTTCTAAATTCTACTTGTAGCTTTTTTTACATTTTAGAAAACAGATGTGTACTTTATCCTGTGTTTTTCTCTATTATCAATTTGTCTTATTGACAATGTTACTAAAATGTATTTTTAAATACAGATGCAGGAGGTTTATATATTTATACAAAAAAATTTTGTATAAGAAAACTTATGAAGACTTTCCCCATCAAATGTCGAAAGATATTAAAGTGCAATAAACTGAAAAATATGGTTCTGTTGCAGAATACCTATCTGAACAGTGGGAAAGAGAAGTAAATTAAGAAACAGCCTCAGGAATTCAGGAAAATTCAGTAGATGAAAAAGTTAGCATTTCAAATAGGAGGAGAAATGATGGATTATTCAATAAATGATATTGAGGAAGATAATTATATATTTGAAAAAAGTGAAGTTAAGTCTATGCCCTATTCCAGAAGCATATATTCTAATAGGAAAGGACAAACTGACAAATAACATCATTTCGGGCATTTCTAAGAAAATAAAGGAAATTAAAAGGGTAGAGAGTACTCATCAGGGTAGGGGTGATGGGGAATTTTAATAGGGAAATGCCAAAAACTTTTTTAGGAGAAATATCTATGAATCAGCCATAAAACTTGGGAAAGCACATTTTAGGCCAAGGGCTTCACAAGAAAATGGGCACAGCAGGCTTGACTATGAGACAAAGGCCAGTACCACTACAGCTGGAGAAAAAGTAAAAATAAAAATGTTAAAATCAAATTAAAATAAGAGAAATTCTTTTTAAGCCACATTGGCAAATTTTATTTAGTAGCTACCTGGTTTGACAAAAGTGTGGGAAAATAATCAGTTTTACATTCCTAGTTAGATTGTAGATTCATAAAATCTATGTGGAGATCAATTGGCAGTATCCATCAAAATATGTAAATGTGTATCTCATTACCCACAGTCCCTCTTCCTAACATCTGATAGAAAAATTCACATAAATAAGCAAAAGAATAGTGTTACAGTGTTGGTAGTAGTGGAAGGTGGAGATGAACATGTCATGGCACAAACCACACAATGAAATATAAGGCAGCTGTTAAAATAATAAGATCTACTGATTTACTGATCTGGAAATGTTCCCACAATACACACATTGCTGTTGTTTTGCTTTATTTATAATTGTTTTACTCTCAACAAAGTGGTTTTAGAGTGAATATACCTCATTTATATGTGACAAACCCACAGCTAACATCATACTCAATGGTGAAAAACTGAAAGCTTTTCCTCTAAGGTCAGGAAGAAGATAAGGATGTCTACTCTAGCCACTTTAATTCAACACAGTATTGGCAGGCCTAGCCTAGTTCAATCAGACAAGAAAAAGAAAGAAAAGGCATCCAAATTGGTAAAGAAGAAGTAAAACTGTTACTATTTGCAGATGACATGATACTATACATAGAAAACCCTAAGAAACCACCAAAAAATTATTAAAAGTAATAAATGGGGACATCTTATTAGCTCAGTAAGTAGAACATGTGACTCTTGATCTAAAGGTCCTGAGTTCAAGCATGTTGGGCATGGAGCTTACTTAAAAAAAAAAAAAAGTAATAAATCAATTCAGTAAAGTTGTAGGATACAAAATTAACACAGAAATCTGTTGCATTCCTATACACTAATAAGAGAGTAACAGAGAGAGAAATTAAGAAAATAATTCCATTTACAATGGCACCAAAAAGAATAAAATACCTAGGAATGAACTTAACCAAGGAGATGGAAGACCTGTCCTCTGAAAACTATAAAACATTGATGAAAGAAATTGAAGATGACAAAACCAAATGAAAAGACAAACCATGCTCATGGACTGAAAGAATTAATATTGTTAAAACGTCTATACTACCCAAAGCGATCTACAGATTCAATGCAATCCCAGCAAAATACCAGTAGGGGCGCCTGGGTGGCTCTGCTCAAGTCAAGATCTCAGGGTTGTCAGATCTAGTCCTAGGTCAGGATCTGCTTTCAGTGGGGAGTCCGCTTGAGATTCTCTCCCTCTACTCCTCCCCCTGCTCATGTGCTCTCTCTCAAATAACTTATTTATTATTTATCTATTTATTTATCTCAGAGAGAGACAGTATGAGCAGGAGGGGCAGAGGGATAGAGGGAGAGAAACTCCATGCAAACTCCATGCTGAGCGCAGAGCTCTACGTGGGGCTTGATCTCACTACCATGAGATCTGACCTGAGCTGAAACCTAGAGTCAGAGGCTCAACCGGCTGAGCCACCAAGATGCCCCATAAATAAATAAATCTTAAAAAAAATACCAGTAGTATTTTTCACAGGACTACAACAAATAATCCTAAAATTTGTATGGAACCACAAGTACCCCAAACAAAGCTGGAGCTATCACAATCCTAAATTTCAAGATATACTACAAATCTATAATGATCAAAACAGCATGATGCTAGCACAAAAAATAGACACATAGATCAAAGGAATAGAATATAAAACCAAGAAATAAACCCACACTTATATGGTCAATTAATCTATGACAAAGCAAGCAAGAATCTACAATGGAGAAAAGACAGTCTCTTCAATAAATGGTGTTGGGGAAATTGGATAGCTATATGCAAAAGAATGTAACTGCACAACTTTTTTTATACCATACACAAAAATAAACTTAAAATAGATTAAAGACCTAAATATGAGACCTGAAACCATAAAACTCATAGTAGAAAACATGGGCAGTAATCTCTTTAACATCAGCCCTAGAAACATTTTTCTAGATAGCCCCCTCAGGCAAAAGAAACAAAAGCAAAAATAAAGTACTGGGACTACACAAAACAAGAAACTTCTGTACAGTGAAAGAAACCATCAACAAAAGAAAAAAGCAACCTACTAAATGGGAAGAGATACTTGTAAATGATATATCCAATAATAAAAGAATAAATAAAGGAATAAAATCCAAAATATGTGAAGGACTTATATGACTTGACATTAAAAAAAAGAAATAAAAAATTAAAAATTAAATTTTAATTAAAAATGATTTAAAAAATGGGCAGAGAACCTGAATGGATATTTTTCCAAAGAAGACATATACAGATGGCCAACAGACCAATGAAAAGATGCTCAACATCACTCATCAACAGGGAAATGCAATCAAAACCACAATGAGATACCACCTTACACCTGTCAGGATGGCTAAAATCAAAAAGATAAAAAATAACAGGTGTTGATAAGGATGTGAAGAAAAGGGACCCCTCATGTACTATTGGTGGAAATGTAAATTGGCACAGCCACTGTGGAAAAAGTATGGAGATTCCTCAAAAAGTTAAAAATAGAAATACTATATAATGCAGTAATTCCACTACTGAGTATTTACCCAAAGAAAATGAAAATACTAATTTGAAAAGATATGCACTCTCCTATGTTTATGGCAGTATTATTTACAATAGCCCAAATATAGAAACAACTTAAGTGTTTATTGATAGATTAATGGATAAAGAAGATATGGTATATACACACAATGGAATATTACTCAGACACAAAAAGAATGAGATCTTGCCGTTTGCAACAGTATGGATGGATCTAGAGGGCATTATGCTAAATGAAATAAGTCAGATAAAGAGAAATACTATATGATTTCATTTATATGTGGAATCTAAAAAACAAAACAAAGCAGAAACAAACCCATACATATAGAGAACAAACTGGTGCTTGCCAGAGGGGAGGTGGGCAGGGGGACAGACAAAATGTTTTTCCTTAAATACAAAACAAACAAATGGTCTTATACAATGCATGTTTAAGTAGGAAAAATTTCAGGAATGGCATAGTGTGATCAGTTGTTATTTAAAATATAATTTATTTGGGGTGCCTGGGTGGCTCAGTCAGTTAAGCGGCTGCTTTCAGCTCAGGTAATGATCCCAGGGTCCTGGGATTGAGCCCCGCATAGGGCTCACTGCTCGGCAGAGAGCCTGCTTCTCCCTCTCCCTCTGCCTGCCGCTCTGCCTACTGTGCTCTCTATCTCTGTTAAATAAATGAATAAAACTCTTTAAAAAAATAAATAAAAATATAATTTATTTTAACGTTATACATAAATATATATGCAATGCTATATATTTAGACATGAATTTTGAGGGGAGGGGGCCTGGGATCTAACATTAACATGTGGTATAAGAAATAAAACTTGAAAGTTTTCTCCAACATATCTTGAGTGTTATTTCTAAGGCTTTTATGTTACAGAAATTCTTCATACGTTTGCCCATATTTGAAAAGAGTAGCATCTTATTTCTGTGGTTGGGTCCTGACTGCTATCAGAATTCTCTTTTCAGGTTCAAAGGTCAAAGGCTGATTGATGTGAATTCTCATTGTTAGTTCTCCTCCTGCCAACCTGAGGTGGATGGGAAGGATGGTACATCGTGTGTGGGCAAGTCTTCACTGGGCCTTTTCTTCTCCCAGGAACCAGTTTTTCTGTAACTGCGGTTTCTTAACAGCACTCCTCAAATTATATTATTATTGTCAAATAAAATGACTTTAGGGAGAAAGTGAGGCAGCCGTATCTTACAGTTTTATGATTAGCATTTTTCCCCCAGGACTGGATTTCTCCTTTCCCTTCTTGAGTGAATAAAATATATTTCTGAAATTCTAGAAAAGTGGTGTTTCTCTAAATCTATGTGTCTAACGTGGTTGTTCTTTCATGAAGAGAAAGGGCAGAGCACTATTACATATATTTTTGATTAGCTTTGGATCCTGGAATAAGATTTTATTTACTGCTTAGGTACAGTATAGATTCAAAACTTTCTTGGTGCGCCTGGGTGACTCAGCCAGTTGACTCAGTCAGTTAAGCATCTGCCTTTGGCTCAGGTCAAGATCTCAGGGTGCTGGGATGGAGTCCTGTGCAGGGAGCTGCTTCTCCCTCTCCTCCTCTCTCTGCCCCTCCCCCTGCTCATACTCTCTCTCTCTCTCTTTCTCTGGCTCTCTCTCTCAAATAAATAAAATCTTTTTAAAAAGTTTTCTTAAGTGACTCAGCAAGAATGAAAGATTTATGTTCAGAACCTAGACTATCAGCCGCTCAGAATAGACAGTTCCCACCTCAAAAACAAACAAAAAACCCCCACAAAAAAATCAAGATGCCATAAATACTACCTTCATTATTCTCATCAGATAATCTTCCCTTCCAAAGGCAATCAGTTTTTTGTTTTTTTTTTTAAGATTTTATTTATTTATTTAACAGAGAGATAGCGAGAGCAGGAACACAAGCAGGGGGAGTGGGAGAGGGAGAAGCAGGCTTCCCGCCAAGCAGGGAGCCCGATGCGGGACTTGATCCCAGGACCCTGGGATCATGACCTGAGCCGAAGGCAGACGCTTAACAACTGAGCCACCCAGGCGCCCCAAAGGCAATCAGTTTTATTAACTAAACCTACAAGGAACAAAGTAGACAGGTGTCTGCTCTTTTGAATAGTGTTATTTTAGGCAAACTGGAGATGTAACGTGCCCCTACGTCCCACCAGTTAAAATGTCCTATTTGCTGCAATAGTATTTTAAATAAACTGACCTCCTGTTATGTATTTCCCACAGCTTCCTAGTATTTCGATTTCGGTTCTGTTAAATTCATCGTCTAAGTCCTATAAGCACCTCTTTCATATATCACCATTTCTTTGTCTGCGTTCATGGTTTTCATTACCACCAGAAGGCTCACCTTTCTCTCTTTCGCTTAAATAAATCTTTCCTATCTTTCAAGGTCCTACTCAATTCTTAACTGTTTTGAGGCATTCCTCACATCTTTAGTCCTATTCTTTCATCATAGTTCCTATAGTACTTACAGTTTGTAGTGTATTATTCCAACACCTAATTATATGTTGTTGTATTGTGCTATTCAACTTTCTTTGCTTTCATGGACTGTGAGTTCTACCAATGCACAGATAATACACTTCTATTAAATTACCTACAAAAAAGAGGGGCGCCTGGGTGGCTCAGTCAGTTAAGTGTCTGCCTTAAGCTCAGGTCATGATCCCAGGACCCTTGCTCGGCGGAGAGCCTGCTTCTCCCTCTCCCTCTGCCTGCCGCTCCCCCTGCTTGTGCTCTCTCTCTGTCAAATAAATAAATAAAATCTTTTTTAAAAATTACCTACAAAAAGAGACACATGATAGGCATTTATTAATAAACAGCACAGAGATTACCTGATTATTTAATTAATTTTAGGAAATGATGGCTATAGCAGTGACTACTCAGGTGTAGACAGATGCACCAGCATCACCTGGGTACTTTTGAAATCATGCATAACCTCTGTACCCTCTCATTCTTCCTCTACACCTCTACTGTGTCCATCTGGTGTTCCCACTCAAGGGGACATTCCTCTCTGTGAGAATTATCATCACAGAAAGCAAAGCGCATCAATGAAAATGTGTCATAATCTTCTATGTGACAGAGTGGAAAAAAACCTTTTCATGGCTGAGCTAGAGCACAGAGCATGTAAGGCTGAGTAAAGACATAAATACTGGAAAGATAGGTCATAGCCTCCTCCCTAATGAGAAATGTTTATCCATGGGTTATTTGGGGATGGAGATAGGCCAAATTATGGAAGGTCTTGGAGACCATGTGGGCATTCTGGCTATATTAATATATATATATGTATATATATATAAATATATATGCATGATTTGGAACTTGGCGTTTTCCACTAAAGAATATATCTTTACACCTCTTTCCATATTACATATATTATATATATATATGTGTGTATATATACATATATATATATATATGCATGATTTGGAACTTGGTGTTTTTCACTAAAGAATATATCTTTACACTTCTTTCCATATTATTGTGTAGGAATTACATCATTTTACCACTTCATGCCCATTAGGTTATATTATTAAAAAAAATGGAAAATAACAAGTTTTGGCCAGGGTATGGAGGAGAAGTTGGAAACCTTGTGTATTGTTGGCGAGAGTGTTGGTACCACTGTGGAAAACGGTTTGGCAATTCCTATACAAGTTAAGCAAAAAATTACCATATGATCCAGTAATTCTACTTCTGGGAATATATCCAAAAGAACTGAAAGCAGGGACTCAAACAGATATCTGTACAACCATGTACATAGCAGCAATATTTATAATAGCCAAAAGGTGGAAGCAACCCAAGTATCTATCAGTAGATGAAAGAACAAAGTGTGATATATACATGCAATGGAATATTATTTAGTGCTAAAAATGAATGGAATTCCGATACATGCTACAAAAGATTAAATACTGAAAACATGATACGTGAAATAAGCCAGGCACAAAGAACAAATATTGTATGATTTCACTTATGAGGCACCTGGAATAGGCAAATTCATAGAGACAGAAAGCAGAATAAAGATTGCTAGGGGCTGAAGGAATGAGAGAAGAGAGACCTATTATTTAATGGGCTTAGAGTTTCTGTTTGGGACGATGAAAATGTTCTGGAAATGGATAGTGGAGATGATCGCATAACATCATGAATCGACTAAATGCCAATGAATTGTACACTTAGCATGGCTAAAAACAGTTTTTTTTTTTAAGAGAGAGAGAACTAGAGCATGAGTGGGGTGGGGAGAGGCAGAGAGAGAGAGGGAGAGAGAAAACTTTAAGCAGGCTCCATACTCAGTGCAGAGCCCAACATGGGGCTTGATTTCACGACCCTGAGATCATGACCTGAGCTGAAATCAAGAGTCAGACACTTCACTGACTGAGCCACTCAGATGCCCCCAAACAGTAAAATTTATATTATGTATATTTTGCCACAATAAAAAAAGGAAATGTTTCATTTTAAAAGGGAAGTTTTGTTATATGGATAGTGCAAGCCCGATTTTCATATACCTATTTATTTTTTGTTTCATTTGCTCAGAATTATTTTATAGGAGACACCAACTACATTTGTGTGTTTCAGGTTCCCATGTATGAAAAACCCATTCCTTCCATCTGCCCATCTCCCTCCATTATGTTGCCCACGTAGGTATCTCAATCACACCCTTGCCCTACTCCTCTACACTGCAGCCCCCAAAATCTATTCCCTTTCTCCTGACCACATACTCCAGACATCCACTTTTAATGGAGGGGCCATCCCATGCACATGCAAGTCCAACAGAATCTGAGAATGTTGCAAATGAAATGAGACACTTTCTGTACTGTTGCTACCTCATAAAATATGTTTCTACTTAATTTGATTGAGCATTCATAGGTTTAACTATACTTCCTCATTTTAATCTTATCTCACTATTTATAGCCAGCTGTGAGTTTATTTTTTTAAGTAATTATTTTCATTCCAACAAGCCTCCTTTTCCATAATTGTCTAATTAATCCAGATGTGGGTCTTCTGTGACTCAACTCACACAAGTCTACTCAGATACCATTGTCTGACAATCTGACCAACAGTTTTATGTTACCTATTCCTTTGTTTCTCAGGTAAACACCCATCATTCATTCTCAGGTAACATTCATCATTCTAGGCAGTTCCAGTATTTTCTCATTATGACCAGAAGCTAAAGTAATTATGCCTTGGGCTTAGTTACCTCAGCGATGTCTCTTCAATGGTTTATAGTTCTATATCCTTCAGAGAATTTTCCAGAAGTCTCTCAATTTCAGGGAAGAAGGAGGGGGTTGGAGTCAATGCTTTCTTATCATAATCAATATACTTATTTCATTCTCCATTGTTAAATACTATTCTAAATCTTATAGCAGAAGCAAAATGATTATAGAGCCAAACTTGTTATATAAACAGATTTGACTTTAGCTATACTATTTATCCATAATGTTAATTTTGAAGTTCCATTAACTTAATATGACTCCAAGGAGTAACTATTAAGAAAATATATGTTGATAGTAAAAACATGTAAGAGCTCATTTCAATAAATAAAAAGTTTTGTTGTGACAGAAGACCACATTATCATCAGCCACAGATACATAATGTGAGAGGGGATATGGATAAGGAGGAAAGGAAAAGAGTTCAATTAAAAGACAAAAATCAGCACCTAACAAATCAAACAACAATACAGTAAAAAATCAGTGAGCTGTGTTATAGGTATATGATTCTGAATCTACTCCACAGGCATCTGAAACATAGTTGGGGAGATAAAATCATGTGAGCCAGCGGTCTGCCCTTTATAATTATTTATGGGGTTCACAAAAGAAACCTCTGAGGTGGTCAAGGCACATAGAAGGCTGTGTTAAGGTGTCAGGTACTTGGGCACCATCTTGAAAAGTGGATAGGACTGAAAAAGTGTGCAGAAGGGCTTAATGTCCAAGGAGCAGGAAGATCCACAAAATAGTGGGCCTGTAGTAGATGTGACTGGAGGTGACCAGAAGAATGCTGAAGATAACAGGAAGAACTGAATTGATACCAAACAAAGTAGCAGTAATTCAGATGTAGTCAATTTGGTGGGTGCGGGCAGCCCGTAGGTGGCTCTGAAGACCAGACTCTCTATGGGAGCAGTGGAGGACCCATGGTAGAAAGGACATTTTAGGAAGACAAATCTGGTGGCAACATGCAAAATATTCTGGGAAGGAGAGAGATTACAGAACAAAAAAAGCGAGAGGAGGAAGAACAATGGATAGAGGTTGTATCCTTATGAACCATGACTTTCCTGTGAGGTGAAGTAGGTAGAGGAGGGTACACTGGGTTCCCACTGTGTGGATGGGGAGAAGCAATACAGTGTCTCACTGTTTGATTTGTTTCAAATCATACTATTTAATGTGAGATTTCATAAACATTAGGGTTTATTTTATTTTACAATGGGGGATATTAAAGGTTAGGATCTACTGCTAAGATAATGCTTTGAGTTTTTATTTTTGTCAGTTTGCTTTTTAATGTATAAGCATGAAGGAAATTACAAAAGGTACACATAATCCTTTAAAATTATATTTAGAATTAAGTCAAAGAAAAATTACCTAAAGTAATTATAACATAAGAGCTAATGTTTATTGAATGTTTACTATGTACCAGTTAATATTCTAAGCTTTTTAAAAATCAGCACAAAAATCTCTATAAGGGGGCGCCTGGGTGGCTCAGTTGGTTAAGCGACTGCCTTCGGCTCAGGTCATGATCCTGGAGTCCCGGGATCGAGTCCCATGTCGGGCTCCCTGCTCAGCAGGGAGTCTGCCTCTCTCTCTGACCCTCCCCCCTCTCATGCTCTCTATCTCATTCTCTCTCTCAAATAAATAAATAAAATCTTAAAAAAAAAATCTCTATAAGGCAGGTACTATTATCTCCATTTTACAGACAGAAAACCAAGTATTAGAGAAAATAAAGTTGTACAGGATTGCAGAGCTGGAAGTGATAAAATCAGGATGAGAACCCAGGCAGTCTGCTTCTGAGTCCATGCTGCTAACCACCAGCCAACATGGCCAAAAAAGGAAAAATAAAGGAAATCTAACACCAAACCTTAGAACATAGTCACTCTGCTGTACATTAGATCTCTAGAACTATAATTAGCAATATTGTATAGTAATACTCAAAATTCTCCAAGAGGGTAGATTTTAAGTGTTCTCCCCAGAAGGGAAAAATAAAAAGGTAACTGTGTGAGGCTATGGACATGTTAGTTAACTTGCGTGTGGTGATCATTTCACACTGTATACATATATCGCAACATCAGGTTGTACACTTTAATTATATAAAATTCTTATAAAAAGAAAATAATAAAACACAGTCCCTCTACTAATAACAGTAACAGTGATAATTAGGAGGTTACAGAGTCTTCTAAAGATTGCTTTCACCACCATATCACTGCATGAGGTTCTTTTTTTTTTTTTTTAAAGATTTTATTTATTTGAGAGAGAGAGAATGAGAGACAGAGAGCATGAGAGGGAGGAGGGTCAGAGGGAGAAGCAGACTCCCTGCCGAGCAGGGAGCCCAATGCAGGACAAAAATATGGAACGCTTCACGAATTTGCGTGTCATCCTTGCGCAGGGGCCATGCTTGCATGAGGTTCTTATCACTTGACAGGAGAAACTAAGGCACGGAGAGAGTATTTGATAGAATATACTAGAAAGACCGGGTTAAGCTTGAACTTTTTTCAGGGCTTCAATACTCTTCCACTTTACATAGTACATACACAATTACCACTAAAATTTAGCAAGTAACGGGGAAAAAAAAAGTAAAATGTCCCCGAAGAGAGGAAAGTCACCAACAATCAAAACTGAGGGGAATGTCAGAAGTAACAAATAGCACCTGCAGAAAATGAATGAATTAGGTACTTATAATGCTTTATTATTTTAAATTATGGCACCTCTAGCTGAGCTGGGAAGGCTCTTTTTTTTCCCTGGTTATTGTATCTTTAAAAATATGAATTCCATCTCGACTGCCTCTTTAAATAAGATTAATTCACAGCATTTCCCATTTAATTGCTTTATCTGTTTTGGTCCATTAGATTCTATTCGAGAATATAGCTTTTATGATAAATTAAATTCTAGGGTTTTATTTTGACATCTAAGTTAATTTTTAATTCTGGAAAAAGTTCTGCCCTAAGCAATTTAGTTCTTTCAGAAGTGCTAGAGAAAAAAAATGGTATTTGGAGCATTTTAAGTTATCCATGAAACAGGTATTTCACAGCCAACCAGACTGGGCTTTCTTTGGGTTTTCTTAGTCTGTGCCTCTAATGAAAGGTCTCTTTGAGGGATGTTTGTGTATTGTATTAGCTTTTCCTAAGATTTCTAAAGGGAGACTTCATCAGAGGAAATTGCTTGGTTGGTGCACACCTGACCATCAGGTTGGAAATGAATCTCCATGCTGTCTTCACTTGAGTAACTGAAAAGGTATTTGAGTCTTCCATAAGGGTAACTCACTCTAAGTTAGGGCTTGGCCATGGAATCAGAGCCTCTCAAAGAATTAGAGGGATACAAACAATTAATAAAGGGATTAGGGCTTACACATTTGTGAGAAGAGCAGGGCGAGTAGAAAGTCAGGACGGGACGGCTGTAGTCACAAGGTTGGCAAAACAGTCATTGCTGGCTTTAGCTTGAAGTACTGGAGTGGGTGGCTGGCAGAGAACATGCTTCAAAGTTTCCAAGTTTACAGGAAGGTCCTACCACTGTCCCAGTCTACTTCATCAGAGTGGGAGCTCATACATGAGTCTGAGAAGCCAACTCCCTTTGGCTGCCATAACTTCCCAAGGAGGCCTGTGTTCCCTTCCACCTTCTATATCTGGAGCTATACAAAAAAAGGGAGTTCTGAGAACTGTAGTTCCTGGCTTTTCCTCAGCAGCACAGATTAAAAAGGTTAGAATTGGGAGTGTGGCTCAGTCGGTTGAGTGTCAGCCTTCATTTCAGGTCATGATCCTGGGGTCCTGGGATGGGTCCCATGGCGGCCTCCCTGATCAGTGGGGAGCCTGCTTCTCCCTCTCCCCACCCCCTGCTTCTCCCCAGCCCCTGCTCATGCTCTCTCTTGCTATCTCTCTCTCTCAAATAAATAAATAAAATCTTTAAAAAAAAAAAAAAAAGGTTAGAATTGGCAGTGGTGATGCCCAGATGACAACAATGCAGCCTCTCTTATAAGACACAGAATAAAATAGGCCATTATATCACACAACTATGACAGTCCAATACCCTTCCATCCCTACAATATGACTTTTATCTTAAAGTATCATGCGATATTGACAATCAAACCAGTCACTGTCAGTTTGGGCATCTATTAGGTAGCTGGCATTACGGTAGGTACTATGAATAAGATGACTTTTTTCTTTTTTCTTTTAAGGCACAAAATTATATTATGGTCTGAAAAAATACACATTTTGGTTCTGCCTAAAAATTTGACACAATTTGAATGTTGAAATGTAGCAATAATTTATGGGGTGCTTTAATAGTTTGTTGAAATAAGGAATCTGGTTGTTTGAAATACTGATTCAGAAATTTTAAGACATTTGAAAGCATACTTTTTCCACACATTTAAGACATAAAACTTGGGGGGAACAAGAAAAGGAAAATTCCACTAGTTACTATTGGACTTACTAGTGGTCTATCTGCACTTGAACAGCTCATGGGAAGTTGAGCCTTGCAGAGATATGGCATACAATTTTGTGCCTTAAAACTATTTTTTTAAGTGTTGAATATGTATCATTTTCACAACAGCCATCGTCTCCTCAACGTCTTTGCCAACAAGTAATCTAGTAGACTTTGAAGTCTTGGGAGGCAGATACCATATCTAGGACATCTATTTGCATTGACCAACAGTCTCTACGTGCTAGAGACTCAACACAAGTGTATGGAAATAATATTTATAATAATTTAAAAAATATAGTCCTAGGCAATATTGAGAATGTGTACATGTGACCTCTAGGAAAGTGTCTCTCTTCCAAGGTATCTCACAGGGTGGCATTTATTTTCTTGGTAAATTTTCTCACAATGGCTTAGATGGTGGTGGCCCTTATCCTTAGGAACCTGCCTCTGTCAGCACATTGTGACTGCACCCATATTTCTAAAACATACTCACTCTAACCAAACTTGTGAGACTGAGGAATAAACTCAGGATGTCAGTTTATTTATTTACTGTAAACAATACCTTTCTACTGGGAGGATAAATTCCACTCATAGGAAATGAAATATGCAAAGTCTATATGGCCAAATATTTTCTTCTTGGGAGAAGGTATATGTGGGAAATGAGATAATAATAAGAATTAGTGAATATCTGATTCAGAAAAAAGTAGCTAATGGAATTAATATTAGTCTGAGATTGGAATGATCTCATCAAATAGGGCCAGAACACATGAAATCTATTAGAAATCTCCTTTGGCATCCCTCTCCACAGGATGGCCTTGCCAAAGGGAGCAGAACACCCTAAGCCCTTTATCTAAAATTTTCATCCTCTGAGCAGAGTCTTGAAGGGCACTGCCAACGTATGTCCATGTGGTTCTTGCTCTCCCCTTTGCTCCATCACTAACCACACCAGCTTCCTCACTCTTCCTAAAACTTGCCAGGCACTCTCCCATTTCAGGGCATCTGAAATTCGCTCTGCTTGGAAAGTTTATCCTCAGGCTAGTATCTGCATGACATTCTCTCTCTCTCTCTCTCCCTTTCTCTTCCCCTCTCACTAGCCAATCTAAAATTTTTACTCCCCCCATCCAACATATTTGATTCCTAAAAGATTGCCTAACATACAATAGAGGTTCAATAAATATTTTTGAACAAATGAATAAATGAAAATTGGATTTCAGTTAACTTGTTTTTTTCAATCATAGTGATGGTTAGGTGGAGAATGTACCCACTGCCCCTGATCAAGAGTCCCCTACAGTAACTGCAGAGCGTTACCAAGGAAGGAGCTTCCTGCCTATGTTCTCAATATTGATGGAACTGCTGTATTCTAGAAAAGCATGCATGATAGAATGTTATTACTAAGAAGTGTATGGCTAGGTTTAAAGCTTTGGAAAACTGATTCATATTCCTATTTGGTGGAAACACATCTGAAGACAACAGGCTTCAAACCTTTTTATAGCCACCTACAGTTTTTCAGAAATGCATCTTTTTTTTTTTTTAAACTCATTAGACATTAAATCCTACACTAAATTGTGGATTCTTTTAAATTTTTGTCTGATGTTATTATTTCCTATTCAACTAAGTCACTCTGTATATAGGTGATTTTTTTTTCCCTAAGAAGAATTACTTAAGGAATTTGAAATTAGGGATAAATATAATCATATTTCTTAGGTATTAAGGTATGTCCACCTCATTCCCTATAAAAAGAGTAGTTAAGAAATATCTTTGAGTCAATTTTTGCTGTATTAATTCAATTCATTCAAACAAAAATTGATTTAATGGTGTGTATTCAGCATTGTACTCTGAGCCATGGGGTCGAGAATCTATGGATGCTCAGCATATTTGGACAAGGATAGTGATGTTGCAGGGTTACTCACTCTGGGGTCTGTATCAAACAGAAGAGGAATTTGGAAATGTGTACAGTGCTTTTGATTTCACAGTGCTGGGTCACACTGGTACCATTAAACACCAGGTATCCAGGGATGTTCAATAACCTACAACAGTCCCACAGAAACAAGAATCATGTTGCCCAAATGCTAGTGCTACTACTACAAAATCCAAGTGCTACTAGCATCTCTCCTTGTTGAGAGCATTGTTCTGGGGCATTGTGGGAATCAGGTTACAGGAAATGATAACTTATACTGAAGAGATTGGACATTATCCTCTAGGCAATGGGGATCATCAAATGAATTTAAGTATGGGGACAGTTGATTTCTTTAGGCTTTAGGAAGGAAACTCTGAACTAGCATAGGAACAAAGAGGAAACGGAGATCACATAGCGGAAATTGCAGCAGTACAGTTCAGGAGTTGTATCCTTTTTCTCATCTTTAGTGTAGCTCTGTCCAGGGCATTGTTAGCAATAAAATCACCAAAAGTAAGAAAAATTCAGGAGAGAAGAAGAGTCTGTGACCCAGAAATTCTAGTAAAAGTAGCAAGCCCATCTCTAAGCAGATTACCATGCTTAGGTAATGGGACATACTGACTGGCTTCTTCTAATCATACCCAGTTCCAGAGCTGAGATTGTAGCCAATCTTAAACAAACCACCTAGCTGAGAATAGAATGATTTTCTAAGGAAATTCAGTGTTCTTTTAGATAGTCATTAAGAAGGAATAAGAGCACACAATGGAAAGATAACACATAAAGTAACTGTAGAATAGTATGCAAAAGTATATATGGAGGGGTGCCAGGATGGTCAGTTGGTGAAGTGTCCCACTTGTGATTTTGGCTCAGGTCATGATCTCATGGGTCATGGGATCCAGCCGTGTCAGGCTCTGCGCTTAGCAGGGAGTCTGCTTGAGATTCTCTCTATTCCTTCCTTCTGCCCCTCCCCCACTCATGCTCTCTTTCTCAAAGAAATAAATCTTTAAAAAAAAAAAGTATACATGGAAATTTGGAAACTTGTTCTTCCAAAAGCTCTTGTAGTTCTTGCAACATTTCACACAGAACCAATCATTTAGTGAACATCCAATAAAAACATGCTGAACTGTATTGTGATAAGTGTCATAAATTTTAAATTTAGCTTGCAAAAAAAAGATCTAAAATTGATCATTTGATTGTCTTAAGTATATGGAGATATCTATGTAACCAACAGTATACTAAATACTGTATTATTGTGTAGAGCTATTATAAAAGCAAAGATGTTTATATACTAGATGGAAAGATAAAAATAAAACACATGAAAAAAGAAGAAAACTAGTGCTAAACTGGAGATATCTGATACAAGGACAAAAGCAATTCCTAGAGAAGAGATTGAAGGAGACTGGTGCAATCAAGGAAGACTTCATGGAGGAGGGGGCCTAGAAGAACAGACAGTACTTGAATAAAGGGGTAAAGAATTAGTGCAAACCAACATGACTAAAATAAACAAATGGAGTCAAAAAAGATGAACCATGCCTAGTTCCAACTTTGGCTTTCACTAATCTGCAACTGATCCCTCCTGGTCTCAGATTTCTGATTGGAAAATGCAACTAATAATGCTATCTTCCAGGACTGCACAGAATATTTACTTGGATGATATGTGACACAGCTCCCAGAACTGTGCTCAGAAGGGTATTCTCAACCACCCATTTGTTCATCCTTGGAAGATGTAGGTCTCTGCTGTATATGAGAAATGGAGTTAGGTTATGAAAACTGAGAAAATCATGGTAAATTTATAGCTTTCAGTGTGACAAAAGTCAGAATTGTGAGATGTGAGTTTCAAGTCATCTTAGGACCAGCCCTGATCATCTCACCCTTCTCCACTGAGACCTCACACTATGCCTCACCAGAAAGTGTATTTCATTTAGTTATGTGTCTACTCTTTTCATGGAAATTTGAGGGAAGGAAATGTCTCACTACTCCATAGATAATGCACTATCCTGAGTCCTTGCACAGAAATCCCTGGTCAGAAATAGATTCCCATACAGGACACCCAACCTCCCTTCACCACCAACTCTCCTTAACTAAGTTTGCTATGGACTGAATGTTTGCATCACACCAAACTTCAAATGTCGAAGCCCTAACCTCCAAAAGTGAGTATTAGGAGATAGGGCCTTTGGTAGGTGATTAAGTTTAAATGAGATCATAGGGCCTCATGATGGGATTAATACCCATGTAAAAAGAAACCAAAGAGCTCTTGTGTGCTCTCTCTTTCTGTCTCTCCCTTCTTCCATCCCCCTTCATTGTCCTTCCTGCTGCCATGCCAGATGCAGGATACAGCAAGAAGGCAGCCAGTCTTCTGCAAACCAGGAAGAGGGTCTTCACCAGGAACCAAATAGACTAGTACTTACTCTTGGACTTCCCAGCCTCCAGAGTTGTGAAAAATAAATGTCTATTGTGAAAGCTGTGGTCTAAGGTATTTTGTTATAGCAGCCTAAGCAAAGACAAAGTTCTTGAGAAAACCACAGGAATCAATGCCATGGAACTACAGATGATTGAAACAGAAGCCAGCACTAAAACTTCTACTGTGTATATCGGTTATTTAACTTGATAAAATCATTGGAATGTTTGATAGTAAGGCTTGCTTTCTTTTTCCAACTGAATAATTTTTCTTCTTTTTTTTTTTTAAAGATTTTATTTACTTATTTGACAGAGAGAGACACAGCGAGAGAGGGAACACAAGCAGGGGGAGTGGGAGAGGGAGAAGCAGGCTTCCTGCCGAGCAGGGAGACCGATGTGGGGCTCGATCCCAGGACCCCAGGACCATGACCCGAGCCGAAGGCAGACGCTTAACCATCTGAGCCACCCAGGTGCCCCCAATAATTTTTCTTCTTTATTCTGTGTCCTTTTACAACATTTTCTAAGAATGATTGTATTACTTTTCTAAGCATCAATTGTATGAGTTCCAGAATTAAGAGAAATGGCCTTAATTCTCTACTCTCTGCCATGTACTACTTCACATTCACTTACTTCAGTTTTTTTTTTTTTTCCAAAATCTCTGACCCTCTAAACCTCACCCCATAGGACCAGTTTCTTTTTTTTTTTTAATATTTTATTTTATTTATTAGAGAGAGAGAGAGAGAGAGAACACGAGAAGGGAGAGGATCAGAGGGAGAAGCAGACTCCCAGCAGAGCAGGGAGCCCGATGCGGGACTCGATCCCGGGACTCCAGGACCATGACCTGAGCCGAAGGCAGTCGCTTAACTGACTGAGCCACCCAGGCGCCCCAGGACCAGTTTCTTTCCATTTCTTTGCTTAATTTTTTGTGCTGACTTGAGCCTTCTCTGGTCAACTCCAATCTTCATAGGAGGGATGGCTGCAGAGCTGGGATTAGACCAAAGTCTAGTGACAGGTGCTGTTCTTCAGTCAGACCAGGTGCGCATAAAGCCAGAGGGATGTTTCGTGCAGGCAAAGCCATCAGCTCACTCCACATCAAGGTAGCTGCAACTGCCTTGCTCACAGCACATTGCTTTAAATGGAAGTCGGCTTTAAACATTCATTCAAATCGATTTATTCCAAAGTGTTTAAGGTTGAGCTGAGTTTATTACTACAGATGTGGCTGGGCCCTTACCATTTAGCGTAATGTTTCATCAGTTGCAAAGCCAAATACACCCAGGTGACATGTGGTGTCTATTTACAGGGATGTGAGGTCTTTTACAGCAAAGCAGAGACTGGGGTAGAAGGTTTGCTGGAGAACTTGTTTTCATAATACTCTGAGGGGGTTAAAGTTTATGAAGATCTTAAATCTTTTCTCTTGGCTTGAATTATCTTTTTTTTTTTCTTTTTGCCCATCCCTGTCTCCAAAGAAAGCAATAAGCCTGTCAAAGGAGGAATTAATTAAGCAAATCAATCAGTCAGTTTTATTAAGGAATTACAAAGCCCAAGTGGAGCATTAATTATTCAGATAATGGGACATCTCTGAGCCTTTCTTTTCAATTATTGATAAGCTGCTATCTATCATCCAGACTGCTTTAGTACTGATTTAATTGTGAATGAAGCCAAGTCATTCAGCCAGAGCATATGCTAGTTATGAGCACGGCTGGGAGGCTGGGGTGAAGGAAAGGGCTGGGGCTCTGTATTTCCCCCAGCATGAGTGCAAACCGTCACCACCGTGAGACAAGGACCGGAGCTACGGGGCAGGCATCTCAGTGAAAGGCCTGTCATGCTCATGTCATCCAACTGACTAATGATGGGCACCGAGGCAATGGCCCTGGGGTTTCTTTTCCTTTGCCACACCTAAACAAAGTAGCCTTTATAATAAAGCCATGTCGTTGTTTAACAGCTAAGAGAAAAGAAAAAATTGCCCTTCATTTTACATCTAGAGAAACTTTAGATCTTTTCATCTCTAGCATCAGAAAGAAAAACGTTACTTTCAACCTCAGATTATCTACAATATCTTTGGTTTTAGTGTTCATCTGTGTACTGATATGAACAAACATATAAAAGTGTAGGAATAAAAGTTCTGTTCAACTCTTTTCTGATTCGTGTGAAGAGATCAATCACATTCTTTCTTTTGTCAAAGATTTACTGAATATCTACTATGTGCTGAATCCTAACAATGAAACACTGAGACCTCAAGATACTCATGGTGCCATGATAAGGCACTTACTGATAAAATATCTATTTTTTAATCAGACAAGCCCATCAGTCCTTCAAAAGTGAGTTCAAAATAAGCAGAATCAAAGATCGTAGTGTAGGAAAGAGGATCACAGCAATAAGTACACTAAATAGGGGCGCCTGGGTGGCTCAGTCGGGTAAGCAGCTGACTCCTGATTTCAGCTCAGGTCATAATCTCGGGTCAGGGTCATGAGATTGAGCCACAGGTCACACTGTGCTCAGTGAGGAGTCTGCTTGAGATTCTCTTTCCTTTGCCCTCTGCCCCTCCCCCTGCTTGTGTGAGCTTTAAAATGAATAAATAAATCTTAAAAAAAAATAAGTACACTAAATAGATAATTTGCTTCTTATAAATCAAAGAAGAAAATGTATAAAATCCAAAGGGCCCATCAAAATTTGAAAGCAACTCCTATGGAATAAAAGGATACATGCTGACAAGGGGAGGCGGTGCTTGGGGGATTTCAAGAGCTTAGGAACATTCTTGGCTCTTTATATCACTAATGGTTTTGTTTAGGGCTCACTGGCCACAGATAGATACATTTCTTGAACTTTATGTGATCAAGCCAAATCCTGAAACGTTAACAATATATCTCAATACTTAGAAAATTCAGAAGTCAGCAGCAGCTTATTGGAAAACTGTTTAGCAACACTGCAAAACTACCTACTTCTAAGTGATCTCTCCCTCCCCTGAACTCTTATAGAACTTTGTATTACTCATATACCACTTAGCATATCCTGTGGCTATTCAGGCAAAGGCTTTAAGCATGATGCCATATTATAAAAGCTCCTTGAGGTAACGCCAAAAGCATGAGCCATAAGACGAAACACTGATAAACTGAACTTCATTAAAATTGAAAATGTTTGCTCTTGTAAGCAAGGTCTTCTAGTTGAAGGCAATGGATCAATACTCATGCTCATCTCCTTTTGCTCCTCTCTTCTCAGTATCTCTCTAAAATTTTTAAAAAAATTTTAAGGCAGTAAAAAAAAATACAAAATGTGAAAACTAACAGCAAATATAATGGGAGTAGTATCTCCAGTTTAAAAGAAACACCTGTAAATTTCAAGAAGCTGGAAAGCAAACAGAGGAGGTGTTAACTCACATGGAAGGTCAGAGAATACCACTGGTTTGAGTGCACATTAAAGAAAGGATTTAAGGCAAGAGAACTCTTCGTTTTGTCCTGTAGAACAGACATAGGTTCCAGATTCAGAGAAAGTCTGAATACAGAACAGTTTGCCTCCCACTCTCTCACCTACTTTCCCCTGCACAATCTACCAGCATGGTGGTCTAAGCCTCAATGAGCAGAATGATAACCCTGGTAATACTGTTAGACTTCTCTTATCTTTCCAGCTCTGACACAAGGGGGTCCTTTTGTGACATCCTCCTGCCTCCTGCCTCTTGCCTCTGGTTTCTCCAAATGACACAATCTCTCTCTCCCTCCCCAACAGCATCGGCTTCAACTTTGACTGCAAAATGATCTGTTATGTTTAGGGAAGGGTAAGAAAGAGGACAGAACATTTGGCCTTTGTTTTGAACTTAGGTTTCTTGGCAGAGTGGTCGGTCTTTTGTATGTTCTGTTTGGTAGTTCTCTAGGTCCCTCACTGGTTTTGGCATCTGAATACCTTTCGAAGCTCATTTTGTGTCAAAAGCTGGATCCTCAAATATTATAAACACCACCTCTTGATAACACAAAGCTTAATTGATTGCTTACTGTTGGAAACATCACTTTGCAAAGTTTTGGCAAAGTCTTGCGGGGAGAAGGTAAGATCAACATTTATTGACTTCAAGCAGGTGTTCCAAAGCTGGGGTTTGATTAGGATTGGCTAAGAATTATGAAACAATGTCTGGGATTGATGGAAAGAGCAAGATGAATATTCAGAGGCAAGGGATTCAAAGAATTTTGGGGCATACACTGTTGATGTTTTCCATTGAAGAGTAGAGTCTTTCAAGAAGTTCTTGTGAAGAATGATCAAAACATTCGCCTGGGCAGGAGACTTGGGAAAGAATTCAGTCATGCTAATGAAGACTTAGAGACAGCAAAGACATGCTAACAAAGACAGAAGAATGGCACAGTCATGTTGGGGTAGAAGGTGGTTTCCATAACCATACTCAGTGCCCAGGCTATGTGTGGAGATTGACAGTTCCATTTCTTATTTGTCACCATAGTATCTATCTGTATGCAGATAATTATTAAATTTTCTGATTATTTTGCCCATTTGTTTTGGAACTCTATTAATTACCTCTAGGTCATGCTCATTCATTTCCCTCAGTGACATTGAGGACATTGGCACTCCGCAGGCCTGAGTTTGAATCCACTTTCTACCACCTTCCTAGCAGTGTGACTTCGATCAAGTTACTTCATCTCTCTGAGCCTGTTTCCTCATCTGTAAAACTGGAATAAGACTGTTTACCTTAAAAAACAGTAGCCCTAATGAAGACAGCAGGATTTCACAGTGTTCAGATCTCTTTGTGTCATTGCTATATATGTACATTTTTACTGTTTTGTCCTCATTCCTTCGGTTTTTATCTAAGTCCTCATTTCAAAAGACACTCGTTTTCCTCAAAGTTTGCCTATAGTCTCACTTTCCCCTCCCAAGTCTTCCCAAATTTCCAAGGCACTGGCAATTTTTTAATGAACATTTAATGTATTAATTGGTGCATTCTTCTGATATTTATGCAGCCTCAAGCATAGTAGACTGGAAAGAGCACTGGGAGTTTAACTCAGAAGTTCCTGACTTAATCCTTAACTCAGCTTCTAGCTCTCCCTATGACCTTGGGCTGCGATAGCCATGAGGATGCTTGGCTCAGTTAGACCTTTGGTTCTGATTCAAACCCTGCCGAGTGTCTAGGCTTCGAAGCACTTCTCCAAAGAGCCATACGCTCATCCACACAATCTGGTCAATAATTTCATGGGGTTTCCTGACATATCTCCATGGAACTTTTGGATGTTTCTGGGCATGATTTGAAAACCACTGCCATGAAACCATGGCACTGACTTACCAAAACTCATTTCCTCTTCTATTCATTCATTTATGCCACAAATACTTATTTTCACTGACTAAGTGCCAAACTTGATTAGAAGTCAATACAAATGATTGTAGGAAGAGAACACGATTGTTTCTTTGCCTTAGAAGTCTTAATGATTCTCAAGTTCTCAAAATGAAAACAAAGCCTCTCCCCTTTTCCACACTAAATCCTCAATACACACACACACACACATTCGCACACTCACACACTCATGTCACCACTCACAGCTGCCAAGTTTCACAAGCTCCTCCATGTCTGTGCTGCATGTTTACTAAGAGCACCCCTCCAGTGGCACTGAGGCCAGGCCTTGGCCGCACAGTCATTGGCAATTTGTCTCAGCCGTATTATTTCTCCTACCAGCCATTTCAGAGCACATCGCAGCCCTCTGCCTTTTCTCCATTGTTCCTCCATCTTATTTATTTTCTAGTATTTTCTCAACAGTTCTTCCAGATGCTCTCATTAAGCACTGGGCTAATTAACCTCCTGTTTCTGAGCAGTGGAGCTGTGGTGTGCTGCCTGGCCCTGCAGGAGGGCTCCCCCACCACGGAAGGAAATCGGCCCAGCTCCAGTCAGCTAACACACCTGCAACAGCTCACAACCAGACCTGGCACCTACTCAGCAAGGCTGTTTTTCTGCGGGGGGGTGGGGGGGGTGGTTGTTGTTGTTTTTGTTTTTTAAGCTTCTGCTCTTTTTCCCAGACAAGGATGCACCATGGCCCCAGCCAACCCCACTCATTGACAATACCAGTGATTGAAATCTCTCAGCCCCCAGACGCAGAAGCTCTCTATTAAGTTTGCAGACATGTTTTCCATGCTACGGACCCAGTAGGCACTTAGCCGATCCTCTCCAAGATGCTCTGGTTCATGGCTAAGAGCAGCTGATGCAGCCTACGCCACAGAGAGCCGTGCACTGAATTAAGAGCGAGGGATCACAGGGTTGTCCTGCAATATGAACTGTCTGAAATGGCACCTCACCATGACAGAGCTTTCCTCCCCATTTTGATACCCAAGCCAAAGTATATCTTAATCTCTTCTCCTAGACCCTAGCATGGCAAACTTTTTGTGTCACAGTTGTTGGAACAAGTATTAACTTCAGAGCCCCACATTACAGGAAGGAAAGCAGTAAAATAAAATTCTTTCCCTGACCCATTACCTGTATAGCTAAGACATGAATCTAATATTCTGCCCAGCCCTGGCTGAGTCTGTCTAGGTTGAGATAATTGATGAGCTACTCTTCATTCATCTTTGTACATCCTGGGATAAACTTTTTACAATAATAACATTGTAAGCTATTAGATGCTTTCTAACTTTCCTTCCTTGCTCTAAATAACAGTAGTGCATCACTTTATATTTAGCAAAAACAGCTTTCAAGCCCACCTAGCTTATTTATTCTTCAATTGGATGAAAGTGTTACTATCATTTGAGATTTAGGAAAATATGTCCAAAGTCACCCAAATAACAAAGAGAAAACCAAAATTAAAAGACAGACCCTCAAATTCCAAATTCCAGGTTCTTATTCTTACACCAAGTTGCCTTCCTCCTTCTGCCATTCTTAAAAAAAGAGTATGTTTTAAATGTGTGACATTTTCCGTTTTCAGAACATCTTCACACATGATTACCACATCCCATCCAATGCAAGAATCCCTCCCCTACTATGCCTGAGAAACAGCGGCCTATCTTTTGGCTACTTCCAATGTGGACAACTCCACCCAGATGGGTCTAACTTATCATTGCAATACTGCACATTATCTAACGAGTCTAAAATGTTACTAATTTCATGAATAGGAAAATTAAACTCCTAGGTTTAGTGACTTTCTCAACTGCTACTCATGAGATGGCCAGTGTTCTAGCCCTAATGGTTGCTCTCAATCAACCCTCTGGAATGGAAGGGCAGCAGAAGACAGTATAGAAGTAACCTAACCCTACTACCTCTCTGATTGTGACCTCTGGCACATGGGTACATACCCCTTGCCATCTTGCTGTCCACACTGAATCTGATAGCCATTGTCAACCAAGCAGAAGGGATTGTCCCCATTTATTCACAGACACTAGTGAAGTCTCTCCAAGGAAGTTTTCAGAACTTTTATATCCAAATACTTAAGTATCAGGTTCAAAGCCACAAGCTAGAACAAGTAAACGAATTATGCTCCTGCTCTAGTTACTTTGTTTTTCTGTAACATTAAAAAGGAGAGTGACTGTACCTGCCTGAGTCTCTGGAGGGCCCAACAGGAGCACCCAGGCCAATGGGTTTAGCCTCGGTGTTCACTTCCTCCATGCCCAGCCCCCACCTTCTCGTCTCCACACTGTAGCCCTCTGCCTTCTCTCACTACCCTCTCCTTGGGCCTTTTCCCCCTTTCCAGAACATGGCACAGAAATCTGCAAGTGTATTTCTGCATTTGGTAATTTTCTCAGCCTGCTTTCTCTGATAAACGTCAAAGCTATTCTTCACCCAGTTTCTGACAAGACAAACTTGATTCTCACTATTGTGGAGGAGTTACTTGAGAGGTGATATACGAGAAATTAGTATCATTCCTACTTATATACTTTGTGCTTTTATTACAGATGAACCAAGAAAGCTCATATTATTGTGATATAAAAGCATCACCCTGCTCTGCCTGCATCTTCAAGCTTTCCTAGCCACACCTTTGATGAAGGGAGATAGGCTCAGATCCCATCTCTTCTCTCAGGATTACTGAAAGCAGAACAGGGGAAACAAGATTTCATAGCAAGAGAAGAGTGGTATCCAGACTTGAGCCAAGTTTTCCGATGCAATATGCCTCCTGTGTGGCTCTGTGAGAGTCACTAAACGCAATCTGGCCTCAGTCAGCTCACAGGTCAGTTGAGAAGAGGAGCTAATGGGATTTCAGTTTCCTCTGGCCAAAAAAAAAAAAAAAAAATCCACAGGTTTACCTTGCAAAGTAGCTTGTTCCATTGCCGAGTGACTCGGGATAAAAGAAAGTTCTTTCTTCCATTGAGTTAAAGTTCACCCACTCTCTACCAATTGGTACCAACTATGCTGCTCTCCCTTCCCCTCCTCCACACAATAGAGCGTCAAGTGTTTGGGGCAGCTTCCACTTTCCCTGAAGTTACCTCTTCTCCAGGCTGATTGTTTTCAGCAGTACACATGCCTTGGTCTTGATAATTCATGTTAATGTCTTGAGTAGCTTTGACACATCCATTAAAATAGACTATGGCTTTTAGGGCTGGACCTTCTTTATAGAAAGCATAATTATAATCTATGGACTGCTTTGCTTCTTTTGTAACATTATTCCTCCTTCCAGAGGATTAGATTATTTTCATGATGACGTTAGAAGCACAGAAAAATACCATCAATTTATGCTATGAAATCACTGACCTCGTGGGGCCCCAGCTTCTCTCCACTCCAGATGTTTGCTTCAGACTCTCTGAGCAGTACTATATGAGAGACCAAACTCTGGGCAATAATGCCGATGTCTTGGAGAAGAAAGGTGGATAAGGATGCATTTCTGACAATTTGGAGATGTGGTAATCTCACTTTTGGGTGAAATAATAAACAGGTAGTCAGTAGTGAAAATGGGATTAAACATTTTACCTGTCTGGCTCCAAACCCCGAGCTCTAACCATTAGACTGTGAAGGAAGATGATGAGGTCATAATGGAACATGAAAATAAATTCAAAAGTAGGACAGCAACGTTTCTGACTCCAGCTTAAACTAAGTAAATGAAAACATCCCAGGTCCTAGCTGAAAGACTAAGGACAGATTGAGCAGGTGACTCATTTGTAAAGAAATGAACTAAAGGTATCTTTGACTGTAATGAGGCCAAAAGAGTAAGTTTCAGTATGTCTCCCTTCTGTCTGTAAGCCCAGGGGCAGTTTCCAGCTGAGCAGGTAGAAACATGGATATGGCATGACCCTGTGGATCAATATCCAAGTATTCCTCCAGCCTTGCTGGCTACTCCTTCTCAAACCTCTTTTCCATCTCCTGATTTCTAAATTCCTGATAGGCATGCACTTCATACTTACCCTCAGCTCTTCTATATCTAAAATCTTTCCCTAAGTATCCTGCAACCCAAGCTGAAGTCAGCCTTCTGGTCTAAAATCATGGAGGCCAAAATCTGGGAGTTATACAGCCTAGACTGAACATCAGTCAACTAGTCACTGATGCCTCATTCTCTCTCTCTCTCTTGCCATTAAAACTGAAACTTAATTTGCTGCCTTTCATTAAAATGCAGTCATGTTTTAGAAAATAGCATTAACTAGGTCTTTAGTTATCAGTATGTTGGGGTCAATTTACTTACCCAGGACCTTCCTTGAGATAAGAAAGTATGGTGATAGAAAGCTCAGCCAATGTGTAAAGCATGATCTTAGATGTGTAGTTCTCAATGGGATGCCCTCAGGAAACCAGGGCACAGCACAGGGGAGATGTAAGAAGGAGAGGTAAAGCAGGTCATGGGGCCAGGAAGGGAACCAGTGGGTGTAAACTCATAGTGCATAACTCCCAGAAGGTACTCTGCTAAGCATCCTGCAGAGCCAAACTATCAAAACATAAATATTCTTATCCAGAGGCAACATGTTATAGTTGAAAGATTCTCAGAGATGTTCATTAATATACCCCACATTGCTCAGCCAATCCATGATGATGAAGAGACTACAGTCTAAATTTTCTTTCAAAGTCCATCCTCTTTCTTTCTTTTTTTTTTTTTTAAGATTTATTTATTTATTTGACACAGAGGGAGAGACAGCGAGAGAGAGAAAGAGCACAAGCAGGGGGAGTGGCAGGCAGAGGGAGAGGGAGAAGCAGGCTCCCTGCCGAGCAAGGAATCTGCCGATGCGGGGCTTGATCCCAGGACCCTGGGACCATGACCCAAGCCGAAGGCAGATGCTTAATGACAGCCACCCAGGCGCCCCAGTCCATCCTCTTTCTCACCCACCAGCCTGTCTCTCTAGTAAGAGCAGTGCTTAGCACCTTTGGAGTGATACATCAAATGGACTCGTGTCTATTTGATGACAAGAGATGCTACTAGGTAAACCTGTGAAGTGTTCCAACACTACATCTGGAAGATTCATCTTTGATAAACCATGAAGCCAGAACAGCTTGTTGATAAGGTTTCCACCTTCTTCTTTCCCTTTGCTCCTGGTGCCCACGGCTGTCCTTCCTTCCCTTGCATAAATCCACATTTAGTCTCCTTCTTGACAGTGTGGTTTCCATTTTGTCCCCATCAACTTCTCCTAAAATGCAGATACCCTCTGCACTCAGAAGTTGTGGGAACATTTGACAATCACTGCAATAGTGAACCCACAGTTGCTGATGGGCATGTGGCATATTTTTCAGATGTGCTGGGGTTTAAAAAAAAAAGTCAAATCACTTGTTTTGTATGAGAAACTTCTGAAAAAGTACTTGCATTTTGACAGGGATTAGAGCATAAAACTAAAGGAATAAAGCTTAGAAAGCAAGTTTTCAGGCACATGGCACCGGAAAGGGTGAGGGATTCACACTGACATTCTAAGATCCCCAAGCTCATGCCACAGAGATATGAGGTTAGTTCTTGGGTTAAATTCTGATTCTTAAGTATATTTTCTTGTATGATAGAAAAATTAAATTTACTTTCCAGTCCTTTAGGCACTGTTGCCTAATGAGCAAAGATAGGTTTTAATTTCTTCCACACTGAACACAATTCCAGAACCCTGGCCCCCTCATCCATGCTCTGGAGCAGGTAGCTATATTCAGAAGAGCAGCAACCAATATTTAACCCCAAGTTCTTAGGCCACTTTGGATTCCTTTTGTCTCAGTGCATGCACATGACCCATATCTGTAGCTGTGTTTACTATGTTTTTTTTCCTACAATAATTTCTTTCACAGCAAGCATGATCCTGGCAGCCAGCCACATTATAATCATCTGAGATTGCCTGCACACCAAGCTCCCTGGAACTTTGGTCTGCGTCTATGGAGAAGATCACTCTGGGGGGTTTCAGTCCTGCTTGGCAAGTTGACTTTGGACAAGTTATTTAACGTTCCTGGGATACAGTTTCTTAATCTATGAAATAGAGGTAATAGTGCCTTGGGAAAGCCCACATTGTACCTGTTCTGGCTGATAGCATTTTCTAACTTTCCAGAGGTGGCTCAATGAATCAAAACTTTTTTGTTATTAGCCCCACCCTTCTACTTTGGATATGTAAGAGTCTTACAAAAAATATTCCTATACCTTCCCATGGTATTATATAAGACTTTATTTGTAGACCAGAAAGTCTTTCCATGGCCATTTTAAATTGAATTGCAAGTACAATGTTGTGTACCATTTATATGATGGCTATTATCTGTGGCAAAATGGCAAAACCAACTTTGCTCTATTTGAATTTGACTCAGGAGTCTAAAGATGAGTCACACTGACGTGTACTGTTACATAATCCAACAGGAACTTCTCTTCAATTTTTTGGAATTTACATACAGGCATCTCAAGAAGGAA
This sequence comes from Leptonychotes weddellii, assembly GCF_054177405.1. Taxonomy (NCBI): domain Eukaryota; kingdom Metazoa; phylum Chordata; class Mammalia; order Carnivora; family Phocidae; genus Leptonychotes; species Leptonychotes weddellii. The sequence goes on along the minus strand of NC_138381.1, from coordinate 29,024,043 downwards.
ACAAAGTTCTTGGAGCTTATGACTTGAAAGTCTTGCTCAGAACATAAGGATCCCATTCCTCTCCAGTATAGTACAAAGAACATGAGAGCAAATGCTGCAGTGAGGTATGGTCTAAATGACAACTTGGCTGACCCCAACGGTGTTAGAATTCTACTGTCCCCAAAGCCTCATTTCATTCACCTCAAGACACTACCTTTCTACAATCATTTAAATTTTGTCCTGATATAAAGAGTAGCGGGATACTTACTAAGAAATCATTGATATAATGAAGAATATAAGTATACAAATAGTTCTGGATTTTATTCTCAGTAAAATTTATTTCCTTCAAGAGTAATTACACTGACTTCTTTCACAAATAAAGATTACTATAATTTTTCCATTCTTTGAAATAGATCCAGTGAAATAAATCATTATTTTCCTCAAAAAAGAATTAGAGATAATAATAGCAACTAGCTCATAGAGTTGAGGATTAAATATAATAATACAATATAAAGAGCTATTTGTAGCACCTAGCACATATTCTGTACTCAATTAATGTTAGCTACTAATAAAATTCACACTTCTTTACCCACCATTCTTCCTTGTCACAAGATTCCATGACTCCACGAAAGAAAGGAAAATCCTTTCCTTTAGAATATTATAAACACTTTCAGAAGTCCCTTGTCCCAATATCTGCTTACTGTAAAAATAAATAAATTAATAGAAATTAAAAAGTCATTATAAACTGATGGCTTGGTATTTGTTCTGCAATTTACATGCTGTGAAAAAGTCTCACTTGTTATTCAGAAGGCCTCCAGCTAGCAAGATAGATTTCTTTACCAAGTTATAAGCCAAGTTGTTGGGGTTATAAATGCCAAATATCTGACTCAACTGCAAAAGTGAGTCAAAGAAACAATTCTTGGCTCTTTAAGAGCATTTGCACCAATGAGATTAACTCACTCTGAATCAGCAACCTCACTGTTGAAGCCTAGATACCAATCAACTCAACTAGAATGTACAGACTACTACAGAATGTGAATGAAGCCATTACAATAAAAACTACCTCATCCATTTATTATGTATATACTCTGGGAAGGAACTAGGCCATATTGTTTCACTTTTACCTGACGACACCAATTTTGTATGAGCTTCACTTGGAAAATTCCCTTAATGTTACCTATGTCATCTTAATAGTCTGTCCCTCAGGAATCAAAGCAACCTGATAATCTCATTACACTAAGGTGTTAAGGACATCATGCATTAACGTTACTAGAAGGAACTGCCTTTTAAAAAAAGGAGTCCGGGGCGCCTGGGTGGCTCAGTCGTTAAGCGTCTGCCTTCGGCTCAGGTCATGATCCCAGGGTCCTGGGATCGAGCCCCGCATTGGGCTCCCTGCTCCGCGGGAAGCCTGCTTCTCCCTCTCCCACTCCCCCTGCTTGTGTTCCCTCTCTCGCTGTGTCTCTCTCTGTCAAATAAATAAATAAAAAATCTTTAAAAAAAAAAAAAAGGAGTCCAGGGCGCCTGGGTGGGGCTCAGTTGGTTAAGCAATGGCCTTCGGCTCAGGTCATGATCCTGGAGTCCCGGGATCGAGTCCCGCATCAGGCTCCC